>NW_026291565.1:0-297628 GCF_023091745.1 Budorcas taxicolor
AGAGGAATCACGAGGGTCCCGCCCACATCCAGAGGAGCCCCGTTTCCGCCTCGTAGCTCGAGATGAGGGATCCTGTCCCTGCTTCGTCGGGAAAGAGTTCCCGGCGTTCCCGTCGCATCTCAAGGGGAGGCCCTCTCAACAGGAACGGCGAGAGGAACTCCAGGGTCGTGCCACCTTTCCAAGAGTCCCCCAGATGTCTCAGTCCATTCCAGAGGAACCTCTTTTCCCTTCACCGGCTCGTCTTTCACGCCGAGGATCGACTCACACCAAGGTGGCACGTGGCACAGCCCTGTGGGAAAGCCTCGTGGGAAAGCCTCGAGGGACAGCCTCGAGGGAAAGCCACAGATCCCTTGATCCACGTGACAGGAAGCGTGACACTACTGCTGCAGCTCGGGAGGAAAGCGCACGAGCATGCCCCCACTCGAGACGAGGCCTGACTCCCCTGGGGAGACTCAGAAGCACCCCAAGATCCATGGCAACACTGGAGAGGAATCCTCAGTTTCCGGCCCCGACTCCACACAAGGACTGAGGCCCCGGCATGGACGGGAGAGGAATCCCGAGAGGTCCCCTAGCAACTCGCATGGGGACTGGCCTTTCCTGAGGCCACCAGAGCGGGTCCCTGAGGTCCCCGTCGTAACTCGAGAAGACCTGCCGCAACTCGAGAAAATCCAGCAGGTTCTCCCCTCCAGGCGAGATAAGGGCCCATTTCCGCTGAGGCGTCTCGAGGCAGATCACACCTCACCTCTGGAACTTCGAAAGGGTCCTTCACACCCTTGGTGCAAATCAAGAAGTTCCCCGACATACCCGTCTCCACTCGAGAGGAATCACGAGGGTCCCGCCCACATCCAGAGGAGCCCCGTTTCCGCCTCGTAGCTCGAGATGTGGGATCCTTTCCCTGCTTCGTCGGGAAAGAGTTCCCGGCGTTCCCGTCGCATATCAAGAGGAGGCCCTCTCAACAGGAACGGCGAGAGGAACTCCAGGGTCGTGCCACCATTCCAAGAGTCCCCCAGATGTCTCAGTCCATTCCAGAGGAACCTCTTTTCCCTTCACCGGCTCGTTTTTCACGCCGAGGATCGGCTCACACCAAGGTGGCACGTGGCACAGCCCTGTGGGAACGCCTCGTGGGAAAGCCTCGAGGGACAGCCTCGAGGGAAAGCCGCAGATCCCTTGATCCACGTGACAGGAAGCGTGACACTACTGCTGCAGCTCGGGAGGAAAGCGCACTTGCATACCCCCACTCGAGACGAGGCCTGACTCCCCTGGGGAGACTCAGAAGCACCCCAAGATCCATGGCAACACTGGAGAGGAATCCTCAGGTTCCGGCCCCGACTCCACACAAGGACTGAGGCCCCGGCATGGACGGGAGAGGAATCCCGAGAGGTCCCCTAGCAACTCGCATGGGGACTGGCCTTTCCTGAGGCCACCAGAGCGGGTCCCTGAGGTCCCCGTCGTAACTCGAGAAGACCTGCCGCAACTCGAGAAAATCCAGGAGGTTCTCCCCTCCAGGCGAGATGAGGCCCATTTCTGCTGAGGTGTTACGTGGCGGATCACACCTCACTTCTAGAACTTCGAAAGGCTCCTTCACACCCTTGCTGCAAATCAAGAAGTTCCCCGACATACCCGTCTCCACTCGAGAGGAATCACGAGGGTCCCGCCCACATCCAGAGGAGCCCCGTTTCCGCCTCGTAGCTCGAGATGAGGGATCCTGTCCCTGCTTCGTCGGGAAAGAGTTCCCGGCGTTCCCGTCGCATCTCAAGAGGAGGCCCTCTCAACAGGAACGGCGAGAGGAACTCCAGGGTCGTGCCACCTTTCCAAGAGTCCCCCAGATGTCTCAGTCCATTCCAGAGGAACCTCTTTTCCCTTCACCGGCTCGTCTTTCACGCCGAGGATCGACTCACACCAAGGTGGCACGTGGCACAGCCCTGTGGGAAAGCCTCGTGGAAAGCCTCGAGGGACAGCCTCGAGGGAAAGCCACAGATCCCTTGATCCACGTGACAGGAAGCGTGACACTACTGCTGCCGCTCGGGAGGAAAGCGCACGAGCATGCCCCCACTCGAGACGAGGCCTGACTCCCCTGGGGAGACTCAGAAGCACCCCAAGATCCATGGCAACACTGGAGAGGAATCCTCAGTTTCCGGCCCCGACTCCACACAAGGACTGAGGCCCCGGCATGGACGGGAGAGGAATCCCGAGAGGTCCCCTAGCAACTCGCATGGGGACTGACCTTTCCTGAGGCCACCAGAGCGGGTCCCTGAGGTCCCCGTCGTAACTCGAGAAGACCTGTCGCAACTCGAGAAAATCCAGCAGGTTCTCCCCTCCAGGCGAGATGAGGCCCATTTCCCCTGAGGCGTCTCGAGGCTGATCACACCTCACCTCTGGAACTTCGAAAGGGTCCTTCACACCCTTGGTGCAAATCAAGAAGTTCCCCGACCTAGCCGTCTCCACTCGAGAGGAATCACGAGGTTCCCGCCCACATCCAGAGGAGCCCCGTTTCCGCCTCGTAGCTCGAGATGAGGGATCCTTTCCCTGCTTCGTCGGGAAAGAGTTCCCGGCGTTCCCGTCGCATCTCAAGAGGAGGCCCTCTCTACAGGAACGGCGAGAGGAACTCCAGGGTCGTGCCACCATTCCAAGAGGCCCCCAGATGTCTCAGTCCATTCCAGAGGAAGCTCTTTTCCCTTCACCGGCTCGTCTTTCACGCCGAGGATCGACTCACACCAAGGTGGCACGTGGCACAGCCCTGTGGGAAAGCCTCGTGGGAAAGCCTCGAGGGACAGCCTCGAGGGAAAGCCACAGATCCCTTGATCCACGTGACAGGAAGCGTGACACTACTGCTGCAGCTCGGGAGGAAAGCGCACGTGCATGCCCCCACTCGAGACGAGGCCTGACTCCCCTGGGGAGACTCAGAAGCACCCCAAGATCCATGGCAACACTGGAGAGGAATCCTCAGGTTCCGGCCCCGACTTCACACAAGGACTGAGGCCCCGGCATGGACGGGAGAGGAATCCCGAGAGGTCCCATAGCAACTCGCATGGGGTCTGGCCTTTCCTGAGGCCACCAGAGCGGGTCCCTGAGGTCCCCGTCGTAACTCGAGAAGACGTGCCGCAACTCGAGAAAACCCAGGAGGTTCTCCCCTCCAGGCGGGATGAGGCCCATTTCTGCTGAGGAGTCACGAGGCGGATCACACCTCACCTCTGGAACTTCGAAAGGCTCCTTCACACCCTTGGTGCAAATCAAGAAGTTCCCCGACATACCCGTCTCCACTCGAGAGGAATCACGAGGGTCCCGCCCACATCCAGAGGAGCCCCGTTTGGGCCTCGTAGCTCGAGATGAGGGATCCTGTCCCTGCTTCGTCGGGAAAGAGTTCCCGGCGTTCCCGTCGCATCTCAAGAGGAGGCCCTCTCAAAAGGAACGGCGAGAGGAACTCCAGGGTCGTGCCACCATTCCAAGAGTCCCCCAGATGTCTCAGTCCATTCCAGAGGAACCTGTTTTCCCTTCACCGGCTCGTCTTTCACGCCGAGGATCGATTCACACCAAGGTGGCACGTGGCACAGCCCTGTGGGAAAGCCTCGTGGGAAAGCCTCGAGGGACGGCCTCGAGGGAAAGCCACAGATCCCTTGATCCACGTGACAGGAAGCGTGACACTACTGCTGCAGCTCGGGAGGAAAGCGTACGTATATGCCCCCACTCGAGACGAGGCCTGACTCCCCTGGGGAGACTCAGAAGCACCCCAAGATCCATGGCAACACTGGAGAGGAATCCTCAGGTTCCGGCCCCGACTCCACACAAGGACTGAGGCCCCGGCATGGACGGGAGAGGAATCCCGAGAGGTCCCCTAGCAACTCGCATGGGGACTGGCCTTTCCTGAGGCCACCAGAGCGGGTCCCTGAGGTCCCCGTCGTAACTCGAGAAGACCTGCCGCAACTCGAGAAAATCCAGGAGGTTCTCCCCTCCAGGCGAGATGAGGCCCATTTCCGCTGAGGCGTCTCGAGGCAGATCACACCTCACCTCTGGAACTTCGAAAGGTTCCTTCACACCCTTGCTGCAAATCAAGAAGTTCCCCGACATACCCGTCTCCACTCGAGAGGAATCACGAGGGTCCCGCCCACATCCAGAGGAGCCCCGTTTCTGCCTCGTAGCTCGAGATGAGGGATCCTTTCCCTGCTTCGTCAGGAAAGAGTTCCCGGCGTTCCCGTCGCATCTCAAGAGGAGGCCCTCTCAACAGGAACGGCGAGAGGAACTCCAGGGTCGTGCCACCATTCCAAGAGTCCCCCGGATGTCTCAGTCCATTCCAGAGGAACCTGTTTTCCCTTCACCGGCTCGTCTTTCACGCCGAGGATCGACTCACACCAAGGTGGCACGTGGCACAGCCCTGTGGGAAAGCCTCGTGGGAAAGCCTCGAGGGACGGCCTCGAGGGAAAGCCACAGATCCCTTGATCCACGTGACAGGAAGCGTGACACTACTGCTGCAGCTCGGGAGGAAAGCGTACGTATATGCCCCCACTCGAGACGAGGCCTGACTCCCCTGGGGAGACTCAGAAGCACCCCAAGATCCATGGCAACACTGGAGAGGAATCCTCAGGTTCCGGCCCCGACTCCACACAAGGACTGAGGCCCCGGCATGGACCGGAGAGGAATCCCCAGAGGTCCCCTAGCAACTCGCATGGGGACTGGCCTTTCCTGAGGCCACCAGAGCGGGTCCCTGAGGTCCCCGTCGTAACTCGAGAAGACCTGCCGCAACTCGAGAAAATCCAGGAGGTTCTCCCCTCCAGGCGAGATGAGGCCCATTTCGGCTGAGGCGTCTCGAGGCAGATCACACCTCACCTCTGGAACTTCGAAAGGTTCCTTCACACCCTTGCTGCAAATCAAGAAGTTCCCCGACATACCCGTCTCCACTCGAGAGGAATCACGAGGGTCCCGCCCACATCCAGAGGAGCCCCGTTTCCGCCTCGTAGCTCGAGATGTGGGATCCTTTCCCTGCTTCGTCGGGAAAGAGTTCCCGGCGTTCCCGTCGGATATCAAGAGGAGGCCCTCTCAACAGGAACGGCGAGAGGAACTCCAGGGTCGTGTCACCATTCCAAGAGTCCCCCAGATGTCTCAGTCCATTCCAGAGGAACCTCTTTTCCCTTCACCGGCACGTTTTTCACGCCGAGGATCGGCTCACACCAAGGTGGCACGTGGCACAGCCCTGTGGGAAAGCCTCGTGGGAAAGCCTCGAGGGACAGCCTCGAGGGAAGCCGCAGATCCCTTGATCCACGTGAGAGGAAGCGTGACACTACTGCTGCAGCTCGGGAGGAAAGCGCACGTGCATGCCCCCACTCGAGACGAGGCCTGACTCCCCTGGGGAGACTCAGAAGCACCCCAAGATCCATGGCAACAGTGGAGAGGAATCCTCAGGTTCCAGCCCCGACTCCACACAAGGACTGAGGCCCCGGCATGGACGGGAGAGGAATCCCGAGAGGTCCCCTAGCAACTCGCATGGGGACTGGCCTTTCCTGAGGCCACCAGAGCGGGTCCCTGAGGTCCCCGTCGTAACTCGAGAAGACCTGCCGCAACTCGAGAAAATCCAGGAGGTTCTCCCCTCCAGGCGAGATGAGGCCCATTTCTGCTGAGGTGTTACGTGGCGGATCACACCTCACCTCTAGAACTTCGAAAGGCTCCTTCACACCCTTGCTGCAAATCAAGAAGTTCCCCGACATACCCGTCTCCACTCGAGAGGAATCACGAGGGTCCCGCCGACATCCAGAGGAGCCCCGTTTCCGCCTCGTAGCTCGAGATGAGGGATCCTGTCCCTGCTTCGTCGGGAAAGAGTTCCCGGCGTTCCCGTCGCATCTCAAGAGGAGGCCCTCTCAACAGGAACGGCGAGAGGAACTCCAGGGTCGTGCCACCTTTCCAAGAGTCCCCCAGATGTCTCAGTCCATTCCAGAGGAACCTCTTTTCCCTTCACCGGCTCGTCTTTCACGCCGAGGATCGACTCACACCAAGGTGGCACGTGGCACAGCCCTGTGGGAAAGCCTCGTGGGAAAGCCTCGAGGGACAGCCTCGAGGGAAAGCCACAGATCCCTTGATCCACGTGACAGGAAGCGTGACACTACTGCTGCAGCTCGGGAGGAAAGCGCACGTGCATGCCCCCACTCGAGACGAGGCCTGACTCCCCTGGGGAGACTCAGAAGCACCCCAAGATCCATGGCAACACTGGAGAGGAATACTCAGGTTCCGGCCCCGACTTCACACAAGGACTGAGGCCCCGGCATGGACGGGAGAGGAATCCCGAGAGGTCCCATAGCACCTCGTATGGGGTCTGGCCTTTCCTGAGGCCACCAGAGCGGGTCCCTGAGGTCCCCGTCGTAACTCGAGAAGACCTGCCGCAACTCGCGAAAACCCAGGAGGTTCTCCCCTCCAGGCGAGATGAGGCCCATTTCTGCTGAGGAGTCACGAGGCGGATCACACCTCACCTCTGGAACTTCGAAAGGCTCCTTCACACCCTGGGTGCAAATCAAGAAGTTCCCCGACATACCCGTCTCCACTCGAGAGGAATCACGAGGGTCCCGCCCACATCCAGAGGAGCCCCGTTTGGGCCTCGTAGCTCGAGATGAGGGATCCTGTCCCTGCTTCGTCGGGAAAGAGTTCCCGGCGTTCCCGTCGCATCTCAAGAGGAGGCCCTCTCAACAGGAACGGCGAGAGGAACTCCAGGGTCGTGCCACCTTTCCAAGAGACCCCCAGATGTCTCAGTCCATTCCAGAGGAACCTCTTTTCCCTTCACCGGCTCGTCTTTCACGGCGAGGATCGACTCACACCAAGGTGGCACGTGGCACAGCCCTGTGGGAAAGCCTCGTGGGAAAGCCTCGAGGGACAGCCTCGAGGGAAAGCCACAGATCCCTTGATCCACGTGACAGGAAGCGTGACACTACTGCTGCAGCTCGGGAGGAAAGCGCACATGCATGCCCCCACTCGAGACGAGGCCCGACTCCCCTGGGGAGACTCAGAAGCACCCCAAGATCCATGGCAACACTGGAGAGGAATCCTCAGGTTCCGGCCCCTACTCCACACAAGGACTGAGGCCCCGGCATGGACGGGAGAGAAATCCCGAGAGGTCCCCTAGCAACTCGCATGGGGACTGGCCTTTCCTGAGGCCACCAGAGCGGGTCCCTGAGGTCCCCGTCGTAACTCGAGAAGACCTGCCGCAACTCGAGAAAATCCAGGAGGTTCTCCCCTCCAGGCGAGATGAGGCCCATTTCCACTGAGGCGTCTCGAGGCTGATCACACCTCACCTCTGGAACTTCGAAAGGGTCCTTCACACCCTTGGTGCAAATCAAGAAGTTCCCCGACATAGCCGTCTCCACTCGAGAGGCATCACGAGGGTCCCGCCCACATCCAGAGGAGCCCCGTTTCCGCCTCGTAGCTCGAGATCAGGGATCCTTTCCCTGCTTCGTCGGGAAAGAGTCCCCGGCCTTCCCGTCGCATCTCAAGAGGAGGCCCTC
The DNA here is from genome assembly GCF_023091745.1 of Budorcas taxicolor. Lineage (NCBI taxonomy): Eukaryota > Metazoa > Chordata > Mammalia > Artiodactyla > Bovidae > Budorcas > Budorcas taxicolor. The sequence continues at coordinate 7,479 of NW_026291565.1, forward strand.
TCAACAGGAACGGCGAGAGGAACTCCAGGGTCGTGCCAGCATTCCAAGAGTCCCCCAGATGTCTCAGTCCATTCCAGAGGAACCTCTTTTCCCTTCACCGGCTCGTCTTTCACGCCGAGGATCGACTCACACCAAGGTGGCACGTCGCACAGCCCTGTGGGAAGCCTCGTGGGAAAGCCTCGAGCGAAATCCTCGAGGGAAACCACAGATCCCTTGATCCACGTGACAGGAAGCGTGACACTACTGCTGCAGCTCGGGAGGAAAGCTCACGTGCATGCCCCCACTCGAGACGAGGCCTGACTCCCCTGGGGAGTCTCAGAAGCACCACAAGATACATGGCAACCCTGGAGAGGAATCGTCAGGTTCCGGCCCCAACTCCACACAATGTCTTAGGCCCCGGCATGGACGGGAGAGGAATCCCGAGATGGCCCCTAGCAACTCGCATGGGGACTGGCCTTTCCTGAGGCCACCAGAGAGGGTCCCTGAGGTCCCCGTCGTAACTGGAGAAGACCTACTGCAACTCGAGAAAATCCAGGAGGTTCTCCCCTCCAGGCGAGATGAGGCCCATTTCCGCTGAGGCGTCTCGAGGCTGATCACACCTCCCCTCTGGAACTTCGAAAGGGTCCTTCACACCCTTGGTGCAAATCAAGAAGTTCCCCGACCTAGCCGTCTCCACTCGAGAGGAATCACGAGGGTCCCGCCCACATCCAGAGGAGCCGCTTTTCCGCGTCGTAGCTCGAGATGAGGGATCCTTTCCCGGCTTCGTCGGGAAAGAGTTCCCGGCGTTCCCGTCGCATCTCAAGAGGAGGCCCTCTCAACAGGAACGGCGAGAGGAACTCCAGGGTCGTGCCACCATTCCAAGAGTCCCCCAGATGTCTCAGTCCATTCCAGAGGACCCTCTTCTCCCTTCACCGGCTCGTCTTTCACGCCGAGGATCGACACACACCAGGGTGGCACGTGGCACAGCCCTGTGGGAAAGCCTCGTGGGAAAGCCTCGATGGACAGCCTCGAGGGAAAGCCACAGATCCCTTGATCCACGTGACAGGAATCGTGAGACTACTGCTGCAGCTCGGGAGGAAATCGCACGTGCATGCCCCCACTCGAGACGGGGCCTGACTCCCCTGGGGAGACTCAGAAGAACCCCAAGATCCATGGCAACACTGGAGAGGAATCCTCAGGTTTCGGCCCCGACTCCACACAAGGACTGAGGCCCCGGCATGGACGGGAGAGGAATCCCGAGAGGCCCCCTAGCCACTCCCATGGGGACTGGCCTTTCCTGAGGCCACCAGAGCGGGTCCCTGAGGGCCCCGTCGTAACTCGAGAAGACCTGCCGCAACTCGAGACAATCCAGGAGGTTCTCCCCACCAGGCGAGATGAGGCCCATTTCTGCTGAGGCGTCTCGAGGCTGATCACACTTCACCTCTGGAACTTCGAAAGAGTCCTTCACACCCTTGGTGCAAATCATGAAGTTCCCCGACATACCCGTCTCCACTCGAGAGGAATCACGAGGGTCCCTCCCACATCCAGAGGAGCCCCGTTTCCGCCTCGTATCTCGAGATGAGGGATCCTTTCCCGGCTTCGTCGGGAAAGAGTTCCCGGCTTCCCGTCGCATCTCAACAGGAGGCCCTCTCAACAGGAACGGCGAGAGGAACTCCAGGGTCGTGCCACCATTCCAAGAGTCCCCCAGATGTCTCAGTCCATTCCAGAGGACCCTCTTCTCCCTTCACCGGCTCGTCTTTCACGCCGAGGATCGACACACACCAGAGTGGCACGTGGCACAGCCCTGTGGGAAAGCCTCGTGGGAAAGCCTCGATGGACAGCCTCGAGGGAAAGCCACAGATAACTTGATCCACGTGACAGGAATCGTGAGACTACTGCTGCAGCTCGGGAGGAAAGCGCACGTGCATGCCCCCACTCGAGACGGGGCCTGACTCCCCTGGGGAGACTCAGAAGAACCCCAAGATCCATGGCAACACTGGAGAGGAATCCTCAGGTTTCGGCCCCGACTCCACACAAGGACTGAGGCCCCGGCATGGACGGGAGAGGAATCCCGAGAGGCCCCCTAGCCACTCGCATGGGGACTGACCTTTCCTGAGGCCACCAGAGCGGGTCCCTGAGGGCCCCGTCGTAACTCGAAAAGACCTGCCGCAACTCGAGAAAATCCAGGAGGTTCTCCCCTCCAGGCGAGATGAGGCCCATTTCCGCTGAGGCGTCTCGAGGCTGATCACACCTCACCTCTGGAACTTTGAAAGGGTCCTTCACACCCTTGGTGCAAATCAAGAAGTTCCCCGACATACCCGCCTCCACTCGAGAGGAAACACGAGGGTCCCGCCCACATCCAGAGGAGCCCCGTTTCTGCCTCGTAGCTCGAGATGAGGGATCCTTTCCCTGCTTCGTCGGGAAAGAGTTCCCGGCATTCCGGTCGCATCTCAAGAGGAGGCCCTCTCAAAAGGAACGGCGAGAGGAACTCCAGGGTCGTGCCACCATTCCAAGAGTCCCCCAGATGTCTCAGTCCATTCCAGAGGAAACTCTTTTCCCTTCACCGGCTCGTCTTTCACGCCGAGGATCGACTCCCACCAAGGTGGCACGTGGCATAGCCCCGTGGGAAAGCCTCGTGGGAAAGCCTCGAGGGACAGCCTCGAGGGAAAGCCACAGATCCCTTGATCCACGTGACAGGAAGCGTGACACTATTGATGCAGCTCCGGAGGAAAGCGCACGTGCATGCCCCCACTCGAGACGAGGCCTGACTCCCCTGGGGAGACTCAGAAGCACCCCAAGATCCATGGCAACACTGGAGAGGAATCCTCAGGTTCCGGCCCCGACTCCACACAAGGACTGAGGCCCCGGCATGGACGGGAGAGAAATCCCGAGAGGTCCCCTAGCAACTCGCATGGGGACTGGCCTTTCCTGAGGCCACCAGAGCGGGTCCCTGAGGTCCCCGTCGTAACTCGAGAAGACCTGCCGCAACTCGAGAAAATCCAGGAGGTTCTCCCCTCCAGGCGAGATGAGGCCCATTTCCACTGAGGCGTCTCGAGGCTGATCACACCTCACCTCTGGAACTTCGAAAGGGTCCTTCACACCCTTGGTGCAAATCAAGAAGTTCCCCGACATAGCCGTCTCCACTCGAGAGGCATCACGAGGGTCCCGCCCACATCCAGAGGAGCCCCGTTTCCGCCTCGTAGCTCGAGATCAGGGATCCTTTCCCTGCTTCGTCGGGAAAGAGTCCCCGGCCTTCCCGTCGCATCTCAAGAGGAGGCCCTCTCAACAGGAACGGCGAGAGGAACTCCAGGGTCGTGCCAGCATTCCAAGAGTCCCCCAGATGTCTCAGTCCATTCCAGAGGAACCTCTTTTCCCTTCACCGGCTCGTCTTTCACGCCGAGGATCGACTCCCACCAAGGTGGCACGTGGCATTGCGCTGTGGGAAGCCTCGTGGGAAAGCCTCGAGCGAAAGCCTCGAGGGAAACCACAGATCCCTTGATCCACGTGACAGGAAGTGTGACACTACTGCTGCAGTTCGGGAGGAAAGCGCACGTGCATGCCCCCACTCGAGACGACGCCTGACTCCCCTGGGGAGACTCAGAAGCACCCCAAGATCCATGGAAACACTGGAGAGGAATCCTCAGGTTCCGGCCCCGACTCCACACAAGGACTGAGGCCCCGGCATGGACGGGAGAGGAATCCCGAGTTGGCCCCTAGCAACTCACATGGGGATTGGCCTTTCCTGAGGCCACCAGAGCGGGTCCCTGAGGTCCCCGTCGTAACTCGAGAAGACCTGCCGCAACTCGAGAAAATCCAGGAGGTTCTCCCCTCCAGGCGAGATGAGGCCCATTTCCGCTGAGGCGTCTCGAGGCTGATCACACCTCACCTCTGTAACTTCGAAAGGCTCCTTCACACCCTTGGTTCAAATCAAGAAGTTCCCCGACATACCCGTCTCCACTCGAGAGGAATCACGAGGGTCCCGCCCACATCCAGAGGAGCCCCGTTTCCGCCTCGTAGCTCGAGATGAGGGATCCTTTCCCTGCTTCGTCGGGAAAGAGTTCCCGGCATTCCCGTCGCATCTCAAGAGGAGGCCCTCTCAACAGGAACGGCGAGAGGAACTCCAGGGTCGTGCCACCATTCCAAGAGTCCCCCAGATGTCTCAGTCCATTCCAGAGGAACCTCTTTTCCCTTCACCGGCTCGTCTTTCACGCCGAGGATCGACTCCCACCAAGGTGGCACGTGGCACAGCCCTGTGGGAAAGCCTCCTGGGAAAGCCTCGAGGGACAGCCACAGATCCCTTGATCCACGTGACAGGAAGCGTGACACTACTGCTGCAGCTCGGGAGGAAATCCCACGTGCATGCCCCCACTCGAGACGAGGCCTGACTCCCCTGGGGAGACTCAGAAGCACCCCAAGATCCATGGCAACACTGGAGAGGAATCCTCAGGTTCCGGCCCCGACTCCACACAAGGTCTTGAGCCCCGGCATGGACGGGAGAGGAATCCCGAGATGGCCCCTAGCAACTCACATGGGGACTGGCCTTTACTGAGGCCACCAGAGCGGGTGCCTGAGGTCCCCGTCGTAACTCGAGAAGACCTGCCACAACTCGAGAAAATCCAGGAGGTTCTCCCCTCCAGGCGAGATGAGGCCCATTTCCGCAGAGGTGTCTCGAGGCTGATCACACCTCACGTCTCGAACTTCGAAAGGGTCCTTCACACCCTTGGTGCAAATCAAGAAGTTCCCCGACCTAGCCGTCTCCACTCGAGAGGAAACACGAGGGGCCCGCCCACATCCAGAGGAGCCCCGTTTCCGCCTCGTAGCTCGAGATGAGGGATCCTTTCCCTGCTTCGTCGGGAATTGTTCCCGGCGTTCCCGTCACATCTCAAGAGGAGGCCCTCTCAACAGGAACGGCGAGAGGAACTCCAGGGTCGTGCCAGCATTCCAAGAGTCCCCCAGATGTCTCAGTCCATTCCAGAGGAACCTCTTTTCCCTTCACCGGCTCGTCTTTTACGCCGAGGATCGACTCACACCAAGGTGGCACGTGGCACAGCCCTGTGGGAAGCCTCGTGGGAAAGCCTCGAGCGAAATCCTCGAGGGAAACCACAGATCCCTTGATCCACGTGACAGGAAGCGTGACACTACTGCTGCAGCTCGGGAGGAAAGCTCACGTGCATGCCCCCACTCGAGACGAGGCCTGACTCCCCTGGGGAGACTCAGAAGCACCCCAAGATCCATGGCAACCCTGGAGAGGAATCGTCAGGTTCCGGCCCCGACTCCACACAAAGTCTTAGGCCCCGGCATGGACGGGAGAGGAATCCCGAGATGGCCCCTAGCAACTCGCATGGGGACTGGCCTTTCCTGAGGCCACCAGAGAGGGTCCCTGAGGTCCCCGTCGTAACTGGAGAAGACCTACTGCAACTCGAGAAAATCCAGGAGGTTCTCCCCTCGAGGCGAGATGAGGCCCATTTCCGCTGAGGCGTCTCGAGGTTGATCACACCTCACCTCTGGAACTTCGAAAGGGTCCTTCACACCCTTGGTGCAAATCAAGAAGTTCCCAGACATACCCGCCTCCACTCGAGAGGAAACACGAGAGTCCTGCCCACATCCAGAGGAGCCCCGTTTCCGCCTCGTAGCTCGAGATGAGGGATCCTTTCCCTACTTCGTCGGGAAAGAGTTTCCGGCGTTCCCTTCGCATCTCAAGAGGAGGCCCTCTCAACAGGAACGGCGTGAGGAACTCCAGGGTCGTGCCACCATTCCAAGAGTCCCCCAGATGTCTCAGTCCATTCCAGAGGAACCTCTTTTCCCTTCACCGGCTCGTCTTTCACGCCGAGGATCGACTCCCACCAAGTTGGCACGTGGCACAGCCCTGTGGGAAAGCCTCCTGGGAAAGCCTCGAGGGACAGCCACAGATCCCTTGATCCACGTGACAGGAAGCGTGACACTACTGCTGCATCTCGGGAGGAAATCGCACTTGCATGCCCCCACTCGAGACGAGGCCTGACTCCCCTGGGGAGACTCAGAAGCACCCCAAGATCCATGGCAACACTGGAGAGGAATCCTCAGGTTCCGGCCCCGACTCCACACAAGGTCTTGAGCCCCGGCATGGACGGGAGAGGAATCCCGAGATGGCCCCTATCAACTCACATGGGGACTGGCCTTTCCTGAGGCCACCAGAGCGGGTCCCTGAGGTCCCCGTCGTAACTCGAGAAGACCTGCCACAACTCGAGAAAATCCAGGAGGTTCTCCCCTCCAGGCGAGATGAGGCCCATTTCCGCAGAGGCGTCTCGAGGCTGATCACACCTCACGTCTCGAACTTCGAAAGGGTCCTTCACACCCTTGGTGCAAATCAAGAAGTTCCCCGACCTAGCCGTCTCCACTCGAGAGGAAACACGAGGGGCCCGCCCACATCCAGAGGAGCCCCGTTTCCGCCTCGTAGCTCGAGGTGAGGGATCCTTTCCCTGCTTCGTCGGGAAAGAGTTCCCGGCGTTCCCGTCGCATCTCAAGAGGAGGCCCTCTCAACAGGAACGGCGAGAGGAACTCCAGGGTCGTGCCACCATTCCAAGAGTCCCCCAGATGTCTCAGTCCATTCCAGAGGAACCTCTTTTCCCTTCACCGGCTCGTCTTTCACGCCGAGGATCGACTCACACCAAGGTGGCACGTGGCACAGCCCTGTGGGAAAGCCTCGTGGGAAAGCCTCGAGGGACAGCCTCGAGGGAAAGCCATAGACCCCTTGATCCACGTGACAGGAAGCGTGACACTACTGCTGCAGCTCGGGAGGAAAGCGCACGTGCATGCCCCCACTCGAGACGAGGCCTGACTCCAATGGGGAGACTCTGAAGCACCCCAAGATCCATGGCAACACTGGAGAGGAGACCTCAGGTTCCGGGCCCGACTCCACAGAAGGACTGAGGTCGCGGCATGGACGGGAGAGGTATCCCGAGATGGCCCCTAGCAACACCCATGGGGACTGGCCTTTCCTCAGGCCACCAGAGCGGGTCCCTGATGTCCCCGTCGTAACTCGAGAAGACGTGCCGCAACTCGAGAAAATCCAGGAGGTTATCCCCTCCAGGCGAGATGAGGCCCATTTCCGCTGAGGCGTCTCGAGGCTGATCACACCTCACCTCTGGAACTTCCAAAGGGTCCTTCACACCCTTGGTGCAAATCAAGAAGTTCCCCGAAATACCCGTCTCCACTCGAGAGGAAACACGAGGGTCCCGCCCACATCCAGAGGAGCCCCGTTTCCGCCTCATAGCTCGAGATGAGGGATCCTTTCCCTGCTTCGTCGGGAAAGAGTTCCCGGCGTTCCCGTCGCATCTCAAGAGGAGGCCCTCTCAATAGCAACGGCGAGAGGAACTCCAGGGTCGTGCCACCATTCCAAGAGTCCCCCAGATGTCTCAGTCCATTCCAGAGGAACCTCTTTTCCCTTCACAGGCTCGTCTTTCACGCCGAGGATCGACTCCCACCAAGGTGGCACGTGGCATAGCCCCGTGGGAAAGCCTCGTGGGAAAGCCTCGAGGGACAGCCTCGAGGGAAAGCCACAGATCCCTTGATCCACGTGACAGGAAGCGTGACACTATTGCTGCAGCTCTGGTGGAAAGCGCACGTGCATGCTCCCACTCGAGACGAGGCCTGACTCCCCTGGGGAGACTGAGAAGCACCACAAGATCCATGGCAACACTGGAGAGGAATCCTCAGGTTCCGGCCCCGACTCCACACAAGGTCTTAAGCCCGGGCATGGACGGGAGAGGAATCCCGAGATGGCCCCTAGCAACTCGCATGGGGACTGGCCTTTCCTGAGGCCACCAGAGCGGCTCCCTGAGGTCCCATTCGTAACTCGGGAAGACCTGCCGCAACTCGAGAAAATCCAGGAGGTTCTCCCCTCCAGGCGAGATGAGGCCCATTTCCACTGAGGCGTCTCGAGGCTGATCACACCTCACCTCTGGAACTTCGAAAGGGTCCTTCACACCCTTGGTGCAAATCAAGAAGTTCCCCGACATACCCGTCTCCACTCGAGAGGAATCACGAGGGTCCCGCCCACATCCAGAGGAGCCCCGTTTCCGCCTCATAGCTCGAGATGAGGGATCCTTTCCCTGCTTCGTCGGGAAAGAGTTCCCGGCATTCCCGTCGCATCTCAAGAGGAGGCCCTCTCAACAGGAACGGCGAGAGGAACTCCAGGGTCGTGCCACCATTCCAAGAGTCCCCCAGATGTCTCAGTCCATTCCAGAGGAACCTCTTTTCCCTTCACCGGCTCGTCTTTCACGCCGAGGATCGACTCCCACAAAGGTGGCACGTGGCACATCCCTGTGGATAAGCCTCGTGGGAAAGCCTCGAGGGACAGCCTCGAGGGAAAGCCACAGATCCCTTGATCCACGTGACAGGAAGCGTGACACTACTGCTGCAGCTCGGGAGGAAAGCGCACGTGCATGCCCCCACTCGAGACGAGGCCTGACTCCCCTGGGGAGACTCAGAAGCACCCCAAGATCCATGGCAACACTGGAGAGGAATCCTCAGGTTCCGGCCCCGACACCACACAAGGTCTTAACCCCGGCATGGACGGGAGAGAATCCCGAGATGGCCCCTAGCAACTCGCGTGGGGACTGGCCTTTCCTGAGGCCACCAGAGCGGGTCCCTGAGGTCCCCGTCGTAACTCGAGACGACCTGCCGCAACTCGAGAAAATCCAGGAGGTTCTCCCCTCCAGGCGAGATGAGGCCCATTTCCGCTGAGGCGTCTCGAGGCTGATCACACCTCACCTCTGGAACTTCGAAAGGCTCCTTCAAACCCTTGGTGCAAATCAAGAAGTTCCCCGACCTAGCCGTCTCCACTCGAGAGGAATCACGAGGGTCCCGCCCACATCCAGAGGAGCCCCGTTTCCGCCTCGTAGCTCGAGATGAGGGATCCTTTCCCTGCTTCGTCGGGAAAGAGTTCCCGGCGTTCCCGTCGCATCTCAAGAGGAGGCCCTCTCAACAGGAACGGTGAGAGGAACTCCAGGGTCGTTCCAGCATTCCAAGAGTCCCCCAGATGTCTCAGTCCATTCCAGAGGAACCTCTTTTCCCTTCACCGGCTCGTCTTTCACGCCGAGGATCGACTCACACCAAGGTGGCACGTGGCACAGCCCTGTGGGAAGCCTCGTGGGAAAGCCTCGAGCGAAATCCTCGAGGGAAACCACAGATCCCTTGATCCACGTGACAGGAAGCGTGACACTACTGCTGCAGCTCGGGAGGAAAGCTCACGTGCATGCCCCCACTCGAGACGAGGCCTGACTCCCCTGGGGAGACTCAGAAGCACCCCAAGATCCATGGCAACCCTGGAGAGGAATCCTCAGGTTCCGGCCCCGACTCCACACAAAGTCTTAGGCCCCGGCATGGACGGGAGAGGAATCCCGAGATGGCCCCTAGCAACTCGCATGGGGACTGGCCTTTCCTGAGGCCACCAGAGAGGGTCCCTGAGGTCCCCGTCGTAACTGGAGAAGACCTACTGCAAGTCGAGAAAATCCAGGAGGTTCTCCCCTCCAGGCGAGATGAGGCCCATTTCCGCTGAGGCGTCTCGAGGCTGATCACACCTCACCTCTGGAATTTCGAAAGGGTCCTTCACACCCTTGGTGCAAATCAAGAAGTTCCCCGACATACCCATCTCCACTCGAGAGGAAACACGAGGGTCCCGCCCACATCCAGAGGAGCCCCGTTTCCGCCTCGAAGCTCGAGATGAGGGATCCTTTCCCTGCTTCGTCGGGAAAGAGTTCCCGGCGTTCCCGTCGCATCTCAAGAGGAGGCCCTCTCAACAGGAACGGCGAGAGGAACTCCAGGGTCGTTCCACCATTCCAAGAGTCCCCCAGATGTCTCAGTCCATTCCAGAGGAACCTCTTTTCCCTTCACCGGCTCGTCTTTCACGCCGAGGATCGACTCCCACCAACGTGGCACGTGGCACAGCCCTGTGGGAAAGCCTCGTGGGAAAGCCTCGAGGGACAGCCTCGAGGGAAAGCCACAGATCCCTTGATCCACGTGACAGGAAGCGTGACACTACTGCTGCAGCTCGGGAGGAAAGCGCACGTGCATGCCCCCACACGAGACGATGCCTGACGCCCCTAGGGAGACTGAGAAGCACCCCAAGATCCATGGCAACACTGGAGAGGAATCCTCAGGTTCCGGCCCCGACTCCACACAAGGTCTAAGCCCCGGCATGGACGGGAGAGGGATCCCGAGATGGCCCCTAGCAACACCCATGGGGACTGGCCTTTCCTGAGGCCACCAGAGCGGGTCCCTGATGTCCCCGTCGTAACTCGAGAAGACCTGCCGCAACTCGAGAAAATCCAGGAGGTTATCCCCTCCAGGCGAGATGAGGCCCATTTCCGCTGAGGCGTCTCGAGGCTGATCACACCTCACCTCTGGAACTTCGAAAGGGTCCTTCACACCCTTGGTGCAAATCAAGAAGTTCCCCGAAATACCCGTCTCCACTCGAGAGGAAACACGAGGGTCCCCCCCACATCAAGAGGAGCCCCGTTTCCGCCTCATAGCTCGAGATGAGGGATCCTTTCCCTGCTTCGTCGGGAAAGAGTTCCCGGCGTTCCGGTCGCATCTCAAGAGGAGGCCCTCTCAACAGGAACGGCGAGAGGAACTCCAGGGTCGTGCCACCATTCCAAGAGTCCCCCAGATGTCTCAGTCCATTCCAGAGGAACCTCTTTTCCCTTCACAGGCTCGTCTTTCACGCCGAGGATCGACTCCCACCAAGGTGGCACGTGGCATAGCCCCGTGGGAAAGCCTCGTGGGAAAGCCTCAAGGGACAGCCTCGAGGGAAAGCCACAGATCCCTTGATCCACGTGACAGGAAGCGTGACACTACTGCTGCAGCTCGGGAGGAAAGCGCACTTGCATGCCCCCACACGAGACGAGGCCTGACTCCCCTGGGGAGACTCAGAAGCACCCCAAGATCCATGGCAACACTGGAGAGGAATCCTCAGGTTCCGGCCCCGACTCCACACAAGGTCTTGAGCCCCGGCATGGACGGGAGAGGAATCCCGAGATGGCCCCTAGCAACTCGCATGGGGACTGGCCTTTCCTGAGGCCACCAGAGCGGGTCCCTGAGGTCCCCGTCGTAACTGGAGAAGACCTACTGCAACTCGAGAAAATCCAGGAGGTTCTCCCCTCCAGGCGAGATGAGGCCCATTTCCGCTGAGGCGTCTCGAGGTTGATCACACCTCACCTCTGGAACTTCGAAAGGGTCCTTCACACCCTTGGTGCAAATCAAGAAGTTCCCCGACATACCCGCCTCCACTCGAGAGGAAACACGAGAGTCTTGCCCACATCCAGAGGAGCCCCGTTTCCGCCTCGTAGCTCGAGATGAGGGATCCTTTCCCTGCTTCGTCGGGAAAGAGTTCCCGGCGTTCCCTTCGCATCTCAAGAGGAGGCCCTCTCAACAGGAACGGTGAGAGGAACTCCAGGGTCGTTCCAGCATTCCAAGAGTCCCCCAGATGTCTCAGTCCATTCCAGAGGAACCTCTTTTCCCTTCACCGGCTCGTCTTTCACGCCGAGGATCGACTCACACCAAGGTGGCACGTGGCACAGCCCTGTGGGAAGCCTCGTGGGAAAGCCTCGAGCGAAATCCTCGAGGGAAACCACAGATCCCTTGATCCACGTGACAGGAAGCGTGACACTACTGCTGCAGCTCGGGAGGAAAGCTCACGTGCATGCCCCCACTCGAGACGAGGCCTGACTCCCCTGGGGAGACTCAGAAGCACCCCAAGATCCATGGCAACCCTGGAGAGGAATCCTCAGGTTCCGGCCCCGACTCCACACAAAGTCTTAGGCCCCGGCATGGACGGGAGAGGAATCCCGAGATGGCCCCTAGCAACTCGCATGGGGACTGGCCTTTCCTGAGGCCACCAGAGAGGGTCCCTGAGGTCCCCGTCGTAACTGGAGAAGACCTACTGCAAGTCGAGAAAATCCAGGAGGTTCTCCCCTCCAGGCGAGATGAGGCCCATTTCCGCTGAGGCGTCTCGAGGCTGATCACACCTCACCTCTGGAATTTCGAAAGGGTCCTTCACACCCTTGGTGCAAATCAAGAAGTTCCCCGACATACCCATCTCCACTCGAGAGGAAACACGAGGGTCCCGCCCACATCCAGAGGAGCCCCGTTTCCGCCTCGAAGCTCGAGATGAGGGATCCTTTCCCTGCTTCGTCGGGAAAGAGTTCCCGGCGTTCCCGTCGCATCTCAAGAGGAGGCCCTCTCAACAGGAACGGCGAGAGGAACTCCAGGGTCGTTCCACCATTCCAAGAGTCCCCCAGATGTCTCAGTCCATTCCAGAGGAACCTCTTTTCCCTTCACCGGCTCGTCTTTCACGCCGAGGATCGACTCCCACCAACGTGGCACGTGGCACAGCCCTGTGGGAAAGCCTCGTGGGAAAGCCTCGAGGGACAGCCTCGAGGGAAAGCCACAGATCCCTTGATCCACGTGACAGGAAGCGTGACACTACTGCTGCAGCTCGGGAGGAAAGCGCACGTGCATGCCCCCACACGAGACGATGCCTGACGCCCCTAGGGAGACTGAGAAGCACCCCAAGATCCATGGCAACACTGGAGAGGAATCCTCAGGTTCCGGCCCCGACTCCACACAAGGTCTAAGCCCCGGCATGGACGGGAGAGGGATCCCGAGATGGCCCCTAGCAACACCCATGGGGACTGGCCTTTCCTGAGGCCACCAGAGCGGGTCCCTGATGTCCCCGTCGTAACTCGAGAAGACCTGCCGCAACTCGAGAAAATCCAGGAGGTTATCCCCCTCCAGGCGAGATGAGGCCCATTTCCGCTGAGGCGTCTCGAGGCTGATCACACCTCACCTCTGGAACTTCGAAAGGGTCCTTCACACCCTTGGTGCAAATCAAGAAGTTCCCCGAAATACCCGTCTCCACTCGAGAGGAAACACGAGGGTCCCCCCCACATCAAGAGGAGCCCCGTTTCCGCCTCATAGCTCGAGATGAGGGATCCTTTCCCTGCTTCGTCGGGAAAGAGTTCCCGGCGTTCCGGTCGCATCTCAAGAGGAGGCCCTCTCAATAGCAACGGCGAGAGGAACTCCAGGGTCGTGCCACCATTCCAAGAGTCCCCCAGATGTCTCAGTCCATTCCAGAGGAACCTCTTTTCCCTTCACAGGCTCGTCTTTCACGCCGAGGATCGACTCCCACCAAGGTGGCACGTGGCATAGCCCCGTGGGAAAGCCTCGTGGGAAAGCCTCAAGGGACAGCCTCGAGGGAAAGCCACAGATCCCTTGATCCACGTGACAGGAAGCGTGACACTACTGCTGCAGCTCGGGAGGAAAGCGCACTTGCATGCCCCCACACGAGACGAGGCCTGACTCCCCTGGGGAGACTCAGAAGCACCCCAAGATCCATGGCAACACTGGAGAGGAATCCTCAGGTTCCGGCCCCGACTCCACACAAGGTCTTGAGCCCCGGCATGGACGGGAGAGGAATCCCGAGATGGCCCCTAGCAACTCGCATGGGGACTGGCCTTTCCTGAGGCCACCAGAGCGGGTCCCTGAGGTCCCCGTCGTAACTGGAGAAGACCTACTGCAACTCGAGAAAATCCAGGAGGTTCTCCCCTCCAGGCGAGATGAGGCCCATTTCCGCTGAGGCGTCTCGAGGTTGATCACACCTCACCTCTGGAACTTCGAAAGGGTCCTTCACACCCTTGGTGCAAATCAAGAAGTTCCCCGACATACCCGCCTCCACTCGAGAGGAAACACGAGAGTCCTGCCCACATCCAGAGGAGCCCCGTTTCCGCCTCGTAGCTCGAGATGAGGGATCCTTTCCCTGCTTCGTCGGGAAAGAGTTCCCGGCGTTCCCTTCGCATCTCAAGAGGAGGCCCTCTCAACAGGAACGGCGTGAGGAACTCCAGGGTCGAGCCAGCATTCCAACAGTCCCCCAGATGTCTCAGTCCATTCCAGAGGAACCTCTTTTCCCTTCACCGGCTCGTCTTTCACGCCGAGGATCGACTCACACCAAGGTGGCACGGGGCACAGCCCTGTGGGAAGCCTCGTGGGAATGCCTCCAGCGAAAGCCTGGAGGGAAACCACAGATCCCTTGATCCACGTGACAGGAAACGTGACACTACTGCTGCAGCTCGGAAGGAAAGCGCACGTGCATGCCCCCACTCGAGACGAGGCCTGACTCCCCTGGGGAGACTCAGAAGCACCCCAAGATCCATGGCAACACTGGGGAGGAATCCTCAGGTTCCGGCCCCGACTCCATACAAGGACTGAGGCCCCGGCATGGACGGGAGAGGAATCCCGAGATGGCCCCTAGCAACTCACATGGGGATTGGCCTTTCCTGAGGCCACCAGAGCGGGTCCCTGAGGTCCCCGTCGTAACTCGAGAAGACCTGCCGCAACTCGAGAAAATCCAGGATGTTCTCCCCTCCAGGCGAGATGAGGCCCATTTCCGCTGAGGCGTCTCGAGGCTGATCACACCTCACCTCTGTAACTTCGAAAGGCTCCTTCACACCCTTGGTTCAAATCAAGAAGTTCCCCGACATACCCGTCTCCACTCGAGAGGAATCACGAGTGTCCCGCCCACATCCAGAGGAGCCCCGTTTCCGCCTCGTAGCTCGAGATGAGGGATCCTTTCCCTGCTTCGTCGGGAAAGAGTTCCCGGCATTCCCGTCGCATCTCAAGAGGGGGCCCTCTCAACAGGAACGGCGAGAGGAACTCCAGGGTCGTGCCACCATTCCAAGAGTCCCCCAGATGTCTCAGTCCATTCCAGAGGAACCTCTTTTCCCTTCACCGGCTCGTCTTTCACGCCGAGGATCGACTCCCACCAAGGTGGCACGTGGCACAGCCCTGTGGGAAAGCCTCCTGGGAAAGCCTCGAGGGACAGCCACAGATCCCTTGATCCACGTGACAGGAAGCGTGACACTACTGCTGCAGCTCGGGAGGAAAGCGCACTTGCATGCCCCCACACGAGACGAGGCCTGACTCCCCTGGGGAGACTCAGAAGCACCCCAAGATCCATGGCAACACTGGAGAGGAATCCTCAGGTTCCGGCCCCGACTCCACACAAGGTCTTGAGCCCCGGCATGGACGGGAGAGGAATCCCGAGATGGCCCCTAGCAACTCGCATGGGGACTGGCCTTTCCTGAGGCCACCAGAGCGGGTCCCTGAGGTCCCCGTCGTAACTGGAGAAGACCTGCCACAACTCGAGAAAATCCAGGAGGTTCTCCCCTCCAGGCGAGATGAGGCCCATTTCCGCAGAGGCGTCTCGAGGCTGATCACACCTCACGTCTCGAACTTCGAAAGGGTCCTTCACACCCTTGGTGCAAATCAAGAAGTTCCCCGACCTAGCCGTCTCCACTCGAGAGGAAACACGAGGGGCCCGCCCACATCCAGAGGAGCCCCGTTTCCGCCTCGTAGCTCGAGGTGAGGGATCCTTTCCCTGCTTCGTCGGGAAAGAGTTCCCGGCGTTCCCGTCGCATCTCAAGAGGAGGCCCTCTCAACAGGAACGGCGAGAGGAACTCCAGGGTCGTGCCACCATTCCAAGAGTCCCCCAGATGTCTCAGTCCATTCCAGAGGAACCTGTTTTCCCTTCACCGGCTCGTCTTTCACGCCGAGGATCGACTCACACCAAGGTGGCACGTGGCACAGCCCTGTGGGAAATCCTCGTGGGAAAGTCTCGAGGGAAAGCCTCGAGGGAAAGCCACAGATCCCTTGATCCACGTGACAGGAACCGTGACCCTACTGCTGCAGCTCGGGAGGAAAGCGCACGTGCATGCCCCCACTCGAGACGAGGCCTGACTCCCCTGGGGATACTCAGAGGCACCCCAAAATCCATGTCAACATTGGAGACGAATCCTCAGGTCCCTGCCCCGACTCCACACAATGTCTCAGGCCCCGGCATCGATGGGAGAGGAATGCCGAGATGGCCCCTAGCAACTCACATGGTGCCTGGCCCTTCCTGAGGCCAACAGAGCGGGTCCCTGAGGTCCCCGTCGTAACTCGAGAAGACCTGCCGCAACTCGAGAATATCCAGGAGGTTCTCCCCTGCAGGCGAGATGAGGCCCATTTCCGCAGAGGCTTCTCGGGGCTAATCACACCTCACCTTTGGAACGTCGAAAGGGTCCTTCACACCCTTGGTGCAACTCAAGAAGTTCCCCGACATACCCTTCTCCACTCGAGAGGAAACACGATGGTCACGCCCCGATCCAGAGGAGCCCCGTTTCCGCCTCGTAGCCCTTTCCCTGCTTCGTCGGGAAAGAGTTCCCGGCCTTCCCGTCGCATCTCAAGAGGAGGCCATCTCAACAGGAACGGCGAGAGGAACTCCAGGGTCGTGCCACCATTCCAAGAGTCCCCCAGATGTCTCAGTCCATTCCAGAGGAACCTCTTTTCCCTTCACCGGCTCGTCTTTCACGCCGAGGATCGACTCACACCAAGGTGGCACGTGGCACAGCCCTGTGGGAAAGCCTCGTGGGAAAGCCTCGAGGGACAGCCTCAAGGGAAAGCCACAGATCCCTTGATCCACGTGACAGGAAGCGTGACACTACTGCTGCAGCTCGGGAGGAAAGCGCACGTGCATGCCCCCACTCGAGACGAGGCCTGACTCCCCAGGGGAGACTCAGAAGCACCCCAAGATCCATGGCAACACTGGAGAGGAATCCTCAGGTTCGGGCCCCGACTCCACACAAGGACTGAGGCCCCGGCATGGACGGGAGAGGAATCCCGAGAGGTCCCCTAGCAACTTGCATGGGGACTGGCCTTTCCTGACTCCACCAGAGCGGGTCCCTGAGGTCCCCGTCGTAACTCGAGAAGACCTGCCGCAACTCGAAAATATCCAGGAGGTTCTCCCATGCAGGCGAGATGAGGCCCATTTCCGCAGAGGCTTCTCGTGGCTAATCACACCTCACCTCTGGAACGTCGAAAGGGTCCTTCACACCCTTGGTGCAACTCAAGAAGTTCCCCGACATACCCATCTCCACTCGAGAGGAATCACGAGGGTCCCACCAACATCCAGAGGAGCCCCGTTTCTGCCTCGTAGCTCGAGGTGAGGGATCCTTTCCCTGCTTCGTCGGGAAAGAATTCCCGGCGTTCCCGTCGCATCTCAAGAGGAGGCCCTCTCATCAGGAACGGCGAGAGGAACTCCAGGGTCGTGCCACCATTCCAAGAGTCCCCCAGATGTCTCAGTCCATTCCAGAGGAACCTCTTTTCCCTTCACCGGCTCGTCTTTCACGCCGAGGATCGACTCACACCAAGGTGGCACTTGGCACAGCCCTGTGGGAAAGCCTCGGGGGAAAGCCTCGAGGGAAAGCCTCGAGGGAAGGCCACAGATCCCTTGATTCACGTGACAGGAAGCCTGACCCTACTGCTGCAGCTCGGGAGGGAAGCGCACGTGCATGCCCCAACTCGAGACGAGGCCTGACTCCCCTGGGGAGACTAGGAGGCACCCCAAAATCGATGTCAGCACTGGAAAGGAATGCTCAGGTTCCAGCCCCGACTCCACACAAGGTCTTAGGCCCCGACATCGACGGGAGAGGAATCCCGAGATTGCCCCTTGAAACTCGCATGGACACTGGCCCTTTCTGAGGCCACCAGAGCGGGTCCCTGAGGTCCCCGTCGTAACTCGAGAAGACCTGCCACAACTCGAGAATATCCAGGAGGTTCTCCCCTGCAGGCGAGATGAGGCCCATTTCTCAGAGGCTTCTCGGGGCTAATCACACCTCACCTCTGGAACGTCAAAGGGTTCTTCACTCCCTGGGTGCAACTCAAGAAGTTCCCCGACATACCCGTCTCCACTCGAGAGGAAACACGAGGGACCCGCCCACATCCAGAGGAGCCCCGTTTCCGCCTCGTAGCTCGAGGTGAGGGATCCTTTCCCTGCTTCGTCGGGAAAGAATTCCCGGCGTTCCCGTCGCATCTCAAGAGGAGGCCCTCTCAACAGGAACCGCGAGCGGAACTCCGGGGTCGTTCCACCATTCCAAGAGTCCCCCAGATGTCTCAGTCCATTCCAGAGGAACCTCTTTTCCCTTCACCGGCTCGTCTTTCACGCCGTGGATCGACTCACACCAAGTTGGCACTTGGCACAGCCCTGTGGGAAAGCCTTGTGGGAAAGCCTCGAGGGAAAGCCTCTAGGGAAAGCCACAGATCCCTTGATCCACCTGACAGGAAGCGTGACCCTACTGCTGCAGCACGGGAGGGAAGCGCACGTGGATGCCCCCACTCGAGATGAGGCCTGACTCCCCTGGGGACACTCAGAGGCACCCCAAGATCCATGTCAACACTGGAGAGGAATCCTCAGCTTCCGGCCCCGACTCCACACAAGGACTGAGGCCCCGGCATCGACGGGAGAGGAATCCCGAGATGGCCCCTAGCAACTCGCATGGGGACTGGCCCTTCCTGAGGCCACCAGAGCGGGTCCCTGAGGTCCCCGTCGTAATTCGAGAAGACCTGCCGCAACTCGAGAAAATCCAGGAGGTTCTCCCCTCCATGCGAGAAGAGGCCCATTTCCGCAGAGGCTTCTCGGGGCTAATCACACCTCACGTCTGGAACGTCGAAAGGGTCCTTCACACCCTTGGTGCGACTCAAGAAGTTCCCCGACATACCCGTCTCCACTCGAGAGGAAAGACGAGGGTCCCACCCACATCCAGAGAAGCCCCCTTTCCGCCTCGTAGCTCGAGATGAGGGATCCTTTCACTGCTTCGTCGGGAAAGAGTTCCCGGCGTTCCCGTCCCATCTCAAGAGGAAACCTCTCAACAGGAACGGCGAGAGGAACTCCAGGGTCGAGCCACCATTCCAAGAGTCCCCCAGATGTCTCAATCCATTATAGAGGATCCTCTTTTCCCTTCACCGGCTTGTCTTTCACGCCGAGGATCGACTCACACCAAGGTGGCACGTGGCACAGCCCTTTGGGAAAGCCTCCTGGGAAAGCCTCGAGGGACAGCCTCGAGGGAAAGCCACAGATCCCTTGATCCACGTGACAGGAAGCGTGACACTACTGCTGCAGCTCGGGAGGAAAGCGCACGTGCATGCCCCCACTCGAGACGAGGCCTGACTCCCCTGGGGAGACTCAGAAGCACCCCAAGATCCATGGCAACACTGGAGAGGAATCCTCAGGTTCCGGCCCCGACTCCACACAAGGACTGAGGCACCGGCATGGACAGGGGAGGAATCCCGAGAGGTCCCCTAGCAACTCGCATGGGGACTGGCCTTTCCTGAGGCCACCAGAGCGGGTCCCTGAGGTCCCCGTCGTAACTCGAGAAGAACTGACCCAACTCGAGATAATCCAGGAGGTTCTCCTCTCCAGGCGAGATGAGGCCCATTTCCGCTGAGGCGTCTCGAGGCTGATCACACCTCACCTCTGGAACTTCGAAAGGGTCCTTCACACCCTTGGTGCAAATCAAGAAGTTCCCCGACATACCCGTCTCCACTCGAGAGGAAACACGAGGGTCCCGCCCACATCCAGAGGAGCCCCGTTTCCGCCTCGTAGCTCGAGATGAGGGATCCTTTACCTTCTTCGTCGGGAAAGAGAGCCCGGCGTTCCCGTCGCATCTCAAAAGGAGGCCCTCTCAACAGGAACGGCGAGAGAAACTCCAGGGTCGTGCCACCATTCCAAGAGTCCCCCAGATGTCTCAGTCCTTTCCAGAGGAAACTCTTTTCCCTTCACCGGCTCGTCTTTCACGCCGAGGATCGACTCACACCAAGGTGGCACGTGGCACAGCCCTGTGGGACAGCCTCGAGGGACAGCCTCGAGGGAAAGCCACAGATCCCTTGATCCACGTGACAGGAAGCGTGACCCTACTGCTGCAGCTCGAGAGGAAAGCGCACGTGCATGCCCCCACTCGAGACGAGGCCTGACTACCCTGGGGAGGCTCAGAAGCACCCCAAGATCCATGGCAACACTGGAGAGGAATCCTCAGGTTCCGGCCCCGACTCCACACAAGGACTGAGGCCGCGGCATGAACGGGAGAGGAATCCCGAGAGGTCTCCTAGCAACTCGCATGGGGACTGGCCTTTCCTGAGGCCACCAGAGCGGGTCCCTGAGGTCCCCGTCGTAACTCGAGACGACCTGCCGCAACTCGAGAAAATCCAGGAGTTTCTCCCCTCCTGACGAGATGAGGCCCATTTCCGTTGAGGCGTCTCGAGGCTGATCACACCTCACCTCTGGAACTTCGAAAGGGTCCTTCACACGCTTGGTGCAAATCAAGAAGTTCCCCGACATACCCGCCTCCACTCGAAAGGAAACACGAGGGTCCCGCCCACATCCAGAGGAGCCCCGTTTCCGCCTCGTAGCTCGAGATGAGGGATCCTTTACCTGCTTCGTCGGGAAAGAGTTCCCGGCGTTCCCGTCGCATCTCAAGAGGAGGACCTCTCAACAGGAACGGCGAGAGGAACTCCAGGGTCGTGCCACCATTCCAAGAGTCCCCCAGATGTCTCAGTCCATTCCAGAGGAACCTCTTTTCCCTTCACCGGCTCGTCTTTCACGCCGAGGATCGACTCCCACCAAGGTGGCACGTGGCACAGCCCTGTGGGAAAGCCTCGTGGGAAAGCCTCGAGGGACAGCCTGGAGGGAAAGCCACAGATCCCTTGATCCACGTGACAGGAAGCGTGACACTACTGCTGCAGCTCGGGAGGAAAGCGCACGTGCATGCCCCCACTCGAGACGAGGCCTGACTCCCCTGGGGAGACTCAGAAGCACCCCAAGATCCATGGCAACACTGGAGAGGAATCCTCAGGTTCCGGCCCCGACTCCACACAAGGACTGAGGCCCCGGCATGGACGGGAGAGGAATCCCGAGAGGCCCCCTAGCAACTCGCATGGGGACTGGCCTTTCCTGAGGCCACCAGAGCGGGTCCCTGAGGTCCCCGTCGTAACTCGAGAAGACCTGCCGCAACTCGAGAAAATCCAGGAGGTTCTCCCCTCCAGGCGAGATGAGGCCCATTTCCGCTGAGGCGTCTCGAGGCTGATCACACCTCACCTCTGGAACTTCGAAAGGGTCCTTCACACCCTTGGTGTAAATCAAGAAGTTCCCCGACCTAGCCGTCTCCACTCGAGAGGAATCACGAGGGTCCCGCCCACATCCAGAGGAGCCCCGTTTCCGCCTCGTAGCTCGAGATGAGGGATCCTTTCCCTGCTTCGTCGGGAAAGAGTTCCCGGCCTTCCCGTCGCATCTCAAGAGGAGGCCATCTCAACAGGAACGGCGAGAGGAACTCCAGGGTCGTGCCACCATTCCAAGAGTCCCCCAGATGTCTCAGTCCATTCCAGAGGAACCTCTTTTCCCTTCACCGGCTCGTCTTTCACGCCGAGGATCGACTCACACCAAGGTGGCACGTGGCACAGCCCTGTGGGAAAGCCTCGTGGGAAAGCCTCGAGGGACAGCCTCAAGGGAAAGCCACAGATCCCTTGATCCACGTGACAGGAAGCGTGACACTACTGCTGCAGCTCGGGAGGAAAGCGCACGTGCATGCCCCCACTCGAGACGAGGCCTGACTCCCCAGGGGAGACTCAGAAGCACCCCAAGATCCATGGCAACACTGGAGAGGAATCCTCAGGTTCCGGCCCCGACTCCACACAAGGACTGAGGCCCCGGCATGGACGGGAGAGGAATCCCGAGAGGTCCCCTAGCAACTTGCATGGGGACTGGCCTTTCCTGACTCCACCAGAGCGGGTCCCTGAGGTCCCCGTCGTAACTCGAGAAGACCTGCCGCAACTCGAGAAAATCCAGGAGGTTCTCCCCTCCAGGCGAGATGAGGCCCATTTCCGCTGAGGCGTCTCGAGGCTGATCACACCTCACCTCTGGAACTTCGAAAGGGTCCTTCACACCCTTGGTGCAAATCAAGAAGTTCCCCGACCTAGCCGTCTCCACTCGAGAGGAATCACTAGAGTCCCGCCCACATCCAGAGGAGCCCCGTTTCCGCCTCGTAGCTCGAGATGAGGGATCCTTTCCCTGCTTCGTCGGGAAAGAGTTCCCGGCGTTCCCGTCGCATCTCAAGAGGAGGCCCTCTCAACAGGAACGGCGAGAGGAACTCCAGGGTCGTGCCACCATTCCAAGAGTCCCCCAGATGTCTCAGTCCTTTCCAGAGGAACCTCTTTTCCCTTCACCGGCTCGTCTTTCACGCCGAGGATCGACTCACACCAAGGTGGCACGTGGCACAGCCCTGTGGGAAAGCCTCGTGGGAAAGCCTCGAGGGACAGCCTCGAGGGAAAGCCACAGATCCCTTGATCCACGTGAAAGGAAGCGTGACACTACTGCTGCAGCTCGGGAGGAAAGCGCACGTGCATGCCCCCACTCGAGACGAGGCCTGACTCCCCTGGGGAGACTCAGAAGCACCCCAAGATCCATGGCAACACTGGAGAGGAATCCTCAGGTTCCGGCCCCGACTCCACACAAGGACTGAGGCCCCGGCATGGACGGGAGAGGAATCCCGAGAGGTCCCCTAGCAACTCGCATGGGGACTGGCCTTTCCTGAGGCCACCAGAGCGGGTCCCTGAGGTCCCCGTCGTAACTCGAGAAGACCTGCCGCAACTCGAGAAAATCCAGGAGGTTCTCCCCTCCAGGCGAGATGAGGCCCATTTCCGCTGAGGTGTCTCGAGGCTGATCACAACTCCCCTCTGGAACTTCGAAAGGGTCCTTCACACCCTTGGTGCAAATCAAGAAGTTCCCTGACATACCCGTCTCCACTCGAGAGGAATCACGAGGGTCCCGCCCACATCCAGAGGAGCCCCGTTTCCGCCTCGTAGCTCGAGATGAGGGATCCTTTCCCTGCTTCGTCGGGAAAGAGTTCCCGGCGTTCCCGTCGCATCTCAAGAGGAGGCCCTCTCAACAGGAACGGCGAGAGGAACTCCAGGGTCGTGCCACCATTCCAAGAGTCCCCCAGATGTCTCAGTCCATTCCAGAGGAACCTCTTTTCCCTTCACCGGCTCGTCTTTCACGCCGAGGATCGACTCACACCAAGGTGGCACGTGGCACAGCCCTGTGGGAAAGCCTCGTGGGAAAGCCTCGAGGGACAGCCTCGAGGGAAAGCCACAGATCCCTTGATCCACGTGACAGGAAGCGTGACACTACTGCTGCAGCTCGGGAGGAAAGCGCACGTGCATGCCCCCACTCGAGACGAGGCCTGACTCCCCTGGGGAGACTCAGAAGCACCCCAAGATCCATGGGAACACTGGAGAGGAATCCTCAGGTTCTGGCCCCGACTCCACACAAGGACTGAGGCCCCGGCATGGACGGGAGAGGAATCCCGAGAGGTCCCCTAGCAACTCGCATGGGGACTGGCCTTTCCTGAGGCCACCAGAGCGGGTCCCTGAGGTCCCCGTCGTAACTGGAGAAGACCTGCCGCAACTCGAGAAAATCCAGGAGGTTCTCCCCTCCAGGCGAGATGAGGCCCATTTCCGCTGAGGCGTCTCGAGGCTGATCACACCTCACCTCTGGAACTTCGAAAGGGTCCTTCACACCCTTGGTGCAAATCAAGAAGTTCCCCGACCTAGCCGTCTCCACTCGAGAGGAATCACGAGAGTCCCGCCCACATCCAGAGGAGCCCCGTTTCCGCCTCGTAGCTCGAGATGAGGGATCCTTTCCCTGCTTCGTCGGGAAAGAGTTCCCGGCGTTCCCGTCGCATCTCAAGAGGAGGCCCTCTCAACAGGAACGGCGAGAGGAACTCCAGGGTCGTGCCACCATTCCAAGAGTCCCCCAGATGTCTCAGTCCATTCCAGAGGAACCTCTTTTCCCTTCACCGGCTCGTCTTTCACGCCGAGGATCGACTCACACCAAGGTGGCACGTGGCACAGCCCTGTGGGAAAGCCTCGTGGGAAAGCCTCGAGGGACAGCCTCGAGGGAAAGCCACAGATCCCTTGATCCACGTGACAGGAAGAGTGACACTACTGCTGCAGCTCGGGAGGAGAGCGCACGTGCATGCCCCCACTCGAGACGAGGCCTGACTCCCCTGGGGAGACTCAGAAGCACCCCAAGATCCATGGCAACACTGGAGAGGAATCCTCAGGTTCCGGCCCCGACTCCACACAAGGACTGAGGCCCCGGCATGGACGGGAGAGGAATCCCGAGAGGTCCCCTAGCAACTCGCATGGGGACTGGCCTTTCATGAGGCCACCAGAGCGGGTCCCTGAGGTCCCCATCGTAACTCGAGAAGACCTGCCGCAACTCGAGAAAATCCAGGAGGTTCTCCCCTCCAGGCGAGATGAGGCCCATTTCCGCTGAGGCGTCTCGAGGCTGATCACACCTCACCTCTGGAACTTCGAAAGGGTCCTTCACACCCTTGGTGCAAATCAAGAAGTTCCCCGACCTAGCCGTCTCCACTCGAGAGGAATCACGAGAGTCCCGCCCACATCCAGAGGCGCCCCGTTTCCGCCTCGTAGCTCGAGATGAGGGATCCTTTCCCTGCTTCGTCGGGAAAGAGTTCCCGGCGTTCCCGTCGCATCTCAAGAGGAGGCCCTCTCAACAGGAACGGCGAGAGGAACTCCAGGGTCGTGCCACCATTCCAAGAGTCCCCCAGATGTCTCAGTCCTTTCCAGAGGAACCTCTTTTCCCTTCACCGGCTCGTCTTTCACGCCGAGGACCGACTCACACCAAGGTGGCACGTGGCACAGCCCTGTGGGAAAGCCTCGTGGGAAAGCCACAGATCCCTTGATCCACGTGACAGGAAGCGTGACACTACTGCTGCAGCTCGGGAGGAAAGCGCACGTGCATGCCCCCACTCGAGACGAGGCCTGACTCCCCTGGGGAGACTCAGAAGCACCCCAAGATCCATGGCAACACTGGAGAGGAATCCTCAGGTTCCGGCCCCGACTCCACACAAGGACTGAGGCCCCGGCATGGACGGGAGAGGAATCCCGAGAGGTCCCCTAGCAACTCGCATGGGGACTGGCCTTTCCTGAGGCCACCAGAGCGGGTCCCTGAGTTCCCCGTCGTAACTCGAGAAGACCTGCCGCAACTCGAGAAAATCCAGGAGGTTCTCCCCTCCAGGCGAGATGAGGCCCATTTCCGCTGAGGCGTCTCGAGGCTGATCACACCTCACCTCTGGAACTTCGAAAGGGTCCTTCACACCCTTGGTGCAAATCAAGAAGTTCCCCGACCTAGCCGTCTCCACTCGAGAGGAATCACGAGAGTCCCGCCCACATCTAGAGGAGCCCCGTTTCCTCCTTGTAGCTCGAGATGAGGGATCCTTTCCCTGCTTCGTCGGGAAAGAGTTCCCGGCGTTCCCGTCGCATCTCAAGAGGAGGCCCTCTCAACAGGAACGGCGAGAGGAACTCCAGGGTCGTGCCACCATTCCAAGAGTCCCCCAGATGTCTCAGTCCATTCCAGAGGAACCTCTTTTCCCTTCACCGGCTCGTCTTTCACGCCGAGGATCGACTCACACCAAGGTGGCACGTGGCACAGCCCTGTGGGAAAGCCTCGTGGGAAAGCCTCGAGGGACAGCCTCGAGCGAAAGCCACAGATCCCTTGATCCACGTGACAGGAAGCGTGACACTACTGCTGCAGC
The DNA here is from genome assembly GCF_023091745.1 of Budorcas taxicolor. Classification (NCBI taxonomy): domain Eukaryota; kingdom Metazoa; phylum Chordata; class Mammalia; order Artiodactyla; family Bovidae; genus Budorcas; species Budorcas taxicolor. The sequence goes on from NW_026291565.1 coordinate 32,918, forward strand.
TCGGGAGGAAAGCGCACGTGCATGCCCCCACTCGAGACGAGGCCTGACTCCCCTGGGGAGACTCAGAAGCACCCCAAGATCCATGGCAACACTGGAGAGGAATCCTCAGGTTCCGGCCCCGACTCCACACAAGGACTGAGGCCCCGGCATGGACGGGAGAGGAATCCCGAGAGGTCCCCTAGCAACTCGCATGGGGACTGGCCTTTCCTGAGGCCACCAGAGCGGGTCCCTGAGGTCCCTGTCGTAACTCGAGAAGACCTGCCGCAACTCGAGAAAATCCAGGAGGTTCTCCCCTCCAGGCGAGATGAGGCCCATTTCCGCTGAGGTGTCTCGAGGCTGATCACAACTCCCCTCTGGAACTTCGAAAGGGTCCTTCACACCCTTGGTGCAAATCAAGAAGTTCCCTGACATACCCGTCTCCACTCGAGAGGAATCACGAGGGTCCCGCCCACATCCAGAGGAGCCCCGTTTCCGTCTCGTATCTCGAGATGAGGGATCCTTTCCCTGCTTCGTCAGGAAAGAGTTCCCGGCGTTCCCGTCGCATCTCAAGAGGAGGCCCTCTCAACAGGAACGGCGAGAGGAACTCCAGGGTCGTGCCACCATTCCAAGAGTCCCCCAGATGTCTCAGTCCATTCCAGAGGAACCTCTTTTCCCTTCACCGGCTCGTCTTTCACGCCGAGGATCGACTCACACCAAGGTGGCACGTGGCACAGCCCTGTGGGAAAGCCTCGTGGGAAAGCCTCGAGGGACAGCCTCGAGGGAAAGCCACAGATCCCTTGATCCACGTGACAGGAAGCGTGACACTACTGCTGCAGCTCGGGAGGAAAGCGCACGTGCATGCCCCCACTCGAGACGAGGCCTGACTCCCCTGGGGAGACTCAGAAGCACCCCAAGATCCATGGCAACACTGGAGAGGAATCCTCAGGTTCTGGCCCCGACTCCACACAAGGACTGAGGCCCCGGCATGGACGGGAGAGGAATCCCGAGAGGTCCCCTAGCAACTCGCATTTGGACTGGCCTTTCCTGAGGCCAACAGAGCGGGTCCCTGAGGTCCCCGTCGTAACTCGAGAAGACCTGCCGCAACTCGAGAAAATCCAGGAGGTTCTCCCCTCCAGGCGAGATGAGGCCCATTTCCGCTGAGGCATCTCGAGGCTGATCACACCTCACCTCTGGAACTTCGAAAGGGTCCTTCACACCCTTTGTGCAAATCAAGAAGTTCCCCGACCTAGCCGTCTCCACTCGAGAGGAATCACGAGAGTCCCGCCCACATCCAGAGGAGCCCCGTTTCCGCCTCGTAGCTCGAGATGAGGGATCCTTTCCCTGCTTCATCGGGAAAGAGTTCCCGGGGTTCCCGTCGCATCTCAAGAGGAGGCCCTCTCAACAGGAACGGCGAGAGGAACTCCAGGGTCGTGCCACCATTCCAAGAGTCCCCCAGATGTCTCAGTCCATTCCAGAGGAACCTCTTTTCCCTTCACCGGCTCGTCTTTCACGCCGAGGATCGACTCACACCAAGGTGGCACGTGGCACAGCCCTGTGGGAAAGCCTCGTGGGAAAGCCTCGAGGGACAGCCTCGAGGGAAAGCCACAGATCCCTTGATCCACGTGACAGGAAGCGTGACACTACTGCTGCAGCTCGGGAGGAAAGCGCACGTGCATGCCCCCACTCGAGACGAGGCCTGACTCCCCTGGGGAGACTCAGAAGCACCCCAAGATCCATGGCAACACTGGAGAGGAATCCTCAGGTTCCGGCCCCGACTCCACACAAGGACTGAGGCCCCGGCATGGACGGGAGAGGAATCCCGAGAGGTCCACTAGCAACTCGCATGTGGACTGGCCTTTCCTGAGGCCACCAGAGCGGGTCCCTGAGGTCCCCATCGTAACTCGAGAAGACCTGTCGCAACTCGAGAAAATCCAGGAGGTTCTCCCCTCCAGGCGAGATGAGGCCCATTTCCGCTGAGGCGTCTCGAGGCTGATCACACCTCACCTCTGGAACTTCGAAAGGGTCCTTCACACCCTTGGTGCAAATCAAGAAGTTCCCCGACCTAGCCGTCTCCACTCGAGAGGAATCACGAGAGTCCCGCCCACATCCAGAGGAGCCCCGTTTCCGCCTCGTAGCTCGAGATGAGGGATCCTTTCCCTGCTTCGTCGGGAAAGAGTTCCCGGCGTTCCCGTCGCATCTCAAGAGGAGGCCCTCTCAACAGGAACGGCGAGAGGAACTCCAGGGTCGTGCCACCATTCCAAGAGTCCCCCAGATGTCTCAGTCCATTCCAGAGGAACCTCTTTTCCCTTCACCGGCTCGTCTTTCACGCCGAGGATCGACTCACACCAAGGTGGCACGTGGCACAGCCCTGTGGGAAAGCCTCGTGTGAAAGCCTCGAGGGACAGCCTCGAGCGAAAGCCACAGATCCCTTGATCCACGTGACAGGAAGCGTGACACTACTGCTGCAGCTCGGGAGGAAAGCGCACGTGCATGCCCCCACTCGAGACGAGGCCTGACTCCCCTGGGGAGACTCAGAAGCACCCCAAGATCCATGGCAACACTGGAGAGGAATCCTCAGGTTCCGGCCCCGACTCCACACAAGGACTGAGGCCCCGGCATGGACGGGAGAGGAATCCCGAGAGGTCCCCTAGCAACTCGCATGGGGACTGGCCTTTCCTGAGGCCACCAGAGCGGGTCCCTGAGGTCCCCGTCGTAACTCGAGAAGACCTGCCGCAACTGGAGAAAATCCAGGAGGTTCTCCCCTCCAGGCGAGATGAGGCCCATTTCCGCTGAGGCGTCTCGAGGCTGATCACACCTCACCTCTGGAACTTCGAAAGGGTCCTTCACACCCTTGGTGCAAATCAAGAAGTTCCCCGACCTAGCCGTCTCCACTCGAGAGGAATCACGAGAGTCCCGCCCACATCCAGAGGAGCCCCGTTTCCGCCTCGTAGCTCGAGATGAGGGATCCTTTCCCTGCTTCATCGGGAAAGAGTTCCCGGGGTTCCCGTCGCATCTCAAGAGGAGGCCCTCTCAACAGGAACGGCGAGAGGAACTCCAGGGTCGTGCCACCATTCCAAGAGTCCCCCAGATGTCTCAGTCCATTCCAGAGGAACCTCTTTTCCCTTCACCGGCTCGTCTTTCACGCCGAGGATCGACTCACACCAAGGTGGCACGTGGCACAGCCCTGTGGGAAAGCCTCGTGGGAAAGCCTCGAGGGACAGCCTCGAGGGAAAGCCACAGATCCCTTGATCCACGTGACAGGAAGCGTGACACTACTGCTGCAGCTCGGGAGGAAAGCGCACGTGCATGCCCCCACTCGAGACGAGGCCTGACTCCCCTGGGGAGACTCAGAAGCACCCCAAGATCCATGGCAACACTGGAGAGGAATCCTCAGGTTCCGGCCCCGACTCCACACAAGGACTGAGGCCCCGGCATGGACGATAGAGGAATCCCGAGAGGTCCCCTAGCAACTCGCATGGGGACTGGCCTTTCCTGAGGCCACCAGAGCGGGTCCCTGAGGTCCCCGTCGTAACTCGAGAAGACCTGCCGCAACTCGAGAAAATCCAGGAGGTTCTCCCCTCCAGGCGAGATGAGGCCCATTTCCGCTGAGGCCTCTCAAGGCTGATCACATCTCACCTCTGGAACTTCGAAAGGGTCCTTCACACCCTTGGTGCAAATCAAGAAGTTCCCCGACCTAGCCGTCTCCACTCGAGAGGAATCACGAGAGTCCCGCCCACATCCAGAGGAGCCCCGTTTCCGTCTCGTAGCTCGAGATGAGGGATCCTTTCCCTGCTTCATCGGGAAAGAGTTCCCGGGGTTCCCGTCGCATCTCAAGAGGAGGCCCTCTCAACAGGAACGGCGAGAGGAACTCCAGGGTCCTGCCACCATTCCAAGAGTCCCCCAGATGTCTCAGTCCATTCCAGAGGAACCTCTTTTCCCTTCACCGGCTCGTCTTTCACGCCGAGGATCGACTCACACCAAGGTGGCACGTGGCACAGCCCTGTGGGAAAGCCTCGTGGGAAAGCCTCGAGGGACAGCCTCGAGGGAAAGCCACAGATCCCTTGATCCACGTGACAGGAAGCGTGACACTACTGCTGCAGCACGGGAGGAAAGCGCACGTGCATGCCCCCACTCGAGACGAGGCCTGACTCCCCTGGGGAGACTCAGAAGCACCCCAAGATCCATGGCAACACTGGAGAGGAATCCTCAGGTTCCGGCCCCGACTCCACACAAGGACTGAGGCCCCGGCATGGACGGGAGAGGAATCCCGAGAGGTCCACTAGCAACTCGCATGGGGACTGGCCTTTCCTGAGGCCACCAGAGCGGGTCCCTGAGGTCCCCATCGTAACTCGAGAAGACCTGTCGCAACTCGAGAAAATCCAGGAGGTTCTCCCCTCCAGGCGAGATGAGGCCCATTTCCGCTGACGCGTCTCGAGGCTGATCACACCTCACCTCTGGAACTTCGAAAGGGTCCTTCACACCCTTGGTGCAAATCAAGAAGTTCCCCGACCTAGCCGTCTCCACTCGAGAGGAATCACGAGAGTCCCGCCCACATCCAGAGGAGCCCCGTTTCCGCCTCATAGCTCGAGATGAGGGATCCTTTCCCTGCTTCGTCGGGAAAGAGTTCCCGGCGTTCCCGTCGCATCTCAAGAGGAGGCCCTCTCAACAGGAACGGCGAGAGGAACTCCAGGGTCGTGCCACCATTCCAAGAGTCCCCCAGATGTCTCAGTCCATTCCAGAGGAACCTCTTTTCCCTTCACCGGCTCGTCTTTCACGCCGAGGATCGACTCACACCAAGGTGGCACGTGGCACAGCCCTGTGGGAAAGCCTCGTGGGAAAGCCTCGAGGGACAGCCTCGAGCGAAAGCCACAGATCCCTTGATCCACGTGACAGGAAGCGTGACACTACTGCTGCAGCTCGGGAGGAAAGCGCACGTGCATGCCCCCACTCGAGACGAGGCCTGACTCCCCTGGGGAGACTCAGAAGCACCCCAAGATCCATGGCAACACTGGAGAGGAATCATCAGGTTCCGGCCCCGACTCCACACAAGGACTGAGGCCCCGGCATGGACGGGAGAGGAATCCCGAGAGGTCCCCTAGCAACTCGCATGGGGACTGGCCTTTCCTGAGGCCACCAGAGCGGGTCCCTGAGGTCCCCGTCGTAACTCGAGAAGACCTGCCGCAACTCGAGAAAATCCAGGAGGTTCTCCCCTCCAGGCGAGATGAGGCCCATTTCCGCTGAGGCCTCTCAAAGCTGATCACACCTCACCTCTGGAACTTCGAAAGGGTCCTTCACACCCTTGGTGCAAATCAAGAAGTTCCCCGACCTAGCCGTCTCCACTCGAGAGGAATCACGAGAGTCCCGCCCACATCCAGAGGAGCCCCGTTTCCGCCTCGTAGCTCGAGATGAGGGATCCTTTCCCTGCTTCATCGGGAAAGAGTTCCCGGGGTTCCCGTCGCATCTCAAGAGGAGGCCCTCTCAACAGGAACGGCGAGAGGAACTCCAGGGTCGTGCCACCATTCCAAGAGTCCCCCAGATGTCTCAGTCCATTCCAGAGGAACCTCTTTTCCCTTCACCGGCTCGTCTTTCACGCCGAGGATCGACTCACACCAAGGTGGCACGTGGCACAGCCCTGTGGGAAAGCCTCGTGGGAAAGCCTCGAGGGACAGCCTCGAGGGAAAGCCACAGATCGCTTGATCCACGTGACAGGAAGCGTGACACTACTGCTGCAGCTCGGGAGGAAAGCGCACGTGCATGCCCCCACTCGAGACGAGGCCTGACTCCCCTGGGGAGACTCAGAAGCACCCCAAGATCCATGGCAACACTGGAGAGGAATCCTCAGGTTCCGGCCCCGACTCCACACAAGGACTGAGGCCCCGGCATGGACGATAGAGGAATCCCGAAAGGTCCCCTAGCAACTCGCATGGGGACTGGCCTTTCCTGAGGCCACCAGAGCGGGTCCCTGAGGTCCCCATCGTAACTCGAGAAGACCTGCCGCAACTCGAGAAAATCCAGGATGTTCTCCCCTCCAGGCGAGATGAGGCCCATTTCCGCTGAGGCGTCTCGAGGCTGATCACACCTCACCTCTGGAACTTCGAAAGGGTCCTTCACACCCTTGGTGCAAATCAAGAAGTTCCCCGACCTAGCCGTCTCCACTCGAGAGGAATCACGAGGGTCCCGCCCACATCCAGAGGAGCCCCGTTTCCGCCTCGTAGCTCGAGATGAGGGATCCTTTCCCTGCTACGTCGGGAAAGACTTCCCGGCGTTCCCGTCGCATCTCAAGAGGAGGCCCTCTCAACAGGAACGGCGAGAGGAACTCCAGGGTAGTGCCACCTTTCGAAGAGTCCCCCAGATGTCTCAGTCCATTCCAGAGGAACCTCTTTTCCCTTCACCGGCTCGTCTTTCACGCCGAGGATCGACTCACACCAAGGTGGCACGTGGCACAGCCCTGTGGGAAAGCCTCGTGGGAAAGCCTCGAGGGACAGCCTCGAGGGAAAGCCACAGATCGCTTGATCCACGTGACAGGAAGCGTGACACTACTGCTGCAGCTCGGGAGGAAAGCGCACGTGCATGCCCCCACTCGAGACGAGGCCTGACTCCCCTGGGGAGACTCAGAAGCACCCCAAGATCCATGGCAACACTGGAGAGGAATCCTCAGGTTCCGGCCCCGACTCCACACAAGGACTGAGGCCCCGGCATGGACGATAGAGGAATCCCGAAAGGTCCCCTAGCAACTCGCATGGGGACTGGCCTTTCCTGAGGCCACCAGAGCGGGTCCCTGAGGTCCCCATCGTAACTCGAGAAGACCTGCCGCAACTCGAGAAAATCCAGGAGGTTCTCCCCTCCAGGCGAGATGAGGCCCATTTCCGCTGAGGCGTCTCGAGGCTGATCACACCTCACCTCTGGAACTTCGAAAGGGTCCTTCACACCCTTGGTGCAAATCAAGAAGTTCCCCGACATAGCCGTCTCCACTCGAGAGGAATCACGAGGGTCCCGCCCACATCCAGAGGAGCCCCGTTTCCGCCTCGTAGCTCGAGATGAGGGATCCTTTCCCTGCTTCGTCGGGAAAGAGTTCCCGGCGTTCCCGTCGCATCTCAGGAGGAGGCCCTCTCAACAGGAACGGCGAGAGGATCTCCAGGGTCGTGCCACCATTCCAAGAGTCCCCCAGATGTCTCAGTCCATTCCAGAGGAACCTCTTTTCCCTTCACCGGCTCGTCTTTCACGCCGAGGATCGACTCACACCAAGGTGGCACGTGGCACAGCCCTGTGGGAAAGTCTCGTGGGAAAGCCTCGAAGGACAGCCTCGAGGGAAAGCCACAGATCCCTTGATCCACGTGACAGGAAGCGTGACACTACTGCTGCAGCTCGGGAGGAAAGCGCACGTGCATGCCCCCACTCGAGACGAGGCCTGACTCCCCTGGGGAGACTCAGAAGCACCCCAAGATCCATGGCAACACTGGAGAGGAATCCTCAGGTTCCGGCCCCGACTCCACACAAGGACTGAGGCCCCGGCATGGACGGGAGAGGAATCCCGAGAGGTCCCCTAGCAACTCGCATGGGGACTGGCCTTTCCTGAGGCCACCAGAGCGGGTCCCTGAGGTCCCCGTCGCAACTCGAGAAGACCTGCCGCAACTCGAGAAAATCCAGGAGGTTCTCCCCTCCAGGCGAGATGAGGCCCATTTCCGCTGAGGCGTCTCGAGGCTGATCACACCTCCCCTCTGGAACTTCGAAAGGCTCCTTCACACCCTTGGTGCAAATCAAGAAGTTCCCCGACATACCCGTCTCCACTCGAGAGGAATCACGAGGGTCCCGCCCACATCCAGAGGAGCCCCGTTTCCGCCTCGTAGCTCGAGATGAGGGATCCTTTTTCTGCTTCGTCGGGAAAGAGTTCCCGGCGTTCCCGTCGCATCTCAAGAGGAGGCCCTCTCAACAGGAACGGCGAGAGGAACTCCAGGGTCGTGCCACCATTCCAAGAGTCCCCCAGATGTCTCAGTCCATTCCAGAGGAACCTCTTTTCCCTTCACCGGCTCGTCTTTCACGCCGAGGATCGACTCACACCAAGGTGGCACGTGGCACAGCCCTGTGGGAAAGCCTCGTGGGAAAGCCTCGAGGGACAGCCTCGAGGGAAAGCCACAGATCCCTTGATCCACGTGACAGGAAGCGTGACGCTACTGCTGCAGCTCGGGAGGAAAGCGCACGTGCATGCCCCCACTCGAGACGAGGCCTGACTCCCCTGGGGAGACTCAGAAGCACCCCAAGATCCATGGCAACACTGGAGAGGAATCCTCAGGTTCCGGCCCCGACTCCACACAAGGACTGAGGCCCCGGCATGGACGGGAGAGGAATCCCGAGAGGCCCCGTAGCAACTCGATGGGGACTGGCCTTTCCTGAGGCCACCAGAGCGGGTCCCTGAGGTCAACGTCGTAACTCGAGAAGACCTGCCGCAACTCGAGAAAATCCAGGAGGTTCTCCCCTCCAGGCGAGATGAGGCCCATTTCCGCTGAGGCGTCTCGAGGCTGATCACACCTCACCTCTGGAACTTCGAAAGGGTCCTTCACACCCTTGGTGCAAATCAAGAAGTTCCCCGACCTAGCCGTCTCCACTCGAGAGGAATCACGAGGGTCCCGCCCACATCCAGAGGAGCCCCGTTTCCGCCTCGTAGCTCGAGATGAGGGATCCTTTCCCTGCTTCGTCGGGAAAGAGTTCCCGGCGTTCCGGTCGCATCTCAAGAGGAGGCCCTCTCAACAGGAACGGCGAGAGGAACTCCAGGGTCGTGCCACCATTCCAAGAGTCCCCCAGATGTCTCAGTCCATTCCAGAGGAACCTCTTTTCCATTCACCGGCTCGTCTTTCACGCCGAGGATCGACTCACACCAAGGTGGCACGTGGCACAGCCCTGTGGGAAAGCCTCGTGGGAAAGCCTCGAAGGACAGCCTCGAGGGAAAGTCACAGATCCCTTGATCCACGTGACAGGAAGCGTGACACTACTGCTGCAGCTCGGGAGGAAAGCGCACGTGCATGCCCCCACTCGAGACGAGGCCTGACTCCCCTGGGGAGACTCAGAAGCACCCCAAGATCCATGGCAACACTGGAGAGGAATCCTCAGGTTCCGGCCCCGACTCCACACAAGGACTGAGGCCCCGGCATGGACGGCAGAGGAATCCCGAGAGGTCCCCTAGCAACTCGCATGGGGACTGGCCTTTCCTGAGGCCACCAGAGCGGGTCCCTGAGGTCCCCGTCGCAACTCGAGAAGACCTGCCGCAACTCGAGAAAATCCAGGAGGTTCTCCCCTCCAGGCGAGATGAGGCCCATTTCCGCTGAGGCGTCTCGAGGCTGATCACACCTCCCCTCTGGAACTTCGAAAGGGTCCTTCAAACCCTTGGTGCAAATCAAGAAGTTCCCCGACATAGCCGTCTCCACTCGAGAGGAATCACGAGGGTCCCGCCCACATCCAGAGGAGCCCCGTTTCCGCCTCGTAGCTCGAGATGAGGGATCCTTTCCCTGCTTCGTCGGGAAAGATTTCGCGGCATTACCTTCGCATTTCCAGAGGAGGCCCTCTCAACAGGAACGGCGAGAGGAACTCCCGGGTCGTGCCACCATTCCAAGAGTCCCCCAGATGTCTCAGTCCATTCCAGAGGAACCTCTTTTCCCTTCACCAGCTCGTCTTTCACGCCGAGGATCGACTCACACCAAGGTGGCACGTGGCACAGCCCTGTGGGAAAGCCTCGTGGGAAAGCCTCGAAGGACAGCCTCGAGGGAAAGTCACAGATCCTTTGATCCACGTGACAGGAAGCGTGACACTACTGCTGCAGCTCGGGAGGAAAGCGCACGTGCATGCCCCCACTCGAGACGAGGCCTGACTCCCCTGGGGAGACTCAGAAGCACCCCAAGATCCATGGCAACACTGCAGAGGAATCCTCAGGTTCCGGCCCCGACTCCACACAAGGACTGAGGCCCCGGCATGGACGGCAGAGGAATCCCGAGAGGTCCCCTAGCAACTCGCATGGGGACTGGCCTTTCCTGAGGCCACCAGAGCGGGTCCCTGAGGTCCCCGTCGCAACTCGAGAAGACCTGCCGCAACTCGAGAAAATCCAGGAGGTTCTCCCCTCCAGGCGAGATGAGGCCCATTTCCGCTGAGGCGTCTCTAGGCTGATCACACCTCACCTCTGGAACTTCGAAAGGGTCCTTCACACCCTTGGTGCAAATCAAGAAGTTCCCCGACATACCCGTCTCCACTCGAGAGGAATCACGAGGGTCCCGCCCACATCCAGAGGAGCCCCGTTTCCGCCTCGTAGCTCGAGATGAGGGATCCTTTCCCTGCTTCGTCGGGAAAGAGTTCCCGGCGTTCCCGTCGCATCTCAAGAGGAGGCCCTCTCAACAGGAACGGCGAGAGGAACTCCAGGGTCGTGCCACCATTCCAAGAGTCCCCCAGATGTCTCAGTCCATTCCAGAGGAACCTCTTTTCCCTTCACCGGCTCGTCTTTCACGCCGAGGCTCGACCCACACCAAGGTGGCACGTGGCACAGCCCTGTGGGAAAGCCTCGTGGGAAAGCCTCGAGGGAAAGCCTCGAGGGAAAGCCACAGATCCCTTGATCCACGTGACAGGAAGCGTGACGCTACTGCTGCAGCTCGGGAGGAAAGCGCACGTGCATGCCCCCACTCGAGACGAGGCCTGACTCCCCTGGGGAGACTCAGAAGCACCCCAAGATCCATGGCAACACTGGAGAGGAATCCTCAGGTTCCGGCCCCGAATCCACACAAGGACTGAGGCCCCGGCATGGACGGGAGAGGAATCCGGATTGGTCCCCTAGCAACTCGCATGGAGACTGGCCTTTCCTGAGGCCACCAGAGCGGGTCCCTGAGGTCCCCGTCGCAACTCGAGAAGACCTGCCGCAACTCGAGAAAATACAGGAGGTTCTCCCCTCCAGGCGAGATGAGGCCCATTTCCGCTGAGGCGTCTCGAGGCTGATCACACCTCACCTCTGGAACTTCGAAAGGCTCCTTCACACCCTTGGTGCAAATCAAGAAGTTCCCCGACATACCCGTCTCCACTCGGGAGGAATCACGAGGGTCACGCCCACATCCAGAGGAGCCCCGTTTCCGCCTCGTAGCTCGAGATGAGGGATCCTTTTTCTGCTTCGTCCGGAAAGAGTTCCCGGCGTTCCCGTCGCATCTCAAGAGGAGGCCCTCTCAACAGGAACGGCGAAAGGAACTCCAGTGTCGTGCCACCATTCCAAGAGTCCCCCAGATGTCTCAGTCCATTCCAGAGGAACCTCTTTTCCCTTCACCGGCTCGTCTTTCAGGCCGAGGATCGACTCACACCAAGGTGGCACGTGGCACAGCCCTGTGGGAAAGCCTCGTGGGAAAGCCTCGAAGGACAGCCTCGAGGGAAAGCCACAGATCCCTTGATCCACGTGACAGGAAGCGTGACACTACTGCTGCAGCTCGGGAGGAAAGCGCACGTGCATGCCCCCACTCGAGACGAGGCCTGACTCCCCTGGGGAGACTCAGAAGCACCCCAAGATCCATGGCAACACTGGAGAGGAATCCTCAGGTTCCGGCCCCGACTCCACACAAGGACTGAGGCCCCGGCATGGACGGCAGAGGAAACCCGAGAGGTCCCCTAGCAACTCGCATGGGGACTGGCCTTTCCTGAGGCCACCAGAGCGGGTCCCTGAGGTCCCCGTCGTAACTCGAGAAGACCTGCCGCAACTCGAGAAAATCCAGGAGGTTCTCCCCTCCAGGCGAGATGAGGCCCATTTCCGCTGAGGCGTCTCGAGGCTGATCACACCTCACCTCTGGAACTTTGAAAGGCTCCTTCACACCCTTGGTGCAAATCAAGAAGTTCCCCGACATACCCGTCTCCACTCGAGAGGAATCACGAGGGTCCCGCCCACATCCAGAGGAGCCCCGTTTCCGCCTCGTAGCTCGAGATGAGGGATCCTTTCCGTGCTTCGTCGGGAAAGAGTTCCCGGCGTTCCCGTCGCATCTCAAGAGGAGGCCCTCTCAACAGGAACGGCGAGAGGAACTCCAGGGTCGTGCCACCATTCTAAGAGTCCCCCAGATGTCTAAGTCCATTCCAGAGGAACCTCTTTTCCCTTCACCGGCTCGTCTTTCACGCCGAGGATCGACTCACACCAAGGTGGCACGTGGCACAGCCCTGTGGGAAAGCCTCGTGGGAAAGCCTCGAGGGACAGCCTCGAGGGAAAGCCACAGATCCCTTGATCCACGTGACAGGAAGCGTGACGCTACTGCTGCAGCTCGGGAGGAAAGCGCACGTTCATGCCCCCACTCGAGACGAGGCCTGACTCCCGTGGGGAGACTCAGAAGCACCCCAAGATCCATGGCAACACTGGAGAGGAATCCTCAGGTTCCGGCCCCGACTCCACACAAGGACTGAGGCCACGGCATGGACGGGAGAGGAATCCCGAGAGGCCCCGTAGCAACTCGATGGGGACTGGCCTTTCCTGAGGCCACCAGAGCGGGTCCCTGAGGTCAACGTCATAACTCGAGAAGACATGCCACAACTCGAGAAAATCCAGGAGGTTCTCCCCTCCAGGCGAGATGAGGCCCATTTCCGCTGAGGCGTCTCGAGGCTGATCACACCTCACCTCTGGAACTTCGAAAGGCTCCTTCACACCCTTGGTGCAAATCAAGAAGTTCCCCGACATACCCGTCTCCACTCGAGAGGAATCACGAGGGTCCCGCCCACATCCAGAGGAGCCCCGTTTCCGCCTCGTAGCTCGAGATGAGGGATCCTTTTCCTGCTTCGTCGGGAAAGAGTTCCCAGCGTTCCCGTCGCATCTCAAGAGGAGGACCTCTCTACAGGAACGGCGAGAGGAACTCCAGGGTCGTGCCACCATTCCAAGAGTCCCCCAGATATCTCAGGCCATTCCAGAGGAACCTCTTTTCCCTTCACCGGCTCGTCTTTCACGCCGAGGATCGACTCACACCAAGGTGGCACGTGGCACAGCCCTGTGGGAAAGCCTCGTGGGAAAGCCTCGAGGGACAGCCTCGAGGGAAAGCCACAGATCCCTTGATCCACGTGACAGGAAGCGTGACACTACTGCTGCAGCTCGGGAGGAAAGCGCACGTGCATGCCCCCACTCGAGACGAGGCCTGACTCCCCTGGGGAGACTCAGAAGCACCCCAAGATCCATGGCAACACTGGAGAGGAATCCTCAGTTTCCGGCCCCGACTCCACACAAGGACTGAGGCCCCAGCATGGACGGGAGAGGAACCCTGAGAGGTCCCCTAGCAACTCGCATGGGGACTGGCCTTTCCTGAGGCCACCAGAGCGGGTCCCTGAGGTCCCCGTCGTAACTCGAGAAGACGTGCCGCAACTCGAGAAAATCCAGGAGGTTCTCCCCTCCAGGCGAGATGAGGCCCTTTTCCGCTGAAGCGGCTCGAGGCTGATCACATCTCACCTCTGGAACTTCGAAAGGCTCCTTAAAAACCTTGGTGCAAATCAAGAAGTTCCCCGACATAGCCGTCTCCACTCGAGAGGAATCACGAGGGTCCCGCCCACATCCAGAGGAGCCCCGTCTCTGCCTCGTAGCTCGAGATGAGGGATCCTTTCCCTGCTTCGTTGGGAAAGAGTTCCCGGCGTTCCCGTCGCAACTCAAGAGGAGGCCCTCTCAACAGGAACGGCGAGAGGAACTCCAGGGTCGTGCCACCATTCCAAGAGTCCCCCAGATGTCTCAGTCCATTCCAGAGGAACCTCTTTTCCCTTCACCGGCTCGTCTTTCACGCCGAGGATCGACTCACACCAAGGTGGCACGTGGCACAGCCCTGTGGGAAAGCCTCGTGGGAAAGCCTCGAGGGACAGCCTCGAGGGAAAGCCACAGATCCCTTGATCCACGTGACAGGAAGCGTGACGCTACTGCTGCAGCTCGGGAGGAAAGCGCACGTGCATGCCCCCACTCGAGACGAGGCCTGACTCCCCTGGGGAGACTCAGAAGCACCCCAAGATCCATGGCAACACTGGAGAGGAATCCTCAGGTTCCGGCCCCGACTCCACACAAGGACTGAGGCCCCGGCATGGACGGGAGAGGAATCCCGAGAGGTCCCCTAGCAACTCGCATGGGGACTGGCCTTTCCTGAGGCCACCAGAGCGGGTCCCTGAGGTCCCCGTCGCAACTCGAGAAGACCTGCCGCAACTCGAGAAAATCCAGGAGGTTCTCCCCTCCAGGCGAGATGAGGCCAATTTCCGCTGAGGCGTCTCGAGGCTGATCACACCTCACCTCTGGAACTTCGAAAGGGTCCTTCACACCCTTGGTGCAAATCAAGAAGTTCCCCGACATACCCGTCTCCACTCGAGAGAAATCACGAGGGTCCCGCCCACATCCAGAGGAGCCCCGTTTCCGCCTCGTAGCTCGAGATGAGGGATCCTTTCCCTGCTTCGTCAGGAAAGAGTTCCCGGCGTTCCCGTCGCATCTCAAGAGGAGGCCCTCTCAACAGGAACGGCGAGAGGAACTCCAGGGTCGTGCCACCATTCCAAGAGTCCCCCAGATGTCTCAGTCCATTCCAGAGGAACCTCTTTTCCCTTCACCGGCTCGTCTTTCACGCCGAGGATCGACCCACACCAAGGTGGCACGTGGCACAGCCCTGTGGGAAAGCCTCGTGGGAAAGCCTCGAGGGACAGCCTCGAGGGAAAGCCACAGATCCCTTGATCCACGTGACAGGAAGCGTGACACTACTGCTGCAGCTCGGGAGGAAAGCGCACGTGCATGCCCCCACTCGAGACGAGGCCTGACTCCCCTGGGGAGACTCAGAAGCACCCCAAGATCCATGGCAACACTGGAGAGGAATCCTCAGGTTCCGGTCCCGACTCCACACAAGGACTGAGGCCCCGGCATGGACGGGAGAGGAATCCCGAGAGGTCGCCTAGCAACTCGCATGGGGACTGGCCTTTCCTGAGGCCACCAGAGCGGGTCCCTGAGGTCCCCGTCGTAACTCAAGAAGACCTGCCGCAACTCGACAAAATCCAGGAGGTTCTCCCCTCCAGGCGAGATGAGGCCCATTTCCGCTGAGGCGTCTCGAGGCTGATCACACCTCACCTCTGGAACTTCGAAAGGGTCCTTCACACCCTTGGTGCAAATCAAGAAGTTCCCCGACATACCCGTCTCCACTCGAGAGGAATCACGAGGGTCCCGCCCACATCCAGAGGAGCCCCGTTTCCGCCTCGTAGCTCGAGATCAGGGATCCTTTCCCTGCTTCGTCGGGAAAGAGTTCCCGGCATTCCCGTCGCATCTCCATAGGAGGCCCTCTCAACAGGAACGGCGAGAGGAACTCCAGGGTCGTGCCACCATTCCAAGAGTCCCCCAGATGTCTCAGTCCATTCCAGAGGAACCTCTTTTCCCTTCACCGGCTCGTCTTTCACGCCGAGGATCGACTCACACCAAGGTGGCACGTGGCACAGCCCTGTGGGAAAGCCTCGTGGGAAAGCCTCGAGGGACAGCCTCGAGGGAAAGCCACAGATCCCTTGATCCACGTGACAGGAAGCGTGACACTACTGCTGCAGCTCGGGAGGAAAGCGCACGTGCATGCCCCCACTCGAGACGAGGCCTGACTCCCCTGGGGAGACTCAGAAGCACCCCAAGATCCATGGCAACACTGGAGAGGAATCCTCAGGTTCCGGCCCCGACTCCACACAAGGACTGAGGCCCCGGCATGGACGGGAGAGGAATCCCGAGATGGCCCCTAGCAACTCGCATGGGGACTGGCCTTTCCTGAGGCCACCAGAGCGGGTCCCTGAGGTCCCCGTCTTAACTCGAGAAGACCTGCCGCAACTCGAGAAAATCCTGGAGCTTCTCCCCTCCAGGCGAGATGAGGCCCATTTCTTGTGAGGCATCTCGAGCCTGATCACACCTCACCTCTGGAACTTCGAAAGGCTCCTTCACACCCTTGGTGCAAATCAAGAAGTTCCCCGACATAGCCGTCTCCACTCGAGAGGAATCACGAGGGTCCCGCCCACATCCAGAGGAGCCCCGTTTCCGCCTACTAGCTCGAGATCAGGGATCCTTTCCCTGCTTCTTCGGGAAAGAGTTCCCGGCGTTCCCGTCGCATCTCAAGAGGAGGCCCTCTCAACAGGAACGGCGAGAGGAACTCCAGGGTCCTGCCACCATTCCAAGAGTCCCCCAGATGTCTCAGTCCATTCCAGAGGAACCTCTTTTCCCTTCACCGGCTCGTCTTTCACACCGAGGATCGACTCACACCAAGGTGGCACGTGGCACAGCCCTGTGGGAAAGCCTCGTGGGAAAGCCTCGAGGGACAGCCTCGAGGGAAAGCCACAGATCCCTTGATCCACGTGACAGGAAGAGTGACACTACTGCTGCAGCTCGGGAGGAAAGCGCACGTGCATGCCCCCACTCGAGACGCCGCCAGACTCCCCTGGGGAGACTCAGAAGCTCCCCAAGATCCATGGCAACACTGGAGAGGAATCCTCAGGTTCCGGCCCCGACTCCACACAAGGACTGAGGCCCCGGCATGGACGGGAGAGGAATCCCGAGAGGTCCCCTAGCAGCTCGCATGGGGACTGGCCTTTCCTGAGGCCACCAGAGCGGGTCCCTGAGGTCCCCGTCGTAACTCGAGAAGACCTGCCGCAACTCGAGAAAATCCAGGAGGTTCTCCCCTCCAGGCGAGATGAGGCCCATTTCTGCTGAGGCGTCTCGAGGCGGATCACACCTCACCTCTGGAACTTCGAAAGGCTCCTTCACACCCCTGCTGCAAATCAAGAAGTTCCCCGACATACCCGTCTCCACTCGAGAGGAATCACGAGGGTCCCGCCCACATGCAGAGGAGCCCCGTTTCCGCCTCGTAGCTCGAGATGGGGGATCCTTTCCCTGCTTCGTCGGGAAAGAGTTCCCGGCGTTCCCGTCGCATCTCAAGAGGAGGCCCTCTCAACAGGAACGGCGAGAGGAACTCCAGGGTCGTGCCACCATTCCAAGAGTCCCCCAGATGTCTCAGTCCATTCCAGAGGAAACTCTTTTCCCTTCACCGGCTCGTCTTTCACGCCGAGGATCGACTCACACCAAGGTGGCACATGGCACAGCCCTGTGGGAAAGCCTCGTGGGAAAGCCTCGAGGGACAGCCTCGAGGGAAAGCCACAGATCCCTTGATCCACGTGACAGGAAGCGTGACGCTAATGCTGCTGCTCGGGAGGAAATCGCACGTGAATGCCCCCACTCGAGACGAGGCCTGACTCCCCTGGGGAGACTCAGAAGCACCCCAATATCCATGGCAACACTGGAGAGGAATCCTCAGGTTCCGGCCCCGACTCCACACAAGGACTGAGGCCCCGGCATGGACGGGAGAGGAATCCCGAGAGGTCCCCTAGCAACTGGCATGGGGACTGGCCTTTCCTGAGGCCACAAGAGCGGGTCCCTGAGGTCCCCGTCGTAACTCGAGAAGACCTGCCGCAACTCGAGAAAATCCAGGAGGTTCTCCCCTCCAGGCGAGATGAGGCCCATTTCTGCTGAGGCATCTCGAGGCTGATCACACCTCACCTCTGGAACTTCGAAAGGGTCCTTCACACCCTTGGTGCAAATCAAGAAGTTCCCCGACATAGCCGTCTCCACTCGAGAGGAATCACGAGGGTCCCGCCCACATGCAGAGGAGCCCCTTTTCCGCCTCGTAGCTCGAGATGAGGGATCCTTTCCCTGCTTCGTCGGGAAAGAGTTCCCGGCGTTCCCGTCGCATCTCAAGAGGAGGCCCTCTCAACAGGAACGGCGAGAGGAACTCCAGGTTCCTGCCACCATTCCAAGAGTCCCCCAGATGTCTCAGTCCATTACAGAGGAACCTCTTTTCCCTTCACCGGCTCGTCTTTCACGCCGAGGATCGACTCACACCAAGGTGGCACGTGGCACAGCCCTGTGGGAAAGCGTCGTGAGAAAGCCTCGAGGGACAGCCTCGAGGGAAAGCCACAGATCCCTTGATCCACGTGACAGGAAGAGTGACACTACTGCTGCAGCTCGGGAGGAAAGCGCATGTGCATGCCCCCACTCGAGACGCCGCCTGACTCCCCTGGGGAGACTCAGAAGCTCCCCAAGATCCATGGCAACACTGGAGAGGAATCCTCAGGTTCCGGCCCCGACTCCACACAAGGACTGAGGCCCCGGCATGGACGGGAGAGGAATCCCGAGATGGCCCCTAGCAACTCGCATGGGGACTGGCCTTTCCTGAGGCCACCAGAGCGGGTCCCTGAGGTCCCCGTCTTAACTCGAGAAGACCTGCCGCAACTCGAGAAAATCCTGGAGCTTCTCCCCTCCAGGCGAGATGAGGCCCATTTCTTGTGAGGCATCTCGAGCCTGATCACACCTCACCTCTGGAACTTCGAAAGGCTCCTTCACACCCTTGGTGCAAATCAAGAAGTTCCCCGACATAGCCGTCTCCACTCGAGAGGAATCACGAGGGTCCCGCCCACATCCAGAGGAGCCCCGTTTCCGCCTACTAGCTCGAGATCAGGGATCCTTTCCCTGCTTCTTCGGGAAAGAGTTCCCGGCGTTCCCGTCGCATCTCAAGAGGAGGCCCTCTCAACAGGAACGGCGAGAGGAACTCCAGGGTCCTGCCACCATTCCAAGAGTCCCCCAGATGTCTCAGTCCATTCCAGAGGAAACTCTTTTCCCTTCACCGGCTCGTCTTTCACACCGAGGATCGACTCACACCAAGGTGGCACGTGGCACAGCCCTGTGGGAAAGCCTCGTGGGAAAGCCTCGAGGGACAGCCTCGAGGGAAAGCCACAGATCCCTTGATCCACGTGACAGGAAGAGTGACACTACTGCTGCAGCTCGGGAGGAAAGCGCACGTGCATGCCCCCACTCGAGACGCCGCCAGACTCCCCTGGGGAGACTCAGAAGCTCCCCAAGATCCATGGCAACACTGGAGAGGAATCCTCAGGTTCCGGCCCCGACTCCACACAAGGACTGAGGCCCCGGCATGGACGGGAGAGGAATCCCGAGAGGTCCCCTAGCAGCTCGCATGGGGACTGGCCTTTCCTGAGGCCACCAGAGCGGGTCCCTGAGGTCCCCGTCGTAACTCGAGAAGACCTGCCGCAACTCGAGAAAATCCAGGAGGTTCTCCCCTCCAGGCGAGATGAGGCCCATTTCTGCTGAGGCGTCTCGAGGCGGATCACACCTCACCTCTGGAACTTCGAAAGGCTCCTTCACACCCCTGCTGCAAATCAAGAAGTTCCCCGACATACCCGTCTCCACTCGAGAGGAATCACGAGGGTCCCGCCCACATGCAGAGGAGCCCCGTTTCCGCCTCGTAGCTCGAGATGGGGGATCCTTTCCCTGCTTCGTCGGGAAAGAGTTCCCGGCGTTCCCGTCGCATCTCAAGAGGAGGCCCTCTCAACAGGAACGGCGAGAGGAACTCCAGGGTCGTGCCACCATTCCAAGAGTCCCCCAGATGTCTCAGTCCATTCCAGAGGAACCTCTTTTCCCTTCACCGGCTCGTCTTTCACGCCGAGGATCGACTCACACCAAGGTGGCACATGGCACAGCCCTGTGGGAAAGCCTCGTGGGAAAGCCTCGAGGGACAGCCTCGAGGGAAAGCCACAGATCCCTTGATCCACGTGACAGGAAGCGTGACGCTAATGCTGCTGCTCGGGAGGAAATCGCACGTGAATGCCCCCACTCGAGACGAGGCCTGACTCCCCTGGGGAGACTCAGAAGCACCCCAATATCCATGGCAACACTGGAGAGGAATCCTCAGGTTCCGGCCCCGACTCCACACAAGGACTGAGGCCCCGGCATGGACGGGAGATGAATCCCGAGAGGTCCCCTAGCAACTGGCATGGGGACTGGCCTTTCCTGAGGCCACCAGAGCGGGTCCCTGAGGTCCCCGTCGTAACTCGAGAAGACCTGCCGCAACTCGAGAAAATCCAGGAGGTTCTCCCCTCCAGGCGAGATGAGGCCCATTTCTGCTGAGGCATCTCGAGGCTGATCACACCTCACCTCTGGAACTTCGAAAGGGTCCTTCACACCCTTGGTGCAAATCAAGAAGTTCCCCGACATAGCCGTCTCCACTCGAGAGGAATCACGAGGGTCCCGCCCACATCCAGAGGAGCCCCGTTTCCGCCTCGTAGCTCGAGATGAGGGATCCTTTCCCGGCTTCGTCGGGAAAGAGTTCCCGGCGTTCCCGTCGCATCTCAAGAGGAGGCCCTCTCAACAGGAACGGCGAGAGGAACTCCAGGGTCCTGCCACCATTCCAAGAGTCCCCCAGATGTCTCAGTCCATTACAGAGGAACCTCTTTTCGCTTCACCGGCTCGTCTTTCACGCCGAGGATCGACTCACACCAAGGTGGCACGTGGCACAGCCCTGTGGGAAAGCGTCGTGGGAAAGCCTCGAGGGACAGCCTCGAGGGAAAGCCACAGATCCCTTGATCCACGTGACAGGAAGAGTGACACTACTGCTGCAGCTCGGGAGGAAAGCGCATGTGCATGCCCCCACTCGAGACGCCGCCTGACTCCCCTGGGGAGACTCAGAAGCTCCCCAAGATCCATGGCAACACTGGAGAGGAATCCTCAGGTTCCGGCCCCGACTCCACACAAGGACTGAGGCCCCGGCATGGACGGGAGAGGAATCCCGAGAGGTCCCCTAGCAACTCGCATGGGGACTGGCCTTTCCTGAGGCCACCATAGCGGGTCCCTGAGGTCCCCGTCGTAACTCGAGAAGACCTGCCGCAACTCGAGAAAATCCAGGAGGTTCTCCCCTCCAGGCGAGATGAGGCCCATTTCCGCTGAGGCGTCTCGAGGCTGATCACACCTCACCTCTGGAACTTCGAAAGGGTCCTTCACACCCTTGGTGCAAATCAAGAAGTTCCCCGACATACCCGTCTCCACTAGAGGGGAATGACGAGGGTCCCGCCCACATCCAGAGGAGCCCCGTTTCCGCCTCGTAGCTCGAGATGAGGGATCCTTTCCCTGCTTCGTCGGGAAAGAGTTCCTGGCGTTCCCGTCGCATCTCAAGAGGAGGCCCTCTCAACAGGAACGGCGAGAGGAACTCCAGGGTCGTGCCACCATTCCAAGAGTCCCCCAGAAGTCTCACTCCATTCCAGAGGAACCTCTTTTCCCTTAACCGGCTCGTCTTTCACGCCGAGGATCGACTCACACCAGGCTGGCACATGGCACAGCCCTGTGGGCAAGCCTCGTGGGAAAGCCTCAAGGGACAGCCTCGAGGGAAAGCCACAGATCCCTTGACCAACGTGACAGGAAGCGTGACACTACTGCTGTAGCTCGGGAGGAAAGCGCACGTGCATGCCCCCACTCGAGACGAGGCCTGACTCCCCTGGGGAGACTCAGAAGCACCCCAAGATCCATGGCAACACTGGAGAGGAATCCTCAGGTTCCGGCCCCGACTCCACACAAGGACTGAGGCCCCGGCATGGACGGGAGAGGAATCCCGAGAGGCCCCCTAGCAACTCGCATGGGGACTGGCCTTTCCTGAGGCCACCAGAGCGGGTCCCTGAGGTCCCCGTCGTAACTCGAGAAGACCTGCCGCAACTCGAGAAAATCCAGGAGCTTCTCCCCTCCAGGCGAGATGAGGCCCATTTCTGCTGAGGCGTCTCGAGGCTGATCACACCTCACCTCTGGAACTTCGAAAGGCTCCTTCACACCCTTGGTGCAAATCAAGAAGTTCCCCGACATACCCGTCTCCACTCGAGAGGAATCACGAGGGTCCCGCCCACATCCAGAGGAGCCCCGTTTCCGCCTCGTAGCTCGAGATGAGGGATCCTTTCCCTGCTTCGTTGGGAAAGAGTTCCCGGCGTTCCCGTCGCATCTCAAGAGGAGGCCCTCTCAACAGGAACGGCGAGAGGAACTCCAGGGTCGTGCCACCATTCCAAGAGTCCCCCAGATGTCTCAGTCCATTCCAGAGGAACCTCTTTTCCCTTCACCGGCTCGTCTTTCACGCCGAGGATCGACTCACACCAGGGTGGCACGTGGCACAGCCCTGTGGGAAAGCCTCGTGGGAAAGCCTCGAGGGACAGCCTCGAGGGAAAGCCACAGATCCCTTGATCCACGTGACAGGAAGCGTGACACTACTGCTGCAGCTCGGGAGGAAAGCGCACGTGCATGCCCCAACTCGAGACGAGGCCTGACTCCCCTGGGGAGACTCAGAAGCACCCCAAGATCCATGGCAACACTGGAGAGGAATCCTCAGGTTCCGGCCCCGACTCCACACAAGGACTGAGGCCCCGGCATGGACGGGAGAGTAATCCCGAGAGGCCCCCTAGCAACTCGCATGGGGACTGGCCTTTCCTGAGGCCACCAGAGCGGGTCCCTGAGGTCCCCTTCGTAACTCGAGAAGACCTGCCGCAACTCGAGAAAATCCAGGAGGTTCACCCCTCCAGGCGAGATGAGGCCCATTTCTGCTGAGGCGTCTCGAGGCTGATCACACCTCACCTCTGGAACTTCGAAAGGCTCCTTCACACCCTTGGTGCAAATTAAGAAGTTCCCCGACATACCCGTCTCCACTCGAGGGGAATCACGAGGGTCCGCCCACATCCAGAGGAGCCCCGTTTCCGCCTCGTAGCTCGAGATGAGGGATCCTTTCCCTGCTTCGTCGGGAAAGAGTTCCCGGCGTTCCCGTCTCATCTCAAGAGGAGGCCCTCTCAACAGGAATGGCGAGAGGAACTCCAGGGTCGTGCCACCATTCCAAGAGTCCCCCAGATGTCTCAGTCCATTCCAGAGGAACCTCTTTTCCCTTCACCGGCTCGTCTTTCACGCCGAGGAACGACTTACACCAGGGTGGCACGTGGCACAGCCCTGTGGGAAAACCTCGTGGGAAAGCCTCGAGGGACAGCCTCGAGGGAAAGCCACAGATCCCTTGATCCACGTGACAGGAAGAGTGACACTACTGCTGCAGCTCGGGAGGAAAGCGCATGTGCATGCCCCCACTCGAGACGAGGCCTGACTCCCCTGGGGAGACTCAGAAGCTCCCCAAGATCCATGGCAACACTGGAGAGGAATCCTCAGGTTCCGGCCCCGACTCCACACAAGGACTGAGGCCCCGGCATGGACGGGAGAGGAATCCCGAGAGGTCCCCTAGCAACTCGCATGGGGACTGGCCTTTCCTGAGGCCAACAGAGGGGGTCCCTGAGGTCCCCGTCGTAACTCGAGAAGACCTGCCGCAACTGGAGAAAATCCAGGAGGTTCTCCCCTCCAGGCGAGATGAGGCCCATTTCCGCTGAGGCGTCTCGAGGCTGATCACACCTCACCTCTGGAACTTCGAAAGGCTCCTTCACACCCTTGGTGCAAATCAAGCAGTTCCCCGACATAGCCGTCTCCAATCGAGAGGAATCACGAGGGTCCCGCCCCCATCCAGAGGAGCCCCGTTTCCGCCTCGTAGGTCGAGATGAGGGATCCTTTCCCTGCTTCGTCGGGAAAGAGTTCCCGGCGTTCCCGTCGCATCTCAAGAGGAGGCCCTCTCAACAGGAACGGCGAGAGGAACTCCAGGGTCGTGCCACCATTCCAAGAGTCCCCCAGATGTCTCAGTCCATTCCAGAGTAACCTCTTTTCCCTTCACCGGCTCGTCTTTCACGCCGAGGATCGACTCACACCAGGGTGACACGTGGCAGATCCCTGTGGGAAAGCCTCGTGGGAAAGCCTCGAGGGACAGCCTCGAGGGAAAGCCACAGATCCCTTGATCCACGTGACAGAAAGCGTGACACTACTGCTGCAGCTCGGGAGGAAAGCCCACGTCCATGCTCCCACTCGAGACGAGCCTGACTCCCCTGGGGAGACTCAGAAGCACCCCAAGATCCATGGCAACACTGGAGAGGAATCCTCAGGTTCCGGCCCCGACTCCACACAAGGACTGAGTCCCCGGCATGGACGGGAGAGGAATCCCGAGAGGCCCCCTAGCAACTCGCATGGGGACTGGCCTTTCCTGAGGCCACCAGAGCGGGTCCCTGAGGTCCCCGTCGTAACTCGAGAAGACCTGCCGCAACTCGAGAAAATCCTGGAGCTTCTCCCCTCCAGGCGAGATGAGGCCCATTTCCGCTGAGGCATCTCGAGGCTGATCACACCTCACCTCTGGAACTTCGAATGGCTCATTCACACCCTTGGTGCAAATCAAGAAGTTCCCCGACATACCCGTCTCCACTCGAGAGGAATCACGAGTGTCCCGCCCACATGCAGAGGAGCCCCGTTTCCGCCTCGTAGCTCGAGATCAGGGATCCTTTCCCTGCTTCGTCGGGAAAGAGTTCCCGGCGTTCCCGTCGCATCTCAAGAGGAGGCCCTCTCAACAGGAACGGCGAGAGGAACTCCAGGGTCGTGCCACCATTCCAAGAGTCCCCCAGATGTCTCAGTCCATTCCAGAGGAACCTCTTTTCCCTTCACCGGCTCGTCTTTCACGCCGAGGATCGACTCACACCAAGGTGGCACGTGGCACAGCCCTGTGGGAAAGCCTCGTGGGAAAGCCTCGAGGGACAGCCTCGAGGGAAAGCCACAGATCCCTTGATCCACGTGACAGGAAGAGTGACCCTACTGCTGCAGCTCGGGAGGAAAGCGCACGTGCATGCCCCCACTCGAGACGCCGCCTGACTCCCCTGGTGAGACTCAGAAGCTCCCCAAGATCCATGGCAACACTGGAGAGGAATCCTCAGGTTCTGGCCCCGACTCCACACAAGGACTGAGGCCCCGGCATGGACGGGAGAGGAATCCCGAGAGGTCCCCTAGCAACTCGCATGGGGACTGGCCTTTCCTGAGGCCACCAGAGCGGGTCCCTGAGGTCCCCGTCGTAACTCAAGAAGACCTGCCGCAACTCGAGAAAATCCAGGAGGTTCTCCCCTCCAGGCGAGATGAGGCCCATTTCCGCTGAGGCGTCTCGAGGCTGATCACACCTCACCTCTGGAACTTCGAAAGGCTCCTTCACACCCTTCGTGCAAATCAAGAAGTTCCCCGACATACCCGTCTCCACTCGAGGGGATTCACGAGGGTCCCGCCCACATCCAGAGGAGCCCCGTTTCCGCCTCGTAGCTCGAGATGAGGGATCCTTTCCCTGCTTCTTCGGGAAAGAGTTCCCGGCGTTCCCTTCGCATCTCAAGAGGAGGCCCTCTCAACAGGAACGGCGAGAGGAACTCCAGGGTCGTGCCACCATTCCAAGAGTCCCCCAGATGTCTCAGTCCATTCCAGAGGAACCTCTTTTCCCTTCACCGGCTCGTCTTTCACGACGAGGATCGACTCACACCAAGGTGGCACGTGGCACAGCCCTGTGGGAAAGCCTCGTGGGAAAGCCTCGAGCCTCGAGGGACAGCCTCGAGGGAAAGCCACAGATCCCTTGATCCACGTGACAGGAAGCGTGACACTACTGCTGCAGCTCGGGAGGAAAGCGCACGTGCATGCCCCCACTCGAGACGAGGCCTGACTCCCCTGGGGAGACTCAGAAGCACCCCAAGATCCATGGCAACACTGGAGAGGAATCCTCAGATTCCGGCCCCGACTCCACACAAGGACTGAGGCCCCGGCATGGACGGGAGAGGAATCCCGAGAGGTCCCCTAGCAACTGGCATGGGGACTGGCCTTTCCTGAGGCCACCAGAGCGGGTCCCTGAGGTCCCCGTCGTAACTCGAGAAGACCAGCCGCAACTCGAGAAAATCCAGGAGGTTCTCCCTCCAGGCGAGATGAGGCCCATTTCCGCTGAGGCGTCTCGAGGCTGATCACACCTCACCTCTGGAACTTCGAAGGGGTCCTTCACACCCTTGGTGCAAGTCAAGAAGTACCCCGACCAAGCCGTCTCCACTCGAGAGAAATCACGTGGGTCCCGCCCACATCCAGAGGAGCCCCGTTTCCGCCTCGTAGCTCGAGATGAGGGATCCTTTCCCTGCTTCGTCGGGAAAGAGTTCCCGGCGTTCCCGTCGCATCTCAAGAGGAGGCCCTCTCAACAGGAACGGCGAGAGGAACTCCAGGGTCGTGCGACCATTCCAAGAGTCCCCCAGATGTCTCAGTCCATTCCAGAGGAACCTCTTCTCCCTTCACCGGCTCGTCTTTCACGCAGAGGATCGACTCACACCAAGGTGGCACGTGGCACAGCCCTGTGGGAAAGCCTCGTGGGAAAGCCTCGAGGGACAGCCTCGAGGGAAAGCCACAGATCCCTTGATCCACGTGACAGGAAGCGTGACACTACTGCTGCAGCTCGGGAGGAAAGCGCACGTGCATGCCCCAACTCGAGACGAGGCCTGACTCCCCTGGGGAGACTCAGAAGCACCCAAGATCCATGGCAACACTGGAGAGGAATCCTCAGGTTCCGGCCCCGACTCCACACAAGGACTGAGGCCCCGGCATGGACGGGAGAGTAATCCCGAGAGGCCCCCTAGCAACTCGCATGGGGACTGGCCTTTCCTGAGGCCACCAGAGCGGGTCCCTGAGGTCCCCTTCGTAACTCGAGAAGACCTGCCGCAACTCGAGAAAATCCAGGAGGTTCACCCCTCCAGGCGAGATGAGGCCCATTTCTGCTGAGGCGTCTCGAGGCTGATCACACCTCACCTCTGGAACTTCGAAAGGCTCCTTCACACCCTTGGTGCAAATTAAGAAGTTCCCCGACATACCCGTCTCCACTCGAGGGGAATCACGAGGGTCCGCCCACATCCAGAGGAGCCCCGTTTCCGCCTCGTAGCTCGAGATGAGGGATCCTTTCCCTGCTTCGTCGGGAAAGAGTTCCCGGCGTTCCCGTCTCATCTCAAGAGGAGGCCCTCTCAACAGGAATGGCGAGAGGAACTCCAGGGTCGTGCCACCATTCCAAGAGTCCCCCAGATGTCTCAGTCCATTCCAGAGGAACCTCTTTTCCCTTCACCGGCTCGTCTTTCACGCCGAGGAACGACTTACACCAGGGTGGCACGTGGCACAGCCCTGTGGGAAAACCTCGTGGAAAGCCTCGAGGGACAGCCTCGAGGGAAAGCCACAGATCCCTTGATCCACGTGACAGGAAGAGTGACACTACTGCTGCAGCTCGGGAGGAAAGCGCATGTGCATGCCCCCACTCGAGACGAGGCCTGACTCCCCTGGGGAGACTCAGAAGCTCCCCAAGATCCATGGCAACACTGGAGAGGAATCCTCAGGTTCCGGCCCCGACTCCACACAAGGACTGAGGCCCCGGCATGGACGGGAGAGGAATCCCGAGAGGTCCCCTAGCAACTCGCATGGGACTGGCCTTTCCTGAGGCCAACAGAGGGGGTCCCTGAGGTCCCCGTCGTAACTCGAGAAGACCTGCCGCAACTGGAGAAAATCAGGAGGTTCTCCCCTCCAGGCGAGATGAGGCCCATTTCCGCTGAGGCGTCTCGAGGCTGATCACACCTCACCTCTGGAACTTCGAAAGGCTCCTTCACACCCTTGGTGCAAATCAAGCAGTTCCCCGACATAGCCGTCTCCAATCGAGAGAATCACGAGGTCCCGCCCCCATCCAGAGGAGCCCCGTTTCCGCCTCGTAGGTCGAGATGAGGGATCCTTTCCCTGCTTCGTCGGGAAAGAGTTCCCGGCGTTCCCGTCGCATCTCAAGAGGAGGCCCTCTCAACAGGAACGGCAGAGGAACTCCAGGGTCGTGCCACCATTCCAAGAGTCCCCCAGATGTCTCAGTCCATTCCAGAGTAACCTCTTTTCCCTTCACCGGCTCGTCTTTCACGCCGAGGATCGACTCACACCAGGGTGACACGTGGCAGATCCCTGTGGGAAAGCCTCGTGGGAAAGCCTCGAGGGACAGCCTCGAGGGAAAGCCACAGATCCCTTGATCCACGTGACAGAAAGCGTGACACTACTGCTGCAGCTCGGGAGGAAAGCCCACGTCCATGCTCCCACTCGAGACGAGCCTGACTCCCCTGGGGAGACTCAGAAGCACCCCAAGATCCATGGCAACACTGGAGAGGAATCCTCAGGTTCCGGCCCCGACTCCACACAAGGACTGAGTCCCCGGCATGGACGGGAGAGGAATCCCGAGAGGCCCCCTAGCAACTCGCATGGGGACTGGCCTTTCCTGAGGCCACCAGAGCGGGTCCCTGAGGTCCCCGTCGTAACTCGAGAAGACCTGCCGCAACTCGAGAAAATCCTGGAGCTTCTCCCCTCCAGGCGAGATGAGGCCCATTTCCGCTGAGGCATCTCGAGGCTGATCACACCTCACCTCTGGAACTTCGAATGGCTCATTCACACCCTTGGTGCAAATCAAGAAGTTCCCCGACATACCCGTCTCCACTCGAGAGGAATCACGAGTGTCCCGCCCACATGCAGAGGAGCCCCGTTTCCGCCTCGTAGCTCGAGATCAGGGATCCTTTCCCTGCTTCGTCGGGAAAGAGTTCCCGGCGTTCCCGTCGCATCTCAAGAGGAGGCCCTCTCAACAGGAACGGCGAGAGGAACTCCAGGGTCGTGCCACCATTCCAAGAGTCCCCCAGATGTCTCAGTCCATTCCAGAGGAACCTCTTTTCCCTTCACCGGCTCGTCTTTCACGCCGAGGATCGACTCACACCAAGGTGGCACGTGGCACAGCCCTGTGGGAAAGCCTCGTGGGAAAGCCTCGAGGGACAGCCTCGAGGGAAAGCCACAGATCCCTTGATCCACGTGACAGGAAGAGTGACCCTACTGCTGCAGCTCGGGAGGAAAGCGCACGTGCATGCCCCCACTCGAGACGCCGCCTGACTCCCCTGGGGAGACTCAGAAGCTCCCCAAGATCCATGGCAACACTGGAGAGGAATCCTCAGGTTCTGGCCCCGACTCCACACAAGGACTGAGGCCCCGGCATGGACGGGAGAGGAATCCCGAGAGGTCCCCTAGCAACTCGCATGGGGACTGGCCTTTCCTGAGGCCACCAGAGCGGGTCCCTGAGGTCCCCGTCGTAACTCAAGAAGACCTGCCGCAACTCGAGAAAATCCAGGAGGTTCTCCCCTCCAGGCGAGATGAGGCCCATTTCCGCTGAGGCGTCTCGAGGCTGATCACACCTCACCTCTGGAACTTCGAAAGGCTCCTTCACACCCTTCGTGCAAATCAAGAAGTTCCCCGACATACCCGTCTCCACTCGAGGGGATTCACGAGGGTCCCGCCCACATCCAGAGGAGCCCCGTTTCCGCCTCGTAGCTCGAGATGAGGGATCCTTTCCCTGCTTCTTCGGAAAGAGTTCCCGGCGTTCCCTTCGCATCTCAAGAGGAGGCCCTCTCAACAGGAACGGCGAGAGGAACTCCAGGGTCGTGCCACCATTCCAAGAGTCCCCCAGATGTCTCAGTCCATTCCAGAGGAACCTCTTTTCCCTTCACCGGCTCGTCTTTCACGACGAGGATCGACTCACACCAAGGTGGCACGTGGCACAGCCCTGTGGGAAAGCCTCGTGGGAAAGCCTCGAGGGACAGCCTCGAGGGAAAGCCACAGATCCCTTGATCCACGTGACAGGAAGCGTGACACTACTGCTGCAGCTCGGGAGGAAAGCGCACGTGCATGCCCCCACTCGAGACGAGGCCTGACTCCCCTGGGGAGACTCAGAAGCACCCCAAGATCATGGCAACACTGGAGAGGAATCCTCAGATTCCGGCCCCGACTCCACACAAGGACTGAGGCCCCGGCATGGACGGGAGAGGAATCCCGAGAGGTCCCCTAGCAACTGGCATGGGGACTGGCCTTTCCTGAGGCCACCAGAGCGGGTCCCTGAGGTCCCCGTCGTAACTCGAGAAGACCAGCCGCAACTCGAGAAAATCCAGGAGGTTCTCCCCTCCAGGCGAGATGAGGCCCATTTCCGCTGAGGCGTCTCGAGGCTGATCACACCTCACCTCTGGAACTTCGAAGGGGTCCTTCACACCCTTGGTGCAAGTCAAGAAGTACCCCGACCAAGCCGTCTCCACTCGAGAGAAATCACGTGGGTCCCGCCCACATCCAGAGGAGCCCCGTTTCCGCCTCGTAGCTCGAGATGAGGGATCCTTTCCCTGCTTCGTCGGGAAAGAGTTCCCGGCGTTCCCGTCGCATCTCAAGAGGAGGCCCTCTCAACAGGAACGGCGAGAGGAACTCCAGGGTCGTGCGACCATTCCAAGAGTCCCCCAGATGTCTCAGTCCATTCCAGAGGAACCTCTTCTCCCTTCACCGGCTCGTCTTTCACGCAGAGGATCGACTCACACCAAGGTGGCACGTGGCACAGCCCTGTGGGAAAGCCTCGTGGGAAAGCCTCGAGGGACAGCCTCGAGGGAAAGCCACAGATCCCTTGATCCACGTGACAGGAAGCGTGACACTACTGCTGCAGCTCGGGAGGAAAGCGCACGTGCATGCCCCAACTCGAGACGAGGCCTGACTCCCCTGGGGAGACTCAGAAGCACCCCAAGATCCATGGCAACACTGGAGAGGAATCCTCAGGTTCCGGCCCCGACTCCACACAAGGACTGAGGCCCCGGCATGGACGGGAGAGTAATCCCGAGAGGCCCCCTAGCAACTCGCATGGGGACTGGCCTTTCCTGAGGCCACCAGAGCGGGTCCCTGAGGTCCCCTTCGTAACTCGAGAAGACCTGCCGCAACTCGAGAAAATCCAGGAGGTTCACCCCTCCAGGCGAGATGAGGCCCATTTCTGCTGAGGCGTCTCGAGGCTGATCACACCTCACCTCTGGAACTTCGAAAGGCTCCTTCACACCCTTGGTGCAAATTAAGAAGTTCCCGACATACCCGTCTCCACTCGAGGGGAATCACGAGGGTCCGCCCACATCCAGAGGAGCCCCGTTTCCGCCTCGTAGCTCGAGATGAGGGATCCTTTCCCTGCTTCGTCGGGAAAGAGTTCCCGGCGTTCCCGTCTCATCTCAAGAGGAGGCCCTCTCAACAGGAATGGCGAGAGGAACTCCAGGGTCGTGCCACCATTCCAAGAGTCCCCCAGATGTCTCAGTCCATTCCAGAGGAACCTCTTTTCCCTTCACCGGCTCGTCTTTCACGCCGAGGAACGACTTACACCAGGGTGGCACGTGGCACAGCCCTGTGGGAAAACCTCGTGGAAAGCCTCGAGGGACAGCCTCGAGGGAAAGCCACAGATCCCTTGATCCACGTGACAGGAAGAGTGACACTACTGCTGCAGCTCGGGAGGAAAGCGCATGTGCATGCCCCCACACGAGACGAGGCCTGACTCCCCTGGGGAGACTCAGAAGCTCCCCAAGATCCATGGCAACACTGGAGAGGAATCCTCAGGTTCCGGCCCCGACTCCACACAAGGACTGAGGCCCCGGCATGGACGGAGAGGAATCCCGAGAGGTCCCCTAGCAACTCGCATGGGGACTGGCCTTTCCTGAGGCCAACAGAGGGGGTCCCTGAGGTCCCCGTCGTAACTCGAGAAGACCTGCCGCAACTGGAGAAAATCCAGGAGGTTCTCCCCTCCAGGCGAGATGAGGCCCATTTCCGCTGAGGCGTCTCGAGGCTGATCACACCTCACCTCTGGAACTTCGAAAGGCTCCTTCACACCCTTGGTGCAAATCAAGCAGTTCCCCGACATAGCCGTCTCCAATCGAGAGGAATCACGAGGGTCCCGCCCCCATCCAGAGGAGCCCCGTTTCCGCCTCGTAGGTCGAGATGAGGGATCCTTTCCCTGCTTCGTCGGGAAAGAGTTCCCGGCGTTCCCGTCGCATCTCAAGAGGAGGCCCTCTCAACAGGAACGGCGAGAGGAACTCCAGGGTCGTGCCACCATTCCAAGAGTCCCCCAGATGTCTCAGTCCATTCCAGAGTAACCTCTTTTCCCTTCACCGGCTCGTCTTTCACGCCGAGGATCGACTCACACCAGGGTGACACGTGGCAGATCCCTGTGGGAAAGGCCTCGTGGGAAAGCCTCGAGGGACAGCCTCGAGGGAAAGCCACAGATCCCTTGATCCACGTGACAGAAAGCGTGACACTACTGCTGCAGCTCGGGAGGAAAGCCCACGTCCATGCTCCCACTCGAGACGAGCCTGACTCCCCTGGGGAGACTCAGAAGCACCCCAAGATCCATGGCAACACTGGAGAGGAATCCTCAGGTTCCGGCCCCGACTCCACACAAGGACTGAGTCCCCGGCATGGACGGGAGAGGAATCCCGAGAGGCCCCCTAGCAACTCGCATGGGGACTGGCCTTTCCTGAGGCCACCAGAGCGGGTCCCTGAGGTCCCCGTCGTAACTCGAGAAGACCTGCCGCAACTCGAGAAAATCCTGGAGCTTCTCCCCTCCAGGCGAGATGAGGCCCATTTCCGCTGAGGCATCTCGAGGCTGATCACACCTCACCTCTGGAACTTCGAATGGCTCATTCACACCCTTGGTGCAAATCAAGAAGTTCCCCGACATACCCGTCTCCACTCGAGAGGAATCACGAGTGTCCCGCCCACATGCAGAGGAGCCCCGTTTCCGCCTCGTAGCTCGAGATCAGGGATCCTTTCCCTGCTTCGTCGGGAAAGAGTTCCCGGCGTTCCCGTCGCATCTCAAGAGGAGGCCCTCTCAACAGGAACGGCGAGAGGAACTCCAGGGTCGTGCCACCATTCCAAGAGTCCCCCAGATGTCTCAGTCCATTCCAGAGGAACCTCTTTTCCCTTCACCGGCTCGTCTTTCACGCCGAGGATCGACTCACACCAAGGTGGCACGTGGCACAGCCCTGTGGGAAAGCCTCGTGGGAAAGCCTCGAGGGACAGCCTCGAGGGAAAGCCACAGATCCCTTGATCCACGTGACAGGAAGAGTGACCCTACTGCTGCAGCTCGGGAGGAAAGCGCACGTGCATGCCCCCACTCGAGACGCCGCCTGACTCCCCTGGTGAGACTCAGAAGCTCCCCAAGATCCATGGCAACACTGGAGAGGAATCCTCAGGTTCTGGCCCCGACTCCACACAAGGACTGAGGCCCCGGCATGGACGGGAGAGGAATCCCGAGAGGTCCCCTAGCAACTCGCATGGGGACTGGCCTTTCCTGAGGCCACCAGAGCGGGTCCCTGAGGTCCCCGTCGTAACTCAAGAAGACCTGCCGCAACTCGAGAAAATCCAGGAGGTTCTCCCCTCCAGGCGAGATGAGGCCCATTTCCGCTGAGGCGTCTCGAGGCTGATCACACCTCACCTCTGGAACTTCGAAAGGCTCCTTCACACCCTTCGGCAAATCAAGAAGTTCCCCGACATACCCGTCTCCACTCGAGGGGATTCACGAGGGTCCCGCCCACATCCAGAGGAGCCCCGTTTCCGCCTCGTAGCTCGAGATGAGGGATCCTTTCCCTGCTTCTTCGGGAAAGAGTTCCCGGCGTTCCCTTCGCATCTCAAGAGGAGGCCCTCTCAACAGGAACGGCGAGAGGAACTCCAGGGTCGTGCCACCATTCCAAGAGTCCCCCAGATGTCTCAGTCCATTCCAGAGGAACCTCTTTTCCCTTCACCGGCTCGTCTTTCACGACGAGGATCGACTCACACCAAGGTGGCACGTGGCACAGCCCTGTGGGAAAGCCTCGTGGGAAAGCCTCGAGGGACAGCCTCGAGGGAAAGCCACAGATCCCTTGATCCACGTGACAGGAATCGTGACACTACTGCTGCAGCTCGGGAGGAAAGCGCACGTGCATGCCCCCACTCGAGACGAGGCCTGACTCCCCTGGGGAGACTCAGAAGCACCCCAAGATCCATGGCAACACTGGAGAGGAATCCTCAGATTCCGGCCCCGACTCCACACAAGGACTGAGGCCCCGGCATGGACGGGAGAGGAATCCCGAGAGGTCCCCTAGCAACTGGCATGGGGACTGGCCTTTCCTGAGGCCACCAGAGCGGGGTCCCTGAGGTCCCCGTCGTAACTCGAGAAGACCAGCCGCAACTCGAGAAAATCCAGGAGGTTCTCCCCTCCAGGCGAGATGAGGCCCATTTCCGCTGAGGCGTCTCGAGGCTGATCACACCTCACCTCTGGAACTTCGAAGGGGTCCTTCACACCCTTGGTGCAAGTCAAGAAGTACCCCGACCAAGCCGTCTCCACTCGAGAGAAATCACGTGGGTCCCGCCCACATCCAGAGGAGCCCCGTTTCCGCCTCGTAGCTCGAGATGAGGGATCCTTTCCCTGCTTCGTCGGGAAAGAGTTCCCGGCGTTCCCGTCGCATCTCAAGAGGAGGCCCTCTCAACAGGAACGGCGAGAGGAACTCCAGGGTCGTGCGACCATTCCAAGAGTCCCCCAGATGTCTCAGTCCATTCCAGAGGAACCTCTTCTCCCTTCACCGGCTCGTCTTTCACGCAGAGGATCGACTCACACCAAGGTGGCACGTGGCACAGCCCTGTGGGAAAGCCTCGTGGGAAAGCCTCGAGGGACAGCCTCGAGGGAAAGCCACAGATCCCTTGATCCACGTGACAGGAAGCGTGACACTACTGCTGCAGCTCGGGAGGAAAGCGCACGTGCATGCCCCAACTCGAGACGAGGCCTGACTCCCCTGGGGAGACTCAGAAGCACCCCAAGATCCATGGCAACACTGGAGAGGAATCCTCAGGTTCCGGCCCCGACTCCACACAAGGACTGAGGCCCCGGCATGGACGGGAGAGTAATCCCGAGAGGCCCCCTAGCAACTCGCATGGGGACTGGCCTTTCCTGAGGCCACCAGAGCGGGTCCCTGAGGTCCCCTTCGTAACTCGAGAAGACCTGCCGCAACTCGAGAAAAT
Organism: Budorcas taxicolor; assembly: GCF_023091745.1. Taxonomy (NCBI): domain Eukaryota; kingdom Metazoa; phylum Chordata; class Mammalia; order Artiodactyla; family Bovidae; genus Budorcas; species Budorcas taxicolor. Next base: position 67,455 of record NW_026291565.1, read on the forward strand.
CCAGGAGGTTCACCCCTCCAGGCGAGATGAGGCCCATTTCTGCTGAGGCGTCTCGAGGCTGATCACACCTCACCTCTGGAACTTCGAAAGGCTCCTTCACACCCTTGGTGCAAATTAAGAAGTTCCCCGACATACCCGTCTCCACTCGAGGGGAATCACGAGGGTCCGCCCACATCCAGAGGAGCCCCGTTTCCGCCTCGTAGCTCGAGATGAGGGATCCTTTCCCTGCTTCGTCGGGAAAGAGTTCCCGGCGTTCCCGTCTCATCTCAAGAGGAGGCCCTCTCAACAGGAATGGCGAGAGGAACTCCAGGGTCGTGCCACCATTCCAAGAGTCCCCCAGATGTCTCAGTCCATTCCAGAGGAACCTCTTTTCCCTTCACCGGCTCGTCTTTCACGCCGAGGAACGACTTACACCAGGGTGGCACGTGGCACAGCCCTGTGGGAAAACCTCGTGGGAAAGCCTCGAGGGACAGCCTCGAGGGAAAGCCACAGATCCCTTGATCCACGTGACAGGAAGAGTGACACTACTGCTGCAGCTCGGGAGGAAAGCGCATGTGCATGCCCCCACTCGAGACGAGGCCTGACTCCCCTGGGGAGACTCAGAAGCTCCCCAAGATCCATGGCAACACTGGAGAGGAATCCTCAGGTTCCGGCCCCGACTCCACACAAGGACTGAGGCCCCGGCATGGACGGGAGAGGAATCCCGAGAGGTCCCCTAGCAACTCGCATGGGGACTGGCCTTTCCTGAGGCCAACAGAGGGGGTCCCTGAGGTCCCCGTCGTAACTCGAGAAGACCTGCCGCAACTGGAGAAAATCCAGGAGGTTCTCCCCTCCAGGCGAGATGAGGCCCATTTCCGCTGAGGCGTCTCGAGGCTGATCACACCTCACCTCTGGAACTTCGAAAGGCTCCTTCACACCCTTGGTGCAAATCAAGCAGTTCCCCGACATAGCCGTCTCCAATCGAGAGGAATCACGAGGGTCCCGCCCCCATCCAGAGGAGCCCCGTTTCCGCCTCGTAGGTCGAGATGAGGGATCCTTTCCCTGCTTCGTCGGGAAAGAGTTCCCGGCGTTCCCGTCGCATCTCAAGAGGAGGCCCTCTCAACAGGAACGGCGAGAGGAACTCCAGGGTCGTGCCACCATTCCAAGAGTCCCCCAGATGTCTCAGTCCATTCCAGAGTAACCTCTTTTCCCTTCACCGGCTCGTCTTTCACGCCGAGGATCGACTCACACCAGGGTGACACGTGGCAGATCCCTGTGGGAAAGCCTCGTGGGAAAGCCTCGAGGGACAGCCTCGAGGGAAAGCCACAGATCCCTTGATCCACGTGACAGAAAGCGTGACACTACTGCTGCAGCTCGGGAGGAAAGCCCACGTCCATGCTCCCACTCGAGACGAGCCTGACTCCCCTGGGGAGACTCAGAAGCACCCCAAGATCCATGGCAACACTGGAGAGGAATCCTCAGGTTCCGGCCCCGACTCCACACAAGGACTGAGTCCCCGGCATGGACGGGAGAGGAATCCCGAGAGGCCCCCTAGCAACTCGCATGGGGACTGGCCTTTCCTGAGGCCACCAGAGCGGGTCCCTGAGGTCCCCGTCGTAACTCGAGAAGACCTGCCGCAACTCGAGAAAATCCTGGAGCTTCTCCCCTCCAGGCGAGATGAGGCCCATTTCCGCTGAGGCATCTCGAGGCTGATCACACCTCACCTCTGGAACTTCGAATGGCTCATTCACACCCTTGGTGCAAATCAAGAAGTTCCCCGACATACCCGTCTCCACTCGAGAGGAATCACGAGTGTCCCGCCCACATGCAGAGGAGCCCCGTTTCCGCCTCGTAGCTCGAGATCAGGGATCCTTTCCCTGCTTCGTCGGGAAAGAGTTCCCGGCGTTCCCGTCGCATCTCAAGAGGAGGCCCTCTCAACAGGAACGGCGAGAGGAACTCCAGGGTCGTGCCACCATTCCAAGAGTCCCCCAGATGTCTCAGTCCATTCCAGAGGAACCTCTTTTCCCTTCACCGGCTCGTCTTTCACGCCGAGGATCGACTCACACCAAGGTGGCACGTGGCACAGCCCTGTGGGAAAGCCTCGTGGGAAAGCCTCGAGGGACAGCCTCGAGGGAAAGCCACAGATCCCTTGATCCACGTGACAGGAAGAGTGACCCTACTGCTGCAGCTCGGGAGGAAAGCGCACGTGCATGCCCCCACTCGAGACGCCGCCTGACTCCCCTGGTGAGACTCAGAAGCTCCCCAAGATCCATGGCAACACTGGAGAGGAATCCTCAGGTTCTGGCCCCGACTCCACACAAGGACTGAGGCCCCGGCATGGACGGGAGAGGAATCCCGAGAGGTCCCCTAGCAACTCGCATGGGGACTGGCCTTTCCTGAGGCCACCAGAGCGGGTCCCTGAGGTCCCCGTCGTAACTCAAGAAGACCTGCCGCAACTCGAGAAAATCCAGGAGGTTCTCCCCTCCAGGCGAGATGAGGCCCATTTCCGCTGAGGCGTCTCGAGGCTGATCACACCTCACCTCTGGAACTTCGAAAGGCTCCTTCACACCCTTCGTGCAAATCAAGAAGTTCCCCGACATACCCGTCTCCACTCGAGGGGATTCACGAGGGTCCCGCCCACATCCAGAGGAGCCCCGTTTCCGCCTCGTAGCTCGAGATGAGGGATCCTTTCCCTGCTTCTTCGGGAAAGAGTTCCCGGCGTTCCCTTCGCATCTCAAGAGGAGGCCCTCTCAACAGGAACGGCGAGAGGAACTCCAGGGTCGTGCCACCATTCCAAGAGTCCCCCAGATGTCTCAGTCCATTCCAGAGGAACCTCTTTTCCCTTCACCGGCTCGTCTTTCACGACGAGGATCGACTCACACCAAGGTGGCACGTGGCACAGCCCTGTGGGAAAGCCTCGTGGGAAAGCCTCGAGGGACAGCCTCGAGGGAAAGCCACAGATCCCTTGATCCACGTGACAGGAAGCGTGACACTACTGCTGCAGCTCGGGAGGAAAGCGCACGTGCATGCCCCCACTCGAGACGAGGCCTGACTCCCCTGGGGAGACTCAGAAGCACCCCAAGATCCATGGCAACACTGGAGAGGAATCCTCAGATTCCGGCCCCGACTCCACACAAGGACTGAGGCCCCGGCATGGACGGGAGAGGAATCCCGAGAGGTCCCCTAGCAACTGGCATGGGGACTGGCCTTTCCTGAGGCCACCAGAGCGGGTCCCTGAGGTCCCCGTCGTAACTCGAGAAGACCAGCCGCAACTCGAGAAAATCCAGGAGGTTCTCCCCTCCAGGCGAGATGAGGCCCATTTCCGCTGAGGCGTCTCGAGGCTGATCACACCTCACCTCTGGAACTTCGAAGGGGTCCTTCACACCCTTGGTGCAAGTCAAGAAGTACCCCGACCAAGCCGTCTCCACTCGAGAGAAATCACGTGGGTCCCGCCCACATCCAGAGGAGCCCCGTTTCCGCCTCGTAGCTCGAGATGAGGGATCCTTTCCCTGCTTCGTCGGGAAAGAGTTCCCGGCGTTCCCGTCGCATCTCAAGAGGAGGCCCTCTCAACAGGAACGGCGAGAGGAACTCCAGGGTCGTGCGACCATTCCAAGAGTCCCCCAGATGTCTCAGTCCATTCCAGAGGAACCTCTTCTCCCTTCACCGGCTCGTCTTTCACGCAGAGGATCGACTCACACCAAGGTGGCACGTGGCACAGCCCTGTGGGAAAGCCTCGTGGGAAAGCCTTGAGGGACAGCCTCGAGGGAAAGCCACAGATCCCTTGATCCAAGTGACAGGAAGCGTGACACTACTGCTGCAGCACGGGAGGAAGGCGCACGTGCATGCCCCCACTCGAGATGAGGCCTGACTCCCCTGGGGAGACTCAGAAGCACCCCAAGATCCATGGCAACACTGGAGAGGAATCCTCAGGTTCCGGCCCCGACTCCACACAAGGACTGAGGCCCCGGTATGGACGGGAGAGGAATCCCGAGAGGTCCCCTAGCAACTCGCATGGGGACTGGCCTTTCCTGAGGCCACCAGAGCGGGTCCCTGAGGTCCCCGTCGTAACTCGAGAAGACCTGCCGCAACTCGAGAAAATCCAGGAGGTTCTCCCCTCCAGGCGAGATGAGGCCCATTTCCGCTGAGGCGTCTCGAGGCTGATCACACCTCACTTCTGGAACTTCGAAAGGGTCCTTCACACCCTTGGTGCAAATCAAGAAGTTCCCCGACATAGCCGTCTCCACTCGAGAGGAATCACGAGGTTCCCGCCCACATCCAGAGGAGCCCCGTTTCCACCTCGTAGCTCGAGATGAGGGATCCTTTCCCTGCTTCGTCGGGAAAGAGTTCCCGGCGTTCCCGTCGCATCTCAAGAGGAGGCCCTCTCAACAGGAACGGCGAGAGGAACTCCAGGGTCGTGCCACCATTCCAAGAGTCCCCCAGATGTCTCAGTCCATTCCAGAGGAACCTCTTTTCCCTTCACCGGCTCGTCTTTCACGCCGAGGATCGACTCACACCAAGGTGGCACGTGGCACAGCCCTGTGGGAAAGCCTCGTGGGAAAGCCTCGAGGGACAACCTCGAGGGAAAGCCACAGATCCCTTGATCCACGTGACAGGAAGTGTGACACTACTGCTGCAGCTCGGGAGGAAAGCGCACGTGCATGCCCCCACACGAGACGCCACCAGACTCCCCTGGGGAGACTCAGAAGCACCCCACGATCCATGGCAACAGTGGAGAGGAATCCTCAGGTTCCGGCCCCGACACCACACAAGGACTGAGGCCCCGGCATGGACGGGAGACGAATCCCGAGAGGTCCCCTAGCAACTCGCATGGGGACTGGCCTTTCCAGAGGCCACCAGAGCGGGTCCCTAAGGTCCCCGTCGTAACTCGTGAAGACCTGCCACAACTCGAGAAAATCCAGGAGGTTCTCCCCTCCAGGCGAGATGAGGCCCATTTCCGCTCAGGCGTCTCGAGGCTGATCACACCTCACCTGTGGAACTTCGAAAGGGTCCTTCACACCCTTGGTGCAAATCAAGAAGTTCCCCGACATAGCCGTCTCCACTCGAGAGGAATCACGAGGGTCCCGCCCACATCCTGAGGAGCCCCGTTTCCGCCTCGTAGCTCGAGATGAGGGATCCTTTCCCTGCTTCGTCGGGAAAGAGTTCCCGGCGTTCCTGTCGCATCTCAAGAGGAGGCCCTCTCAACAGGAACGGCGAGAGGAACTCCAGGGTCGTGCCACCATTCCAAGAGTCCCCCAGATGTCTCAGTCCATTCCAGAGGAACCTCTTTTCCCTTCACCGTCTCATCTTTCACGCCGAGGATCGACTCACACCAAGGTGGCACGTGGCACAGCCCTGTGGGAAAGCCTCGTGGGAAAGCCTCGAGGGACAGCCTCGAGGGAAAGCCACAGATCCCTTGATCCACGTGACAGGAAGTGTGACACTACTGGTGCAGCTCGGGAGGAAAGCGCACGTGCATGCCCCCATACGAGACGCCGCCTGACTCCCCTGGGGAGACTCAGAAGCACCCCAAGATCCATGGCAACAGTGGAGAGGAATCCTCAGGTTCCGGCCCCGACTCCACACAAGGACTGAGGCCCAGGCATGGACGGGAGAGGAATCCCGAGAGGTCCCCTATCAACTCGCATGGGGACTGGCCTTTCCTGAGGCCACCAGAGAGGGTCCCTGAGGTCCTCGTCGTAACTCGAGAAGACCTGCCGCAACTCGAGAAAATCCAGGAGGTTCTCCGCTCCAGGCGAGATGAGGCCCATTTCCGCTGAGGCGTCTCGAGGCTGATCACACCTCACCTCTGGAACTTCGAAAGGGTCCTTCACACCCTTGGTGCAAGTCAAGAAGTACCCCGACCAAGCCGTCTCCACTCGAGAGGAATCACGAGGGTCCCGCCCACATCCAGAGGAGCCCCGTTTCCGCCTCGTAGCTCGAGATGAGGGATCCTTTCCCTGCTTCGTCGGGAAAGAGTTCCCGGCATTCCCGTCGCATCTCAAGAGGAGGCCCTCTCAACAGGAACGGCGAGAGGAACTCCAGGGTCGTGCCACCATTCCAAGAGTCCCCCAGATGTCTCAGTCCATTCCAGAGGAACCTCTTTTCCCTTCACCGGCTCGTCTTTCACGCCGAGGATCGACTCACACCAAAGTGGCACGTGGCACAGCCCTGTGGGAAAGCCTCGTGGGAAAGCCTTGAGGGACAGCCTCGAGGGAAAGCCACAGATCCCTTGATCCAAGTGACAGGAAGCGTGACACTACTGCTGCAGCTCGGGAGGAAGGCGCACGTGCATGCCCCCACACGAGACGCAGCCTGACTCCCCTGGGGAGACTCAGAAGCACCCCAAGATCCATGGCAACAGTGGAGAGGAATCCTCAGGTTCCGGCCCCGACTCCACAAAAGTACTGAGGCCCAGGCATGGACGGGAGACGAATCCCGAGAGGTCCCCTATCAACTCGCATGGGGACTGGCCTTTCCTGAGGCCACCAGTGCGGGTCCCTGAGGTCCCCGTCGTAACTCGAGAAGACCTGCCGCAACTCGAGAAAATCCAGGAGGTTCTCCCCTCCAGGCGAGATGAGGCCCATTTCCGCTCAGGCGTCTCGAGGCTGATCACACCTCACCTCTGGAACTTCGAAAGGCTCCTTCACACCCTTGGTGCAAATCAAGAAGTTCCCCGACATACCCGTCTCCACTCGAGAGGAATCACGAGGGTCCCGCCCACATCCAGAGGAGCCCCGTTTCCGCCTCGTAGCTCGAGATGAGGGATCCTTTCCCTGCTTCGTCGGGAAAGAGTTCCCGGCGTTCCCGTCACATCTCAAGAGGAGGCCCTCTCAACAGGAACGGCGAGAGGAACTCCAGGGTCGTGCCACCATTCCAAGAGTCCCCCAGATGTCTCAGTCCATTCCAGAGGAACCTCTTTTCCCTTCACCGGCTCGTCTTTCACGCCGAGGATCGACTCACACCAATGTGGCACGTGGGACAGCCCTGTGGGAAAGCCTGGAGCGAAAGCCTCGAGGGAAACCACAGATACCTTGATCCACGTGACAGGAAGCGTGACACTACTGCTGCAAATCGGGAGGAAAGCGCACGTGCATGCACCCACTCGAGACGAGGCCTGACTCGCGTGGGGAGACTCAGAAGCACCCCAAGATCCATGGCAACAATGGAGAGGAATCCTCAGGTTTCGGCCCCGACTCCAAACAAGGTCTTAGGCCCCGGCATGGACGGGAGAGGAATCCCGAGATGGCCCCTAGCAACTCGCATGGGGACTGGCCTTTCCTGAGGCCACCAGAGCGGGTCCCTGAGGTCCCCGTCGTAACTCGAGAAGACCTGCCGCAACTCGAGAAAATCCAGGAGGTTCTCCCCTCCAGGCGAGATGAGGCCCATTTCCACTGAGGCGTCTCGAGGCTGATCACACCTCACCTCTGGAACTTCGAAAGGGTCCTTCACACCCTTGGTGCAAATCAAGAAGTTCCCCGACATACCCGTATCCACTCGAGAGGAATCACGAGGGTCCAGCCCACATCCAGAGGAGCCCCGTTTCCGCCTCGTAGCTCGAGATGAGGGATCCTTTCCCTGCTTCTTCGGGAAAGAGTTCCAGGCGTTCCCGTCGCATCTCAAGAAGAGGCCCTCTCAAGAGGATCGACGAGAGGAACTCCAGGGTCGTGCGACCATTCCAAGAGTTCCCCAGATGTCTCAGTCCATTCCAGAGGAACCTCTTTTCCCTTCACCGGCTCGTCTTTCACGCCGAGGATCGACTCCCACCAAGGTGGCACGTGGCACAGCCCTGTGGGAAAGCCTCGTGGGAAATCCTGGAGCGAAAGCCACGAGGGAAACCACAGATCCCTTGATCCACGTGACAGGAAGCGTGACACTACTGCTGCAGCTCGGGAGGAAAGCGCACGTGCATGCCCCCACTCGAGACGAGGCCTGACTCCCCTGGGGAGACTCAGAAGCACCCCAAGATCCATGGCAACACTGGAGAGGAATCCTCAGGTTCCGGCCCCGACTCCACACAAGGACTGAGGCCCCGGCATGGCCGGGAGAGGAAATCCGAGAGGCCCCCTAGCAACTCGCATGGGGACTGGCCTTTCCTGAGGCCACCAGAGCGGGTCCCTGAGGTCCCCTTCGTAAATCGAGAAGACCTGCCGCAACTCGAGAAAATCCAGGAGGTTCTCCCCTCCAGGCGAGATGAGGCCCATTTCTGCTGAGGCGTCTCGAGGCGGATCACACCTCACCTCTGGAACTTCGAAAGGCTCCTTCACACCCCTGCTGCAAGTCAGGAAGTTCCCCGACATACCCGTCTCCACTCGAGAGGAATCACGAGGGTCCCGCCCACATCCAGAGGAGCCCCGTTTCCGCCTCGTAGCTCGAGATGGGGGATCCTTTCCCTGCTTCGTCGGGAAAGAGTTCCCGGGGTTCCCGTCGCATCTCAAGAGAAGGCCCTCTCAACAGGAACGGCGAGAGGAACTCCAGGGTCTTGCCACCATTCCAAGAGTCCCCCAGATGTATCAGTCCATTCCAGAGGAACCTCTTTTCCCTTCACCGGCTCGTCTTTCACGCCGTGCATCGACTCACACCAAGGTGGCACGTGGCACAGCCCTGTGGGAAAGCCTCATGGGAAAGCCTCGAGGTACAGCCTCGAGGGAAAGCCACAGATCCCTTGATCCACGTGACAGGAAGCGTGACACTACTGCTGCAGCACGGGAGGAAAGCGCACGTGCATGCCCCCACTCGAGACGAGGCCTGACTCCCCTGGGGAGACTCAGAAGCACCTCAAGATCCATGGCAACACTGGAGAAGAATCCTCAGGTTCCGGCCCCGACTCCACACAAGGACTGAGGCCCCGGCATGGACGGGAGAGGAATCCCGAGAGGTCCCTTTGCAACTCGCATGGGGACTGGCCTTTCCTGAGGCCACCAGAGCGGGTCCCTGAGGTCCCCGTCGTAACTCGAGAAGACCTGCCGCAACTCGAGAAAATCCGGTAGGTTGTCCCCTCCAGGCGAGATGAGGCCCATTTCCGCTGAGGCGTCTCGAGGTTGATCACACCTCACCTCTGGAACTTCGAAAGGGTCCTTCACACCCTTGTTGCAAATCAAGAAGTTCCCCGACATACCCGTCTCCACTCGAGAGGAATCACGAGGGTCCCGCCCACATCCAGAGGAGCCCCGTTTCCGCCTCGTAGCTCGAGATGAGGGATCCTTTCCCTGCTTCCTCGGGAAAGAGTTCCCGGCGTTCCCGTCGCATCTCAAGAGGAGGCCCTCTCAACAGGAACGGCGAGAGGAACTCCAGGGTCGTGCCACCATTCCAAGAGTCCCCCAGATGTCTCAGTCCATTCCAGAGGAACCTCTTTTTCCTTCACCGGCTCGTCTTTCACGCCGAGGATCGACTCACACCAAGGTGGCACGTGGCACAGCACTGTGGAAAGGCTCGTGGGAAAGCCTCGAGGGACACCCTCGAGGGAAAGCCTCAGACCCCTTGATCCACGTGACAGGAAGAGTGACACTGTTGCAGCTCGGGAGGAAAGCGCACGTGCATGCCCCCACTCGAGACGCCGCCTGACTCCCCTGGTGAGACTCAGAAGCTCCCCAAGATCCATGGCAACACTGGAGAGGAATCCTCAGGTTCCGGCCCCGACTCCACAAAAGGACTGAGGCCCCGGCATGGACGCGAGAGGAATCCCGAGAGGTCCCCTAGCAACTCGCATGGGGACTGGCCTTTCCTGAGGCCACCAGAGCGGGTCCCTGAGGTCCCCGTCGTAACTCGAGAAGACCTGCCGCAACTCGAGAAAATCCAGGAGGTTCTCCCCTCCAGGCGAGATGAGGCCCATTTCCGCTGAGGCGTCTCGAGGCTGATCACACCTCACCTCTGGAACTTCGAAGGGGTCCTTCACACCCTTGGTGCAAGTCAAGAAGTACCCCGACCAAGCCGTCTCCACTCGAGAGAAATCACGTGGATCCCGCCCACATCCAGAGGAGCCCCGTTTCCGCCTCGTAGCTCGAGATGAGGGATCCTTTCCCTGCTTCGTCGGGAAAGAGTTCCCGGCGTTCCCGTCGCATCTCAAGAGGAGGCCCTCTCAACAGGAACGGCGAGAGGAACTCCAGGGTCGTGCCACCATTCCAAGAGTCCCCCAGATGTCTCAGTCCATTCCAGAGGAACCTCTTTTCCCTTCACCGGCTCATCTTTCACGCAGAGGATCGACTCACACCAAGGTGGCACGTGGCACAGCCCTGTGGGAAAGCCTCGTGGGAAAGCCTTGAGGGACAGCCTCGAGGGAAAGCCACAGATCCCTTGATCCAAGCGACAGGAAGCGTGACACTACTGCTGCAGCACGGGAGGAAGGCGCACGTGCATGCCCCCACTCGAGACGAGGCCTGACTCCCCTGGGGAGACTCAGAAGCACCCCAAGATCCATGGCAACACTGGAGAGGAATCCTCAGGTTCCGGCCCCGACTCCACACAAGGACTGAGGCCCCGGTATGGACGGGAGAGGAATCCCGAGAGGTCCCCTAGCAACTCGCATGGGGACTGGCCTTTCCTGAGGCCACCAGAGCGGGTCCCTGAGGTCCCCGGCGTAACTCGAGAAGACCTGCCGCAACTCGAGAAAATCCAGGAGGTTCTCCCCTCCAGGCGAGATGAGGCCCATTTCCGCTGAGGCGTCTCGAGGCTGATCACACCTCACTTCTGGAACTTCGAAAGGGTCCTTCACACCCTTGGTGCAAATCAAGAAGTTCCCCGACATAGCCGTCTCCACTCGAGAGGAATCACGAGGGTCCCGCCCACATCCAGAGGAGCCCCGTTTCCACCTCGTAGCTCGAGATGAGGGATCCTTTCCCTGCTTCGTCGGGAAAGAGTTCCCGGCGTTCCCGTCGCATCTCAAGAGGAGGCCCTCTCAACAGGAACGGCGAGAGGAACTCCAGGGTCGTGCCACCATTCCAAGAGTCCCCCAGATGTCTCAGTCCATTCCAGAGGAACCTCTTTTCCCTTCACCGGCTCGTCTTTCACGCCGAGGATCGACTCACACCAAGGTGGCACGTGGCACAGCCCTGTGGGAAAGCCTCGTGGGAAAGCCTCGAGGGACAACCTCGAGGGAAAGCCACAGATCCCTTGATCCACGTGACAGGAAGTGTGACACTACTGCTGCAGCTCGGGAGGAAAGCGCACGTGCATGCCCCCACACGAGACGCCACCAGACTCCCCTGGGGAGACTCAGAAGCACCCCACGATCCATGGCAACAGTGGAGAGGAATCCTAAGGTTCCGGCCCTGACACCACACAAGGACTGAGGCCCCGGCATGGACGGGAGACGAATCCCGAGAGGTCCCCTAGCAACTCGCATGGGGACTGGCCTTTCCAGAGGCCACCAGAGCGGGTCCCTAAGGTCCCCGTCGTAACTCGGGAAGACCTGCCGCAACTCGAGAAAATCCAGGAGGTTCTCCCCTCCAGGCGAGATGAGGCCCATTTCTGCTCAGGCGTCTCGAGGCTGATCACACCTCACCTGTGGAACTTCGAAAGGGTCCTTCACACCCTTGGTGCAAATCAAGAAGTTCCCCGACATAGCCGTCTCCACTCGAGAGGAATCACGAGGGTCCCGCCCACATCCTGAGGAGCCCCGTTTCCGCCTCGTAGCTCGAGATGAGGGATCCTTTCCCTGCTTCGTCGGGAAAGAGTTCCCGGCGTTCCTGTCGCATCTCAAGAGGAGGCCCTCTCAACAGGAACGGCGAGAGGAACTCCAGGGTCGTGCCACCATTCCAAGAGTCCCCCAGATGTCTCAGTCCATTCCAGAGGAACCTCTTTTCCCTTCACCGTCTCATCTTTCACGCCGAGGATCGACTCACACCAAGGTGGCACGTGGCACAGCCCTGTGGGAAAGCCTCGTGGGAAAGCCTCGAGGGACAGCCTCGAGGGAAAGCCACAGATCCCTTGATCCACGTGACAGGAAGTGTGACACTACTGGTGCAGCTCGGGAGGAAAGCGCACGTGCATGCCCCACACGAGACGCCGCCTGACTCCCCTGGGGAGACTCAGAAGCACCCCAAGATCCATGGCAACAGTGGAGAGGAATCCTCAGGTTCCGGCCCCGACTCCACAAAAGGACTGAGGCCCAGGCATGGACGGGAGACGAATCCCGAGAGGTCCCCTGTCAACTCGCATGGGGACTGGCCTTTCCTGAGGCCACCAGAGCGGGTCCCTGAGGTCCCCGTCGTAACTCGAGAAGACCTTCCGCAACTCGAGAAAATCCAGGAGGTTCTCCCCTCCAGGCGAGATGAGGCCCATTTCCGCTGAGGCGTCTCGAGGCTGATCACACCTCACCTCTGGAACTTCGAAAGGGTCCTTCACAACCTTGGTGCAAGTCAAGAAGTACCCCGACCAAGCCGTCTCCACTCGAGAGGAATTACTTGGGTCCCGCCCACATCCAGAGGAGCCCCGTTTCCGCCTCGTAGATCGAGATGAGGGATCCTTTCCCTGCTTCGTCGGGAAAGAGTTCCCGGCATTCCCGTCGCATCTCAAGAGGAGGCCCTCTCAACAGGAACGGCGAGAGGAACTCCAGGGTCATGCAACCATTCCAAGAGTCCCCCAGATGTCTCAGTCCATTCCAGAGGAACCTCTTTTCCCTTCACCGGCTCGTCTTTCACGCCGAGGATCGACTCACACCAAGGTGGCACGTGGCACAGCCCTGTGGGAAAGCCTCTTGGGAAAGCCTTGAGGGACAGCCTCGAGGGAAAGCCACAGATCCCTTGATCCAAGTGACAGGAAGCGTGACACTACTGCTGCAGCTCGGGAGGAAGGCGCACGTGCATGCCCCCACTCGAGACGAGGCCTGACTCCCCTGGGGAGACTCAGAAGCACCCCAAGATCCATGGCAACACTGGAGAGGAATCCTCAGGTTCCGGCCCCGACTCCACACAAGGACTGAGGCCCCGGTATGGACGGGAGAGGAATCCCGAGAGGTCCCCTAGCAACTCGCATGGGGACTGGCCTTTCCTGAGGCCACCAGAGCGGGTCCCTGAGGTCCCCGTCGTAACTCGAGAAGACCTGCCGCAACTCGAGAAAATCCAGGAGGTTCTCCCCTCCAGGCGAGATGAGGCCCATTTCCGCTCAGGCGTCTCGAGGCTGATCACACCTCACCTCTGGAACTTCGAAAGGGTCCTTCACACCCTTGGTGCAAATCAAGAAGTTCCCCGACATACCCGTCTCCACTCGAGAGGAATCACGAGGGTCCCGCCGACATCCAGAGGAGCCCCGTTTCCGCCTCGTAGCTCGAGATGAGGGATCCTTTCCCTGCTTCGTCGGGAAAGAGTTCCCGGCGTTCCCGTCGCATCTCAAGAGGAGGCCCTCTCAACAGGAACGGCGAGAGGAACTCCAGGGTCGTGCCACCATTCCAAGAGTCCCCCAGATGTCTCAGTCCATTCCAGAGGAACCTCTTTTCCCTTCACCGGCTCGTCTTTCACGCCGAGGATCGACTCACACCAAGGTGGCACGTGGCACAGCCCTGTGGGAAAGCCTCGTGGGAAAGCCTCGAGGGACAACCTCGAGGGAAAGCCACAGATCCCTTGATCCACGTGACAGGAAGCGTGACACTACTGCTGCAGCTCGGGAGGAAAGCACACGTGCATGCCCCCAGTCGAGACGAGGCCTGACTCCCCTGGGGAGACTCAGAAGCACCCCAAGATCCATGGCTACACTGGAGAGGAATCCTCAGGTTCCGGCCCCGACTGAACACAAGGACTGAGGCACCGGCATGGACGGGAGAGGAATCCCGAGAGGCCCCCTAGCAACTCGCATGGGGACTGGCCTTTCCTGAGGCCACCAGAGCGGGTCCCTGAGGTCCCCGTCGTACCTCGAGAAGACCTGCCGCAACACTACAAAATCCAGGTGGTTCTCTCTCCTGGCCAGATGAGGCCCATTTCTGCTGAGGCGTCTCGAGGCTGATCACATCTCACCTCTGGAACTTCGAAAGGCTCCTTCACACCCTTGGTGCAAATCAAGCAGTTCCCCGACATAGCCGTCTCCAATGGAGAGGAATCACGAGGGTCCCGCCCACATCCAGAGGAGCCCAGTTTCCGCCTCGTAGCTCGAGATGAGGGATCCTTTCCCTGCTTCGTCGGGAAAGAGTTCCCGGCGTTCCCGTCGCATCTCAAGAGGAGGCCCTCTCAACAGGAACGGCGAGAGGAACTCCAGGGTCGTGCCACAATTCCAAGAGTCCCCCAGATGTCTCAGTCCATTCCAGAGGAACCTCTTTTCCCTTCACCGGCTCGTCTTTCACGCCGAGGATCGACTCACACCAAGGTGGCACGTGGCACAGCCCTGTGGGAAAGCCTCGTGGGAAAGCCTCGAGGGACAGCCTCGAGGGAAAGCCACAGATCCCTTGATCCACGTGACAGGAAGTGTGACACTACTGCTGCAGCTCGGGAGGAAAGCGCACGTGCATGCCCCCACACTAGACGCCACCAGACTCCCCTGGGGAGACTCAGAAGCACCCCAAGATCCATGGCTACACTGGAGAGGAATCCTCAGGTTCCGGCCCCGACACCACACAAGGACTGAGGCCCCGGCATGGACGGGAGACGAATCCCGAGAGGTCCCCTAGCAACTCGCATGGGGACTGGCCTTTCCAGAGGCCACCAGAGCGGGTCCCTAAGGTCCCCGTCGTAACTCGAGAAGACCTGCCGCAACTCGAGAAAATCCAGGAGGTTCTCCCCTCCAGGCGAGATGAGGCCCATTTCCGCTCAGGCGTCTCGAGGCTGATCACACCTCACCTGTGGAACTTCGAAAGGGTCCTTCACACCCTTGGTGCAAATCAAGAAGTTCCCCGACATAGCCGTCTCCACTCGAGAGGAATCACGAGGGTCCCGCCCACATCCAGAGGAGCCCCGTTTCCGCCTCGTAGCTCGAGATGAGGGATCCTTTCCCTGCTTCGTCGGGAAAGAGTTCCCGGCGTTCCTGTCGCATCTCAAGAGGAGGCCCTCTCAACAGGAACGGCGAGAGGAACTCCAGGGTCGTGCCACCATTCCAAGAGTCCCCCAGATGTCTCAGTCCATTCCAGAGGAACCTCTTTTCCCTTCACCGTCTCATCTTTCACGCCGAGGATCGACTCACACCAAGGTGGCACGTGGCACAGCCCTGTGGGAAAGCCTCGTGGGAAAGCCTCGAGGGACAGCCTCGAGGGAAAGCCACAGATCCCTTGATCCACGTGACAGGAAGTGTGACACTACTGGTGCAGCTCGGGAGGAAAGCGCACGTGCATGCCCCCACACGAGACGCCGCCTGACTCCCCTGGGGAGACTCAGAAGCACCCCAAGATCCATGGCAACAGTGGAGAGGAATCCTCAGGTTCCGGCCCCGACTCCACAAAAGGACTGAGGCCCAGGCATGGACGGGAGACGAATCCCGAGAGGTCCCCTATCAACTCGCATGGGGACTGGCCTTTCCTGAGGCCACCAGAGCGGGTCCCTGAGGTCCCCGTCGTAACTCGAGAAGACCTGCCGCAACTCGAGAAAATCCAGGAGGTTCTCCCCTCCAGGCGAGATGAGGCCCATTTCCGCTGAGGCGTCTCGAGGCTGATCACACCTCACCTCTGGAACTTCGAAAGGGTCCTTCACACCCTTGATGCAAATCAAGAAGTTCCCCGACATACCCGTCTCCACTCGAGAGGAATCACGACGGTCCCGCCCACATCCAGAGGAGCCCCGTTTCCGCCTCGTAGCTCGAGATGAGGGATCCTTTCCCTGCTTCGTCGGGAAAGAGTTCCCGGCGTTCCCGTCGCATCTCAAGAGGAGGCCCTCTCAACAGGAACGGCGAGAGGAACTCCAGGGTCGTGCCACCATTCCAAGAGTCCCCCAGATGTCTCAGTCCATTCCAGAGGAACCTCTTTTCCCTTCACCGGCTCGTCTTTCACGCCGAGGATCGACTCACACCAAGGTGGCACGTGGCACAGCCCTGTGGGAAAGCCTCGTGGGAAAGCCTCGAGGGACAGCCTCGAGGGAAAGCCACAGATCCCTTGATCCACGTGACAGGTAGCGTGACACTACTGCTGCAGCTCGGGAGGAAAGCGCACGTGCATGCCCCCACTCGAGACGAGGCCTGACTCCCCTGGGGAGACTCAGAAGCACCCCAAGATCCATGGCAACACTGGAGAGGAATCCTCAGGTTCCGGCCCCGACTCCACACAAGGACTGAGGCCCCGGCATGGACGGGAGAGGAATCCCGAGAGGTCCCCTAGAAACTCGCATGGGGACTGGCCTTTCCTGAGGCCACCAGAGCGGGTCCCTGAGGTCCCCGTCGTAACTCGAGAAGACCTGCCGCAACTCGAGAAAATCCAGGAGGTTCTCCCCTCCAGGCGAGATGAGGCCCATTTCCGCTGAGGCGTCTCGAGGCTGATTACACCTCACCTCTGGAACTTCGAAAGGGTCCTTCACACCCTTGGTGCAAATCAAGAAGTTCCCCGACATACCCGTCTCCACTCGAGAGGAATCACGAGGGTCCCGCCCACATCCAGAGGAGCCCCGTTTCCGCCTCGTAGCTCGAGATGAGGGATCCTTTCCCTGCTTCTTCGGGAAAGAGTTCCCGGCGTTCCCGTCGCATCTCAAGAGGAGGCCCTCTCAACAGGAACGGCGAGAGGAACTCCAGGGTCGTGCCACCATTCCAAGAGTCCCCCAGATGTCTCAGTCCATTCCAGAGGAACCTATTTTCCCTTCACCGGCTCGTCTTTCACGCCGAGGATCGACTCACACCAAGGTGGCACGTGGCACAGCCCTGTGGGAAAGCCTCGTGGGAAAGCCTCGAGGGACAGCCTCGAGGGAAAGCCACAGATCACTTGATCCACGTGACAGGAAGCGTGACACTACTGCTGCAGCTCGGGAGGAAAGCGCACGTGCATGCCCCCACTCGAGACGAGGCCTGACTCCCCTGGGGAGACTCAGAAGCTCCCCAAGATCCATGGCAACACTGGAGAGGAATCCTCAGGTTCCGGCCCCGACTCCACACAAGGACTGAGGCCCCGGATGGATGGGAGAGGAATCCCGAGAGGTCCCCTAGCAACTCGCATGGGGACTGGCCTTTCCTGAGGCCACCAGAGCGGGTCCCTGAGGTCCCCGTCGTAACTCGAGAAGACCTGCCGCAACTCGAGAAAATCCTGGAGCTTCTCCCCTCCAGGCGAGATGAGGCCCATTTCCGATGAGGCGTTTCGAGGCTGATCACACCTCACCTCTGGAACTTCGAAAGGCTCCTTCACACCCTTGGTGCAAATCAAGAAGTTCCCCGACATACCCGTCTCCACTCGAGAGGAATCACGAGCGTCCCACCCACATCCAGAGGAGCCCCGTTTCGGCCTCGTAGCTCGAGATGAGGGCTCCTTTCCCTGCTTCGTCGGGAAAGAGTTCCCGGCGTTCCCGTCGCATCTTAAGAGGAGGCCCTCTCAACAGGAACGGCGAGAGGAACTCCAGGGTCGTGCCACCATTCCAAGAGTCCCCCAGATGTCTCAGTCCATTCCAGAGGAACCTCTTTTCCCTTCACCGGCTCGTCTTTCACGCCGAGGATCGACTCATACCAAGGTGGCACGTGGCACAGCCCTGTGGGAAAGCCTCGTGGAAAGCCTCGAGGGACAGCCTCGAGGGAAAGCCACAGATCCCTTGATCCACGTGACAGGAAGCGTGACACTACAGCTGCAGCTCGTTAGGAAAGCGCACGTGCATGCCCCCACTCGAGACGAGGCCTGACTCCCCTGGGGAGACTCAGAAGCACCCCAAGATCCATGGCAACACTGGAGAGGAAACCTCAGGTTCCGGCCCCGACTCCACACAAGGACTGAGGCCCCGGCATGGACGGGAGAGGAATCCCGAGAGGCCCCCTAGCAACTCGCATGGGGACTGGCCTTTCCTGAGGCCACCAGAGCGGGTCCCTGAGGTCCCCTTCGTAATTCGAGAAGACCTGCCGCAACTCGAGAAAATACAGGAGGTTTTCCCCTCCAGGCGAGATGAGGCCCATTTCTGCCGAGGCGTCTCGAGGCTGATCACACCTCACCTCTGGAACTTCGAAAGGCTCCTTCACACCCCTGCTGCAAATCAAGAAGTTCCCCGACATACCCGTCTCCACTCGAGAGGAATCACGAGGGTCCCGCCCACATCCAGAGGAGCCCCGTTTCGGCCTCGTAGCTCGAGATGAGGGATCCTTTCCCTGCTTCGTCGGGAAAGAGTTCCCGGCGTTCCCGTCGCATCTCAAGAGGAGGCCCTCTCAACAGGAACGGCGAGAGGAACTCCAGGGTCGTGCCACGTTTCCAAGAGTCACCCAGATGTCTCAGTCCATTCCAGAGGAACCTCTTTTCCCTTCACCGGCTCGTCTTTCACGCCGAGGATCGACTCACACCAAGGTGGCACGTGGCACAGCCCTGTGGGAAAGCCTCGTGGGAAAGCCTCGAGGGACAGCCTCGAGGGAAAGCCACAGATCCCTTGATCCACGTGACAGGAAGCGTGACACTACTGCTGCAGCTCGGGAGGAAAGCGCACGTGCATGCCCCCACTCGAAACGAGGCCTGACTCCCCTGGGGAGACTCAGAAGCACCCCAAGATCCATGGCAACACTGGAGAGGAATCCTCAGGTTCCAGCCCCGACTCCACACAAGGACTGAGGCCCCGGCATGGACGGGAGAGGAATCCCGAGAGGCCCCGTAGCAACTCGCATGGGGACTGGCCTTTCCTGAGGCCACCAGAGCG
Source organism: Budorcas taxicolor (assembly GCF_023091745.1). Classification (NCBI taxonomy): domain Eukaryota; kingdom Metazoa; phylum Chordata; class Mammalia; order Artiodactyla; family Bovidae; genus Budorcas; species Budorcas taxicolor. The sequence continues at coordinate 86,144 of NW_026291565.1, forward strand.
GGTCCCTGAGGTTCCCGTCGTAACTCGAAAAGACCTGCCGCCACTAGAGAAAATCCAGGAGGTTCTCCCCTCCAGGCGAGATGAGGCCCATTTCCGCTGAGGCGTCTCGAGGCTGATCACATCTCAACTCTGGAACTTAGAAAGGCTCCTTAAAAACCTTGGTGCAAATCAAGAAGTTCCCCGACATAGCCGTCTCCACTCGAGAGGAATCACGAGGGTCCCGCCCACATCCAGAGGAGCCCCGTTTCCGCCTCGTAGCTCGAGATGAGGGATCCTTTCCCTGCTTCGTCGGGAAAGAGTTCCTGGCATTCCCGTCGCCTCTCAAGAGGAGGCCCTCTCAAGAGGATCGACGAGAGGATCTTCAGGGTCGTGCCACCATTCCAAGAGTCCCCCAGATGTCTCAGTCCATTCCAGAGGAACCTCTTTTCCCTTCATCGGCTCGTTTTTCAAGCCGAGGATCGACTCACACCAATGTGGCACGTGGGACAGCCCTGTGGGAAAGCCTGGAGCGAAAGCCTCGAGGGAAACCACAGATACCTTGATCCACGTGACAGGAAGCGTGACACTACTGCTGCAGCTCGGGAGGAAAGCGCACGTGCATGCCCCCACTCGAGACGAGGCCTGACTCCCGTGGGGAGACTCAGAAGCACCCCAAGATCCATGGCAACAATGGAGAGGAATCCTCAGGTTTCGGCCCCGACTCCAAACAAGGTCTTAGGCCCCGGCATGGACGGGAGAGGAATCCCGAGATGGCCCCTAGCAACTCGCATGGGGACTGGCCTTTCCTGAGGCCACCAGAGCGGGTCCCTGAGGTCCCCGTCGTAACTCGAGAAGACCTGCCGCAACTCGAGAAAATCCAGGAGGTTCTCCCCTCCAGGCGAGATGAGGCCCATTTCCACTGAGGCGTCTCGAGGCTGATCACACCTCACCTCTGGAACTTCGAAAGGGTCCTTCACACCCTTGGTGCAAATCAAGAAGTTCCCCGACATACCCGTATCCACTCGAGAGGAATCACGAGGGTCCCGCCCACATCCAGAGGAGCCCCGTTTCCGCCTCGTAGCTCGAGATGAGGGATCCTTTCCCTGCTTCGTCGGGAAAGATTTCCGGCGTTCCCATCGCATCTCAAGAGGAGGCCCGCTCAACAGGAACGGCGAGAGGAACTCCAGGGTCGTGCCACCATTCCAAGAGTCCCCCAGATGTCTCAGTCCATTCCAGAGGAACCTCTTTTCCGTTAACCGGCTCTTCTTTCACTCCGAGGATCGACTCACACCAAGGTGGCACGTGGCACAGCCCTGTGGGAAAGCCTCGTGGGAAAGCCTCGAGGGACAGCCTCGAGGGAAAGCCATAGACCCCTTGATACACGTGACAGGAAGCGTGACACTACTGCTGCAGCTCGGGAGGAAAGCGCACGTGCATGCCCCCACTCAAGGCGAGGCCTGACTCCAATGGGGAGACTCAGAAGCACCCCAAGATCCATGGCAACACTGGAGAGGAATCCTAAGGTTCCGGCCCCGACTCCACACAAGGACTGAGGCCCCGGCATGGACGGGAGAGGAATCCCGAGAGGCCCCCTTGCATACCGCACGGGGACTGGTCTTTCCTGAGGCCACCAGAGCGGGTCCCTGAGGTCCCCGTCGTAACTCGAGAAGACCTGCCGCAACTCGAGAAAATCCAGGAGGTTCTCCCCTCCAGGCGAGATGAGGCCCATTTCCGCTGAGGCATCTCGAGGAGGATCACACCTCACCTCTGGAACTTCGAAAGGGTCCTTCACACCCTTGGTGCAAATCAAGAAGTTCCCCGACATACTCGTCTCCATTCGAGAGGAAACACGAGGGTCCAGCCCACATCCAGAGGAGCCCCGTTTCCGCCTCGTAGCTCGAGATGAGGGATCCTTTCCCTGCTTCTTCGGGAAAGAGTTCCAGGCGTTCCCGTCGCATCTCAAGAAGAGGCCCTCTCAAGAGGATCGACGAGAGGAACTCCAGGGTCGTGCGACCATTCCAAGAGTTCCCCAGATGTCTCAGTCCATTCCAGAGGAACCTGTTTTCCCTTCACCGGCTCGTCTTTCACGCCGAGGATCGACTCCCACCAAGGTGGCACGTGGCACAGCCCTGTGGGAAAGCCTCGTGGGAAATCCTGGAGCGAAAGCCACGAGGGAAACCACAGATCCCTTGATCCACGTGACAGGAAGCGTGACACTACTGCTGCAGCTCGGGAGGAAAGCTCACGTGCATGCCCCCACTCGAGACGAGGCCTGACTCCCCTGGGGAGACTCAGAAGCACCCCAAGATCCATGGCAACACTGGAGAGGAATCCTCAGGTTCCGGCCCCGACTCCACACAAGGACTGAGGCCCCGGCATGGCCGGGAGAGGAATCCCGAGAGGCCCCCTAGCAACTCGCATGGGGACTGGCCTTTCCTGAGGCCACCAGAGCGGGTCCCTGAGGTCCCCTTCGTAAATCGAGAAGACCTGCCGCAACTCGAGAAAATCCAGGAGGTTCTCCCCTCCAGGCGAGATGAGGCCCATTTCTGCTGAGGCGTCTCGAGGCGGATCACACCTCACCTCTGGAACTTCGAAAGGCTCCTTCACACCCTTGTTGCAAATCAAGAAGTTCCCCGACATACCCGTCTCCACTCGAGAGGAATCACGAGGGTCCCGCCCACATCCATAGGAGCCCCGTTTGCGCCTCGTAGCTCGAGATGAGGGATCCTTTCCCTGCTTTGTCAGGAAAGAGTTCCCGGCATTCCTGTCGCATCTCAAGAGGAGGCCCTCTCAACAGGAACGGCGAGAGGAACTCCAGGGTCGTGCCACCATTCCAAGAGTCCCCGAGATGTCTCAGTCCATTCCAGAGGAACCTCTTTTCCCTTCACCGGCTCGTCTTTCACGCCGAGGATCGACTCACACCAAGGTGGCACGTGGCACAGCCCTGTGGGAAAGCCTCATGGGAAAGCCTCGAGGTACAGCCTCGAGGGAAAGCCACAGATCCCTTGATTCAGGTGACAGGAAGCGTGACAATACTGCTGCAGCTCGGAAGGAAATCTCACGTGCATGCCCCCACTCGAGACGAGGCCTGACTCCCCTGGGGAGACTCAGAAGCACCTCAAGATCCATGGCAACACTGGAGAGGAATCCTCAGGTTCCGGCCCCGACTCCACACAAGGACTGAGGCCCCGGCATGGACGGGACAGGAATCCCGAGAGGTCCCCTAGCAACTCGCATGGGGACTGGCCTTTCCCCAGGCCACCAGAGCGGGTCCCTGAGGTCCCGGTCGTAACTCGAGAAGACCTGCCGCAACTCGAGAAAATCCAGGAGGTTCTCCCCTCCAGGCGAGATGAGGCCCATTTCCGATGAGACGTCTCAAGGCTGATCACACCTCACCTCTGGAACTTTGAAAGGCTCCTTCACACCATTGGTGCAAATCAAGAAGTTCCCCGACATACCCGTCTCCACTCGAGAGGAATCACGAGGGTCCCGCCCACATCCAGAGGAGCCCCGTTTCCGCCTCGTAGCTCGAGATGAGGGATCCTTTCCCTGCTTCCTCGGGAAAGAGTTCCCGGCGTTCCCGTCGCATCTCAAGAGGAGGCCCTCTCAACAGGAACGGCGAGAGGAACTCCAGGGTCGTACCACCATTCCAAGAGTCCCCCAGATGTCTCAGTCCATTCCAGAGGAACCTCTTTTCATTTCACCGGCTCGTCTTTCACGCCGAGGATCGACTCACACCAAGGTGGGACGTGGCACAGCCCTGTAGGAAAGCCTCGTGGGAAAGCCTGGAGCGAAAGCCTCGAGGGAAACCACAGATACCTTGATCCACGTGACAGGAAGCGTGACACTACTGCTGCAGCTCGGGAGGAAAGCGCACGTGCATGCCCCCACTCGAGACGAGGCCTGACTCCCCTGGGGAGACTCAGAAGCACCCCAAGATCCATGGAAACACTGGAGAGGAATCCTCAGGTTCCGGCCCCGACTCCACACAAGGTCTTAGGCCCCGGCATGGACGGGAGAGGAATCCCGAGATGGCCCCTAGCAACTCGCATGGGGACTGGCCTTTCCTGAGGCCACCAGAGCGGGTCCCTGAGGTCCCCGTCGTAACTCGAGAAGACCTGCCGCAACTCGAGAAAATCCAGGAGGTTCTCCCCTCCAGGCGAGATGAGGCCCATTTCCACTGAGGCGTCTCGAGGCTGATCACACCTCACCTCTGGAACTTCGAAAGGGTCCTTCACACCCTTGGTGCAAATCAAGAAGTTCCCCGACATACTCGTCTCCATTCGAGAGGAAACACGAGGGTCCAGCCCACATCCAGAGGAGCCCCGTTTCCGCCTCGTAGCTCGAGATGAGGGATCCTTTCCCTGCTTCTTCGGGAAAGAGTTCCAGGCGTTCCCGTCGCATCTCAAGAAGAGGCCCTCTCAAGAGGATCGACGAGAGGAACTCCAGGGTCGTGCGACCATTCCAAGAGTTCCCCAGATGTCTCAGTCCATTCCAGAGGAACCTCTTTTCCCTTCACCGGCTCGTCTTTCACGCCGAGGATCGACTCCCACCAAGGTGGCACGTGGCACAGCCCTGTGGGAAAGCCTCGTGGGAAATCCTGGAGCGAAAGCCACGAGGGAAACCACAGATCCCTTGATCCACGTGACAGGAAGCGTGACACTACTGCTGCAGCTCGGGAGGAAAGCGCACGTGCATGCCCCCACTCGAGACGAGGCCTGACTCCCCTGGGGAGACTCAGAAGCACCCCAAGATCCATGGCAACACTGGAGAGGAATCCTCAGGTTCCGGCCCCGACTCCACACAAGGACTGAGGCCCCGGCATGGCCGGGAGAGGAATCCCGAGAGGCCCCCTAGCAACTCGCATGGGGACTGGCCTTTCCTGAGGCCACCAGAGCGGGTCCCTGAGGCCCCCTTCGTAAATCGAGAAGACCTGCCGCAACTCGAGAAAATCCAGGAGGTTCTCCCCTCCAGGCGAGATGAGGCCCATTTCTGCTGAGGCGTCTCGAGGCGGATCACACCTCACCTCTGGAACTTCGAAAGGCTCCTTCACACCCCTGCTGCAAGTCAAGAAGTTCCCCGACATACCCGTCTCCACTCGAGAGGAATCACGAGGGTCCCGCCCACATCCAGAGGAGCCCCGTTTCCGCCTCGTAGCTCGAGATGGGGGATCCTTTCCATGCTTCGTGGGGAAAGAGTTCCCGGGGTTCCCGTCGCATCTCAAGAGAAGGCCCTCTCAACAGGAACGGCGAGAGGAACTCCAGGGTCGTGCCACCATTCCAAGAGTCCCCCAGATGTCTCAGTCCATTCCAGAGGAACCTCTTTTCCCTTCACCGGCTCGTCTTTCACGCCGTGGATCGACTCACACCAAGGTGGCACGTGGCACAGCCCTGTGGGAAAGCCTCATGGGAAAGCCTCGAGGTACAGCCTCGAGGGAAAGCCACAGATCCCTTGATCCACGTGACAGGAAGCGTGACACTACTGCTGCAGCACGGGAGGAAAGCGCACGTGCATGCCCCCACTCGAGACGAGGCCTGACTCCCCTGGGGAGACTCAGAAGCACCTCAAGATCCATGGCAACACTGGAGAAGAATCCTCAGGTTCCGGCCCTGACTCCACACAAGGACTGAGGCCCCGGCATGGACGGGAGAGGAATCCCGAGAGGTCCCTTTGCAACTCGCATGGGGACTGGCCTTTCCTGAGGCCACCAGAGCGGGTCCCTGAGGTCCCCGTCGTAACTCGAGAAGACCTGCCGCAACTCGAGAAAATCCGGGAGGTTGTCCCCTCCAGGCGAGATGAGGCCCATTTCCGCTTAGGCGTCTCGAGGTTGATCACACCTCACCTCTGGAACTTCGAAAGGGTCCTTCACACCCTTGTTGCAAATCAAGAAGTTCCCCGACATACCCGTCTCCACTCGAGAGGAATCACGAGGGTCCCGCCCACATCCAGAGGAGCCCCGTTTCCGCCTCGTAGCTCGAGATGAGGTATCCTTTCCCTGCTTCGTCGGGAAAGAGTTCCCGGGGTTCCCGTCGCATCTCAAGAGGAGGCCCTCTCAACAGGAACGGCGAGAGGAACTCCAGGGTCGTGCCACCATTCCAAGAGTCCCCCAGATGTCTCAGTCCATTCCAGAGGAACCTCTTTTTCCTTCACCGGCTCGTCTTTCACGCCGAGGATCGACTCACACCAAGGTGGCACGTGGCACAGCCCTGTGGAAAGGCTCGTGGGAAAGCCTCGAGGGACACCCTCGAGGGAAAGCCTCAGATCCCTTGATCCACGTGACAGGAAGAGTGACACTGTTGCAGCTCGGGAGGAAAGCGCACGTGCATGCCCCCACTCGAGACGAGGCCTGACTCCCCTGGGGAGACTCAGAAGCACCTCAAGATCCATGGCAACACTGGAGAGGAATCCTCAGGTTCCGGCCCCGACTCCACACAAGGACTGAGGCCCCGGCATGGACGGGACAGGAATCCCGAGAGGTCCCCTAGCAACTCGCATGGGGACTGGCCTTTCCCCAGGCCACCAGAGCGGGTCCCTGAGGTCCCGGTCGTAACTCGAGAAGACCTGCCGCAACTCGAGAAAATCCAGGAGGTTCTCCCCTCCAGGCGAGATGAGGCCCATTTCCGATGAGACGTCTCAAGGCTGATCACACCTCACCTCTGGAACTTTGAAAGGCTCCTTCACACCATTGGTGCAAATCAAGAAGATCCCCGACATACCCGTCTCCACTCGAGAGGAATCACGAGGGTCCCGCCCACATCCAGAGGAGCCCCGTTTCCGCCTCGTAGCTCGAGATGAGGGATCCTTTCCCTGCTTCGTCGGGAAAGAGTTCCCGGCGTTCCCGTCGCATCTCAAGAGGAGGCCCTCTCAACAGGAACGGCGAGAGGAACTCCAGGGTCGTACCACCATTCCAAGAGTCCCCCAGATGTCTCAGTCCATTCCAGAGGAACCTCTTTTCATTTCACCGGCTCGTCTTTCACGCCGAGGATCGACTCACACCAAGGTGGCACGTGGCACAGCCCTGTAGGAAAGCCTCGTGGGAAAGCCTGGAGCGAAAGCCTCGAGGGAAACCACAGATACCTTGATCCACGTGACAGGAAGCGTGACACTACTGCTGCAGCTCGGGAGGAAAGCGCACGTGCATGCCCCCACTCGAGACGAGGCCTGACTCCCCTGGGGAGACTCAGAAGCACCCCAAGATCCATGGCAACACTGGAGAGGAATCCTCAGGTTCCGGCCCCGACTCCACACAAGGACTGAGGCCCCGGCATGGACGGGAGAGGAATCCCGAGAGGTCCCCTAGCAACTCGCATGGGGACTGGCCTTTCCTGAGGCCACCAGAGCGGGTCCCTGAGGTCCCCGGCGTAACTCGAGAAGACCTGCCGCAACTCGAGAAAATCCAGGAGGTTCTCCCCTCCAGGCGAGATGAGGCCCATTTCCGCTCAGGCGTCTCGAGGCTGATCACACCTCACCTCTGGAACTTCGAAAGGGTCCTTCACACCCTTGGTGCAAATCAAGAAGTTCCCCGACCTAGCCGTCTCCACTCGAGAGGAATCACGAGGGTCCCGCCCACATCCAGAGGAGCCCCGTTTCCGCCTCGTACCTCGAGATGAGGGATCCTTTCCCTGCTTCGTCGGGAAAGAGTTCCCGGCGTTCCCGTCGCATCTCAAGAGGAGGCCCTCTCAACAGGAACGGCGAGAGGAACTCCAGGGTCGTGCCACCATTCCAAGAGTCCCCCAGATGTCTCAGTCCATTCCAGAGGAACCTCTTTTCCCTTCACCGGCTCGTCTTTCACGCCGAGGATCGACTCACACCAAGGTGGCACGTGGCACAGCCCTGTGGGAAAGCCTCGTGGGAAAGCCTCGAGGTACAGCCTCGAGGGAAAGCCACAGATCCCTTGATCCACGTGACAGGAAGCGTGACACTACTGCTGCAGCTCGGGAGGAAAGCGCACGTGCATGCCCCCACCCGAGACGAGGCCTGACTCCCCTGGGGAGACTCAGAAGCACCCCAAGATCCATGGCAACACTGGAGAGGAATCCTCAGGTTCCAGCCCCGACTCCACACAAGGACTGAGGCCCCGGCATTGACGGGAGAGGAATCCCGAGAGGTCCCCTAGCAACTCGCATGGGGACTGGCCTTTCCTGAGGCCACCAGAGCAGGTCCCTGAGGTCCCCGTCGTAACTCGAGAAGACCTGCCGCAACTCGAGAAAATCCAGGACGTTCTCCCCTCCAGGCGAGATGAGGCCCATTTCCGCTGAGGCGTCTCGAGGCTGATCACACCTCCCCTCTGGAACTTCGAAAGGGTTCTTCACACCCTTGGTGCAAATCAAGAAGTTCCCCGACATACCCGTCTCCACTCGAGAGGAATCACGAGGGTCCCGCCCACATCCAGAGGAGCCCCGTTTCCGCCTCGTAGCTCGAGATGAGGGATCCTTTCCCTGCTTCGTCGGGAAAGAGTTCCCGGCGTTCCCGTCGCATCTCAAGAGGAGGCCCTCTCAACAGGAACGGCGAGAGGAACTCCAGGGTCGTGCCACCATTCCAAGAGTCCCCCAGATGTCTCAGTCCATTCCAGAGGAACCTCTTTTCCCTTCACCGGCTCGTCTTTCACGCCGAGGATCGACTCACACCAAGGTGGCACGTGGCACAGCCCTGTGGGAAAGCCTCGTGGGAAAGCCTCGAGGGACAGCCTCGAGGGAAAGCCACAGATCCCTTGATCCACGTGACAGGAAGCGTGACACTACTGCTGCAGCTCGGGAGGAAAGCGCACGTGCATGCCCCCACTCGAGACGAGGCCTGACTCCCCTGGGGAGACTCAGAAGCACCCCAAGATCCATGGCAACACTGGAGAGGAATCCTCAGGTTCCGGCCCCGACTCCACACAAGGACTGAGGCCCCGGCATGGACGGGAGAGGAATCCCGAGAGGTCCCCTAGCAACTCGCATGGGGACTGGCCTTTCCTGAGGCCACCAGAGCGGGTCCCTGCGGTCCCCGCCGTAACTCGAGAAGACCTGCCGCAACTCGAGAAAATCCAGGAGGTTCTCCCCTCCAGGCGAGATGAGGCCCATTTCCGCTGAGGCGTCTCGAGGCTGATCACACCTCCCCTCTGGAACTTCGAAAGGGTCCTTCACACCCTTGGTGCAAATCAAGAAGTTCCCCGACCTAGCCGTCTCCACTCGAGAGGAATCACGAGGGTCCCGCCCACATCCAGAGGAGCCCCGTTTCCGCCTCGTAGCTCGAGATGAGGGATCCTTTCCCTGCTTCGTCGGGAAAGAGTTCCCGGCGTTCCCGTCGCATCTCAAGAGGAGGCCCTCTCAACAGGAACGGCGAGAGGAACTCCAGGGTCGTGCCACCATTCCAAGAGTCCCCCAGATGTCTCAGTCCATTCCAGAGGAACCTCTTTTCCCTTCACCGGCTCGTCTTTCACGCCGAGGATCGACTCACACCAAGGTGGCACGTGGCACAGCCCTGTGGGAAAGCCTCGTGGGAAAGCCTCGAGGGACAGCCTCGAGGGAAAGCCACAGATCCCTTGATCCACGTGACAGGAAGCGTGACACTACTGCTGCAGCTCGGGAGGAAAGCGCACGTGCATGCCCCCACTCGAGACGAGGCCTGAATCCCCTGGGGAGACTCAGAAGCACCCCAAGATCCATGGCAACACTGGAGAGGAATCCTCAGGTTCCGGCCCCGACTCCACACAAGGACTGAGGCCCCGGCATGGACGGGAGAGGAATCCCGAGAGGTCCCCTAGCAACTCGCATGGGGACTGGCCTTTCCTGAGGCCACCAGAGCGGGTCCCTGCGGTCCCCGCCGTAACTCGAGAAGACCTGCCGCAACTCGAGAAAATCCAGGAGGTTCTCCCCTCCAGGCGAGATGAGGCCCATTTCCGCTGAGGCGTCTCGAGGCTGATCACACCTCCCCTCTGGAACTTCGAAAGGGTCCTTCACACCCTTGGTGCAAATCAAGAAGTTCCCCGACCCAGCCGTCTCCACTCGAGAGGAATCACGAGGGTCCCGCCCACATCCAGAGGAGCCCCGTTTCCGCCTCATAGCTCGAGATGAGGGATCCTTTCCCTGCTTCGTCGGGAAAGAGTTCCCGGCGTTCCCGTCGCATCTCAAGAGGAGGCCCTCTCAACAGGAACGGCGAGAGGAACTCCAGGGTCGTGCCACCATTCCAAGAGTCCCCCAGATGTCTCAGTCCATTCCAGAGGAACCTCTTTTCCCTTCACCGGCTCGTCTTTCCCGCCGAGGATCGACTCACACCAAGGTGGCACGTGGCACAGCCCTGTGGGAAAGCCTCGTGGGAAAGCCTCGAGGGACAGCCTCGAGGGAAAGCCACAGATCCCTTGATCCACGTGACAGGAAGCGTGACACTACTGCTGCAGCTCGGGAGGAAAGCGCACGTGCATGCCCCCACTCGAGACGAGGCCTGACTCCCCTGGGGAGACTCAGAAGCACCCCAAGATCCATGGCAACACTGGAGAGGAATCCTCAGGTTCCGGCCCCGACTCCACACAAGGACTGAGGCCCCGGCATGGACGGGAGAGGAATCCCGAGAGGTCCCCTAGCAACTCGCATGGGGACTGGCCTTTCCTGAGGCCACCAGAGCGGGTCCCTGCGGTACCCGCCGTAACTCGAGAAGACCTGCCGCAACTCGAGAAAATCCAGGAGGTTCTCCCCTCCAGGCGAGATGAGGCCCATTTCCGCTGAGGCGTCTCGAGGCTGATCACACCTCCCCTCTGGAACTTCGAAAGGCTCCTTCACACCCTTGGTGCAAATCAAGAAGTTCCCCGACCTAGCCGTCTCCACTCGAGAGGAATCACGAGGGTCCCGCCCACATCCAGAGGAGCCCCGTTTCCGCCTCGTAGCTCGAGATGAGGGATCCTTTCCCTGCTTCGTCGGGAAAGAGTTCCCGGCGTTCCCGTCGCATCTCAAGAGGAGGCCCTCTCAACAGGAACGGCGAGAGGAACTCCAGGGTCGTGCCACCATTCCAAGAGTCCCCCAGATGTCTCAGTCCATTCCAGAGGAACCTCTTTGCCCTTCACCGGCTCGTCTTTCACGCCGAGGATCGACTCACACCAAGGTGGCACGTGGCACAGCCCTGTGGGAAAGCCTCGTGGGAAAGCCTCGCGCGAGGGACAGCCTCGAGGGAAAGCCACAGATCCCTTGATCCACGTGACAGGAAGCGTGACACTACGGCTGCAGCTCGGGAGGAAAGCGCACGTGCATGCCCCCACTCGAGACGAGGCCTGACTCCCCTGGGGAGACTCAGAAGCACCCCAAGATCCATGGCAACACTGGAGAGGAATCCTCAGGTTCCGGCCCCGACTCCACACAAGGACTGAGGCCCCGGCATGGACGGGAGAGGAATCCCGAGAGGTCCCCTAGCAACTCGCATGGGGACTGGCCTTTCCTGAGGCCACCAGAGCGGGTCCCTGCGGTCCCCGCCGTAACTCGAGAAGACCTGCCGCAACTCGAGAAAATCCAGGAGGTTCTCCCCTCCAGGCGAGATGAGGCCCATTTCCGCTGAGGCGTCTCGAGGCTGATCACACCTCACCTCTGGAACTTCGAAAGGCTCCTTCACACCCTTGGTGCAAATCAAGAAGTTCCCCGACCTAGCCGTCTCCACTCGAGAGGAATCACGAGGGTCCCGCCCACATCCAGAGGAGCCCCGTTTCCGCCTCGTAGCTCGAGATGAGGGATCCTTTCCCTGCTTCGTCGGGAAAGAGTTCCCGGCGTTCCGTCGCATCTCAAGAGGAGGCCCTCTCAACAGGAACGGCGAGAGGAACTCCAGGGTCGTGCCACCATTCCAAGAGTCCCCCAGATGTCTCAGTCCATTCCAGAGGAACCTCTTTTCCCTTCACCGGCTCGTCTTTCCCGCCGAGGATCGACTCACACCAAGGTGGCACGTGGCACAGCCCTGTGGGAAAGCCTCGTGGGAAAGCCTCGAGGGACAGCCTCGAGGGAAAGCCACAGATCCCTTGATCCACGTGACAGGAAGCGTGACACTACTGCTGCAGCTCGGGAGGAAAGCGCACGTGCATGCCCCCACTCGAGACGAGGCCTGACTCCCCTGGGGAGACTCAGAAGCACCCCAAGATCCATGGCAACACTGGAGAGGAATCCTCAGGTTCCGGCCCCGACTCCACACAAGGACTGAGGCCCCGGCATGGACGGGAGAGGAATCCCGAGAGGTCCCCTAGCAACTCGCATGGGGACTGGCCTTTCCTGAGGCCACCAGAGCGGGTCCCTGCGGTCCCCGCCGTAACTCGAGAAGACCTGCCGCAACTCGAGAAAATCCAGGAGGTTCTCCCCTCCAGGCGAGATGAGGCCCATTTCCGCTGAGGCGTCTCGAGGCTGATCACACCTCCCCTCTGGAACTTCGAAAGGGTCCTTCACACCCTTGGTGCAAATCAAGAAGTTCCCCGACCTAGCCGTCTCCACTCGAGAGGAATCACGAGGGTCCCGCCCACATCCAGAGGAGCCCCGTTTCCGCCTCGTAGCTCGAGATGAGGGATCCTTTCCCTGCTTCGTCGGGAAAGAGTTCCCGGCGTTCCCGTCGCATCTCAAGAGGAGGCCCTCTCAACAGGAACGGCGAGAGGAACTCCAGGGTCGTGCCACCATTCCAAGAGTCCCCCAGATGTCTCAGTCCATTCCAGAGGAACCTCTTTGCCCTTCACCGGCTCGTCTTTCACGCCGAGGATCGACTCACACCAAGGTGGCACGTGGCACAGCCCTGTGGGAAAGCCTCGTGGGAAAGCCTCGAGGGACAGCCTCGAGGGAAAGCCACAGATCCCTTGATCCACGTGACAGGAAGCGTGACACTACTGCTGCAGCTCGGGAGGAAAGCGCACGTGCATGCCCCCACTCGAGACGAGGCCTGACTCCCCTGGGGAGACTCAGAAGCACCCCAAGATCCATGGCAACACTGGAGAGGAATCCTCAGGTTCCGGCCCCGACTCCACACAAGGACTGAGGCCCCGGCATGGACGGGAGAGGAATCCCGAGAGGTCCCCTAGCAACTCGCATGGGGACTGGCCTTTCCTGAGGCCACCAGAGCGGGTCCCTGCGGTCCCCGCCGTAACTCGAGAAGACCTGCCGCAACTCGAGAAAATCCAGGAGGTTCTCCCCTCCAGGCGAGATGAGGCCCATTTCCGCTGAGGCGTCTCGAGGCTGATCACACCTCACCTCTGGAACTTCGAAAGGCTCCTTCACACCCTTGGTGCAAATCAAGAAGTTCCCCGACCTAGCCGTCTCCACTCGAGAGGAATCACGAGGGTCCCGCCCACATCCAGAGGAGCCCCGTTTCCGCCTCGTAGCTCGAGATGAGGGATCCTTTCCTGCTTCGTCGGGAAAGAGTTCCCGGCGTTCCCGTCGCATCTCAAGAGGAGGCCCTCTCAACAGGAACGGCGAGAGGAACTCCAGGGTCGTGCCACCATTCCAAGAGTCCCCCAGATGTCTCAGTCCATTCCAGAGGAACCTCTTTTCCCTTCACCGGCTCGTCTTTCCGCCGAGGATCGACTCACACCAAGGTGGCACGTGGCACAGCCCTGTGGGAAAGCCTCGTGGGAAAGCCTCGAGGGACAGCCTCGAGGGAAAGCCACAGATCCCTTGATCCACGTGACAGGAAGCGTGACACTACTGCTGCAGCTCGGGAGGAAAGCGCACGTGCATGCCCCCACTCGAGACGAGGCCTGACTCCCCTGGGGAGACTCAGAAGCACCCCAAGATCCATGGCAACACTGGAGAGGAATCCTCAGGTTCCGGCCCCGACTCCACACAAGGACTGAGGCCCCGGCATGGACGGGAGAGGAATCCCGAGAGGTCCCCTAGCAACTCGCATGGGGACTGGCCTTTCCTGAGGCCACCAGAGCGGGTCCCTGCGGTCCCCGCCGTAACTCGAGAAGACCTGCCGCAACTCGAGAAAATCCAGGAGGTTCTCCCCTCCAGGCGAGATGAGGCCCATTTCCGCTGAGGCGTCTCGAGGCTGATCACACCTCCCCTCTGGAACTTCGAAAGGGTCCTTCACACCCTTGGTGCAAATCAAGAAGTTCCCCGACCTAGCCGTCTCCACTCGAGAGGAATCACGAGGGTCCCGCCCTCATCCAGAGGAGCCCCGTTTCCCGCCTCGTAGCTCGAGATGAGGGATCCTTTCCCTGCTTCGTCGGGAAAGAGTTCCCGGCGTTCCCGTCGCATCTCAAGAGGAGGCCCTCTCAACAGGAACGGCGAGAGGAACTCCAGGGTCGTGCCACCATTCCAAGAGTCCCCCAGATGTCTCAGTCCATTCCAGAGGAACCTCTTTGCCCTTCACCGGCTCGTCTTTCACGCCGAGGATCGACTCACACCAAGGTGGCACGTGGCACAGCCCTGTGGGAAAAGCCTCGTGGGAAAGCCTCGAGGGACAGCCTCGAGGGAAAGCCACAGATCCCTTGATCCACGTGACAGGAAGCGTGACACTACTGCTGCAGCTCGGGAGGAAAGCGCACGTGCATGCCCCCACTCGAGACGAGGCCTGACTCCCCTGGGGAGACTCAGAAGCACCCCAAGATCCATGGCAACACTGGAGAGGAATCCTCAGGTTCCGGCCCCGACTCCACACAAGGACTGAGGCCCCGGCATGGACGGGAGAGGAATCCCGAGAGGTCCCCTAGCAACTCGCATGGGGACTGGCCTTTCCTGAGGCCACCAGAGCGGGTCCCTGCGGTCCCCGCCGTAACTCGAGAAGACCTGCCGCAACTCGAGAAAATCCAGGAGGTTCTCCCCTCCAGGCGAGATGAGGCCCATTTCCGCTGAGGCGTCTCGAGGCTGATCACACCTCACCTCTGGAACTTCGAAAGGCTCCTTCACACCCTTGTGCAAATCAAGAAGTTCCCCGACCTAGCCGTCTCCACTCGAGAGGAATCACGAGGGTCCCGCCCACATCCAGAGGAGCCCCGTTTCCGCCTCGTAGCTCGAGATGAGGGATCCTTTCCCTGCTTCGTCGGGAAAGAGTTCCCGGCGTTCCCGTCGCATCTCAAGAGGAGGCCCTCTCAACAGGAACGGCGAGAGGAACTCCAGGGTCGTGCCACCATTCAAGAGTCCCCCAGATGTCTCAGTCCATTCCAGAGGAACCTCTTTGCCCTTCACCGGCTCGTCTTTCACGCCGAGGATCGACTCACACCAAGGTGGCACGTGGCACAGCCCTGTGGGAAAGCCTCGTGGGAAAGCCTCGAGGGACAGCCTCGAGGGAAAGCCACAGATCCCTTGATCCACGTGACAGGAAGCGTGACACTACTGCTGCAGCTCGGGAGGAAAGCGCACGTGCATGCCCCCACTCGAGACGAGGCCTGACTCCCCTGGGGAGACTCAGAAGCACCCCAAGATCCATGGCAACACTGGAGAGGAATCCTCAGGTTCCGGCCCCGACTCCACACAAGGACTGAGGCCCCGGCATGGACGGGAGAGGAATCCCGAGAGGTCCCCTAGCAACTCGCATGGGGACTGGCCTTTCCTGAGGCCACCAGAGCGGGTCCCTGCGGTCCCCGCCGTAACTCGAGAAGACCTGCCGCAACTCGAGAAAATCCAGGAGGTTCTCCCCTCCAGGCGAGATGAGGCCCATTTCCGCTGAGGCGTCTCGAGGCTGATCACACCTCCCCTCTGGAACTTCGAAAGGGTCCTTCACACCCTTGGTGCAAATCAAGAAGTTCCCCGACCTAGCCGTCTCCACTCGAGAGGAATCACGAGGGTCCCGCCCACATCCAGAGGAGCCCCGTTTCCGCCTCGTAGCTCGAGATGAGGGATCCTTTCCCTGCTTCGTCGGGGAAGAGTTCCCGGCGTTCCCGTCGCATCTCAAGAGGAGGCCCTCTCAACAGGAACGGCGAGAGGAACTCCAGGGTCGTGCCACCATTCCAAGAGTCCCCCAGATGTCTCAGTCCATTCCAGAGGAACCTCTTTTCCCTTCACCGGCTCGTCTTTCCCGCCGAGGATCGACTCACACCAAGGTGGCACGTGGCACAGCCCTGTGGGAAAGCCTCGTGGGAAAGCCTCGAGGGACAGCCTCGAGGGAAAGCCACAGATCCCTTGATCCACGTGACAGGAAGCGTGACACTACTGCTGCAGCTCGGGAGGAAAGCGCACGTGCATGCCCCACTCGAGACGAGGCCTGACTCCCCTGGGGAGACTCAGAAGCACCCCAAGATCCATGGCAACACTGGAGAGGAATCCTCAGGTTCCGGCCCCGACTCCACACAAGGACTGAGGCCCCGGCATGGACGGGAGAGGAATCCCGAGAGGTCCCCTAGCAACTCGCATGGGGACTGGCCTTTCCTGAGGCCACCAGAGCGGGTCCCTGCGGTCCCCGCCGTAACTCGAGAAGACCTGCCGCAACTCGAGAAAATCCAGGAGGTTCTCCCCTCCAGGCGAGATGAGGCCCATTTCCGCTGAGGCGTCTCCAGGCTGATCACACCTCACCTCTGGAACTTCGAAAGGCTCCTTCACACCCTTGGTGCAAATCAAGAAGTTCCCCGACATACCCGTCTCCACTCGAGAGGAATCACGAGGGTCCCGCCCACATCCAGAGGAGCCCCGTTTCCGCCTCGTAGCTCGAGATGAGGGATCCTTTCCCTGCTTCGTCGGGAAAGAGTTCCCGGCGTTCCCGTCGCATCTCAAGAGGAGGCCCTCTCAACAGGAACGGCGAGAGGAACTCCAGGGTCGTGCCACCATTCCAAGAGTCCCCCAGATGTCTCAGTCCATTCCAGAGGAACCTCTTTGCCCTTCACCGGCTCGTCTTTCACGCCGAGGATCGACTCACACCAAGGTGGCACGTGGCACAGCCCTGTGGGAAAGCCTCGTGGGAAAGCCTCGAGGGACAGCCTCGAGGGAAAGCCACAGATCCCTTGATCCACGTGACAGGAAGCGTGACACTACTGCTGCAGCTCGGGAGGAAAGCGCACGTGCATGCCCCCACTCGAGACGAGGCCTGACTCCCCTGGGGAGACTCAGAAGCACCCCAAGATCCATGGCAACACTGGAGAGGAATCCTCAGGTTCCGGCCCCGACTCCACACAAGGACTGAGGCCCCGGCATGGACGGGAGAGGAATCCCGAGAGGTCCCCTAGCAACTCGCATGGGGACTGGCCTTTCCTGAGGCCACCAGAGCGGGTCCCTGCGGTCCCCGCCGTAACTCGAGAAGACCTGCCGCAACTCGAGAAAATCCAGGAGGTTCTCCCCTCCAGGCGAGATGAGGCCCATTTCCGCTGAGGCGTCTCGAGGCTGATCACACCTCACCTCTGGAACTTCGAAAGGCTCCTTCACACCCTTGGTGCAAATCAAGAAGTTCCCCGACCTAGCCGTCTCCACTCGAGAGGAATCACGAGGGTCCCGCCCACATCCAGAGGAGCCCCGTTTCCGCCTCGTAGCTCGAGATGAGGGATCCTTTCCCTGCTTCGTCGGGAAAGAGTTCCCGGCGTTCCCGTCGCATCTCAAGAGGAGGCCCTCTCAACAGGAACGGCGAGAGGAACTCCAGGGTCGTGCCACCATTCCAAGAGTCCCCCAGATGTCTCAGTCCATTCCAGAGGAACCTCTTTTCCCTTCACCGGCTCGTCTTTCCCGCCGAGGATCGACTCACACCAAGGTGGCACGTGGCACAGCCCTGTGGGAAAGCCTCGTGGGAAAGCCTCGAGGGACAGCCTCGAGGGAAAGCCACAGATCCCTTGATCCACGTGACAGGAAGCGTGACACTACTGCTGCAGCTCGGGAGGAAAGCGCACGTGCATGCCCCCACTCGAGACGAGGCCTGACTCCCCTGGGGAGACTCAGAAGCACCCCAAGATCCATGGCAACACTGGAGAGGAATCCTCAGGTTCCGGCCCCGACTCCACACAAGGACTGAGGCCCCGGCATGGACGGGAGAGGAATCCCGAGAGGTCCCCTAGCAACTCGCATGGGGACTGGCCTTTCCTGAGGCCACCAGAGCGGGTCCCTGCGGTCCCCGCCGTAACTCGAGAAGACCTGCCGCAACTCGAGAAAATCCAGGAGGTTCTCCCCTCCAGGCGAGATGAGGCCCATTTCCGCTGAGGCGTCTCGAGGCTGGTCACACCTCCCCTCTGGAACTTCGAAAGGGTCCTTCACACCCTTGGTGCAAATCAAGAAGTTCCCCGACCTAGCCGTCTCCACTCGAGAGGAATCACGAGGGTCCCGCCCACATCCAGAGGAGCCCCGTTTCCGCCTCGTAGCTCGAGATGAGGGATCCTTTCCCTGCTTCGTCGGGAAAGAGTTCCCGGCGTTCCCGTCGCATCTCAAGAGGAGGCCCTCTCAACAGGAACGGCGAGAGGAACTCCAGGGTCGTGCCACCATTCCAAGAGTCCCCCAGATGTCTCAGTCCATTCCAGAGGAACCTCTTTTCCCTTCACCGGCTCGTCTTTCACGCCGAGGATCGACTCACACCAAGGTGGCACGTGGCACAGCCCTGTGGGAAAGCCTCGTGGGAAAGCCTCGAGGGACAGCCTCGAGGGAAAGCCACAGATCCCTTGATCCACGTGACAGGAAGCGTGACACTACTGCTGCAGCTCGGGAGGAAAGCGCACGTGCATGCCCCCACTCGAGACGAGGCCTGACTCCCCTGGGGAGACTCAGAAGCACCCCAAGATCCATGGCAACACTGGAGAGGAATCCTCAGGTTCCGGCCCCGACTCCACACAAGGACTGAGGCCCCGGCATGGACGGGAGAGGAATCCCGAGAGGTCCCCTAGCAACTCGCATGGGGACTGGCCTTTCCTGAGGCCACCAGAGCGGGTCCCTGCGGTCCCCGCCGTAACTCGAGAAGACCTGCCGCAACTCGAGAAAATCCAGGAGGTTCTCCCCTCCAGGCGAGATGAGGCCCATTTCCGCTGAGGCGTCTCGAGGCTGATCACACCTCACCTCTGGAACTTCGAAAGGCTCCTTCACACCCTTGGTGCAAATCAAGAAGTTCCCCGACATACCCGTCTCCACTCGAGAGGAATCACGAGGGTCCCGCCCACATCCAGAGGAGCCCCGTTTCCGCCTCGTAGCTCGAGATGAGGGATCCTTTCCCTGTTTCGTCGGGAAAGAGTTCCCGGCGTTCCCGTCGCATCTCAAGAGGAGGCCCTCTCAACAGGAACGGCGAGAGGAACTCCAGGGTCGTGCCACCATTCCAAGAGTCCCCCAGATGTCTCAGTCCATTCCAGAGGAACCTCTTTGCCCTTCACCGGCTCGTCATTCACGCCGAGGATCGACTCACACCAAGGTGGCACGTGGCACAGCCCTGTGGGAAAGCCTCGTGGGAAAGCCTCGAGGGACAGCCTCGAGGGAAAGCCACAGATCCCTTGATCCACGTGACAGGAAGCGGGACACAACCGCTGCAGCTCGGGAGGAAAACGCACGTGCATGCCCCCACTCGAGACGAGGCCTGACTCCCCTGGGGAGACTCAGAAGCACCCCAAGATCCATGGCAACACTGGAGAGGAATCCTCAGGTTCCAGCCACGACTCCACACAAGGTCTTAAGCCCCGGCATGGACGGGAGAGGAATCCCGAGATGGCCCCTAGCAACTCGCATGGGGACTGGCCTTTCCTGAGGCCACCAGAGCGGGTCCCTGAGGTCCCCGTCGTAACTCGAGAAGACCTGCCGCACCTCGAGAAAATCCAGGAGGTTCTCGCCTCCAGGCGAGATGAGGCCCATTTCCACTGAGGTGTCTCGAGGCTGATCACACCTCACCTCTGGATCTTCGAAAGAGTCCTTCAGACCCTTGGTGCAAATCAAGAAGTTCCCCGACATACCCGTCTCCACTCGAGAGGAAACACGAGCGTCCCGCCCACATCCAGAGGAGCCCCGTTTCCGCCTCGTAGCTCGAGATGAGTCATCCTTTTCCTGCTTCTTCGGGAAAGAGTTCCCGGCGTTCCCGTCGCATCTCAAGAGGAGGCCCTCTCAACAGGAACGGCGAGAGGAACTCCAGGGTCGTGCCACCATTCCAAGGGTCCCCCAGATGTCTCAGTCCATTCCAGAGGAACCTCTTTGCCCTTCACCGGCTCGTCTTTCACGCCGAGGATCGACTCACACCAAGGTGGCACGTGGCACAGCCCTGTGGGAAAGCCTCGTGGGAAAGCCACAGATCCCTTGATCCACGTGACAGGAAGCGTGACACTACTGCTGCAGCTCGGGAGGAAAGCGCACGTGCATGCCCCCACTCGAGACGAGGCCTGACTCCCCTGGGGAGACTCAGAAGCACCCCAAGATCCATGGCAACACTGGAGAGGAATCCTCAGGTTCCGGCCCCGACTCCACACAAGGACTGAGGCCCCGGCATGGACGGGAGAGGAATCCCGAGAGGTCCCCTAGCAACTCGCATGGGGACTGGCCTTTCCTGAGGCCACCAGAGCGGGTCCCTGCGGTCCCCGCCGTAACTCGAGAAGACCTGCCGCAACTCGAGAAAATCCAGGAGGTTCTCCCCTCCAGGCGAGATGAGGCCCATTTCCGCTGAGGCGTCTCGAGGCTGATCACACCTCACCTCTGGAACTTCGAAAGGGTCCTTCACACCCTTGGTGCAAATCAAGAAGTTCCCCGACCTAGCCGTCTCCACTCGAGAGGAATCACGAGGGTCCCGCCCACATCCAGAGGAGCCCCGTTTCCGCCTCGTAGCTCGAGATGAGGGATCCTTTCCCTGCTTCGTCGGGAAAGAGTTCCCGGCGTTCCCGTCGCATCTCAAGAGGAGGCCCTCTCAACAGGAACGGCGAGAGGAACTCCAGGGTCGTGCCACCATTCCAAGAGTCCCCCAGATGTCTCAGTCCATTCCAGAGGAACCTCTTTTCCCTTCACCGGCTCGTCTTTCCCGCCGAGGATCGACTCACACCAAGGTGGCACGTGGCACAGCCCTGTGGGAAAGCCTCGTGGGAAAGCCTCGAGGGACAGCCTCGAGGGAAAGCCACAGATCCCTTGATCCACGTGACAGGAAGCGTGACACTACTGCTGCAGCTCGGGAGGAAAGCGCACGTGCATGCCCCCACTCGAGACGAGGCCTGACTCCCCTGGGGAGACTCAGAAGCACCCCAAGATCCATGGCAACACTGGAGAGGAATCCTCAGGTTCCGGCCCCGACTCCACACAAGGACTGAGGCCCCGGCATGGACGGGAGAGGAATCCCGAGAGGTCCCCTAGCAACTCGCATGGGGACTGGCCTTTCCTGAGGCCACCAGAGCGGGTCCCTGCGGTCCCCGCCGTAACACGAGAAGACCTGCCGCAACTCGAGAAAATCCAGGAGGTTCTCCCCTCCAGGCGAGATGAGGCCCATTTCCGCTGAGGCGTCTCGAGGCTGATCACACCTCACCTCTGGAACTTCGAAAGGCTCCTTCACACCCTTGGTGCAAATCAAGAAGTTCCCCGACCTAGCCGTCTCCACTCGAGAGGAATCACGAGGGTCCCGCCCACATCCAGAGGAGCCCCGTTTCCGCCTCGTAGCTCGAGATGAGGGATCCTTTCCCTGCTTCGTCGGGAAAGAGTTCCCGGCGTTCCCGTCGCATCTCAAGAGGAGGCCCTCTCAACAGGAACGGCGAGAGGAACTCCAGGGTCGTGCCACCATTCCAAGAGTCCCCCAGATGTCTCAGTCCATTCCAGAGGAACCTCTTTTCCCGTCACCGGCTCGTCTTTCCCGCCGAGGATCGACTCACACCAAGGTGGCACGTGGCACAGCCCTGTGGGAAAGCCTCGTGGGAAAGCCTCGAGGGACAGCCTCGAGGGAAAGCCACAGATCCCTTGATCGACGTGACAGGAAGCGTGACACTACTGCTGCAGCTCGGGAGGAAAGCGCACGTGCATGCCCCCACTCGAGACGAGGCCTGACTCCCCTGGGGAGACTCAGAAGCACCCCAAGATCCATGGCAACACTGGAGAGGAATCCTCAGGTTCCGGCCCCGACTCCACACAAGGACTGAGGCCCCGGCATGGACGGGAGAGGAATCCCGAGAGGTCCCCTAGCAACTCGCATGGGGACTGGCCTTTCCTGAGGCCACCAGAGCGGGTCCCTGCGGTCCCCGCCGTAACTCGAGAAGACCTGCCGCAACTCGAGAAAATCCAGGAGGTTCTCCCCTCCAGGCGAGATGAGGCCCATTTCCGCTGAGGCGTCTCGAGGCTGATCACACCTCCCCTCTGGAACTTCGAAAGGGTCCTTCACACCCTTGGTGCAAATCAAGAAGTTCCCCGACCTAGCCGTCTCCACTCGAGAGGAATCACGAGGCTCCCGCCCACATCCAGAGGAGCCCCGTTTCCGCCTCGTAGCTCGAGATGAGGGATCCTTTCCCTGCTTCGTCGGGAAAGAGTTCCCGGCGTTCCCGTCGCATCTCAAGAGGAGGCCCTCTCAACAGGAACGGCGAGAGGAACTCCAGGGTCGTGCCACCATTCCAAGAGTCCCCCAGATGTCTCAGTCCATTCCAGAGGAACCTCTTTTCCCTTCACCGGCTCGTCTTTCACGCCGAGGATCGACTCACACCAAGGTGGCACGTGGCACAGCCCTGTGGGAAAGCCTCGTGGGAAAGCCTCGAGGGACAGCCTCGAGGGAAAGCCACAGATCCCTTGATCCACGTGACAGGAAGCGTGACACTACTGCTGCAGCTCGGGAGGAAAGCGCACGTGCATGCCCCCACTCGAGACGAGTCCTGACTCCCCTGGGGAGACTCAGAAGCAACCCAAGATCCATGGCAACACTGGAGAGGAATCCTCAGGTTCCGGCCCCGACTCCACACAAGGACTGAGGCCCCGGCATGGACGGGAGAGGAATCCCGAGAGGTCCCCTAGCAACTCGCATGGGGACTGGCCTTTACTGAGGCCACCAGAGCGGGTCCCTGCGGTCCCCGCCGTAACTCGAGAAGACCTGCCGCAACTCGAGAAAATCCAGGAGGTTCTCCCCTCCAGGCGAGATGAGGCCCATTTCCGCTGAGGCGTCTCGAGGCTGATCACACCTCACCTCTGGAACTTCGAAAGGCTCCTTCACACCCTTGGTGCAAATCAAGAAGTTCCCCGACCTAGCCGTCTCCACTCGAGAGGAATCACGAGGGTCCCGCCCACATCCAGAGGAGCCCCGTTTCCGCCTCGTAGCTCGAGATGAGGGATCCTTTCCCTGCTTCGTCGGGAAAGAGTTCCCGGCGTTCCCGTCGCATCTCAAGAGGAGGCCCTCTCAACAGGAACGGCGAGAGGAACTCCAGGGTCGTGCCACCATTCCAAGAGTCCCCCAGATGTCTCAGTCCATTCCAGAGGAACCTCTTTTCCCTTCACCGGCTCGTCTTTCCCGCCGAGGATCGACTCACACCAAGGTGGCACGTGGCACAGCCCTGTGGGAAAGCCTCGTGGGAAAGCCTCGAGGGACAGCCTCGAGGGAAAGCCACAGATCCCTTGATCCACGTGACAGGAAGCGTGACACTACTGCTGCAGCTCGGAAGGAAAGCGCACGTGCATGCCCCCACTCGAGACGAGGCCTGACTCCCCTGGGGAGACTCAGAAGCACCCCAAGATCCATGGCAACACTGGAGAGGAATCCTCAGGTTCCGGCCCCGACTCCACACAAGGACTGAGGCCCCGGCATGGACGGGAGAGGAATCCCGAGAGGTCCCCTAGCAACTCGCATGGGGACTGGCCTTTCCTGAGGCCACCAGAGCGGGTCCCTGCGGTCCCCGCCGTAACTCGAGAAGACCTGCCGCAACTCGAGAAAATCCAGGAGGTTCTCCCCTCCAGGCGAGATGAGGCCCATTTCCGCTGAGGCGTCTCGAGGCTGATCACACCTCACCTCTGGAACTTCGAAAGGGTCCTTCACACCCTTGGTGCAAATCAAGAAGTTCCCCGACCTAGCCGTCTCCACTCGAGAGGAATCACGAGGGTCCCGCCCACATCCAGAGGAGCCCCGTTTCCGCCTCGTAGCTCGAGATGAGGGATCCTTTCCCTGCTTCGTCGGGAAAGAGTTCCCGGCGTTCCCGTCGCATCTCAAGAGGAGGCCCTCTCAACAGGAACGGCGAGAGGAACTCCAGGGTCGTGCCACCATTCCAAGAGTCCCCCAGATGTCTCAGTCCATTCCAGAGGAACCTCTTTTCCCTTCACCGGCTCGTCTTTCCCGCCGAGGATCGACTCACACCAAGGTGGCACGTGGCACAGCCCTGTGGGAAAGCCTCGTGGGAAAGCCTCGAGGGACAGCCTCGAGGGAAAGCCACAGATCCCTTGATCGACGTGACAGGAAGCGTGACACTACTGCTGCAGCTCGGGAGGAAAGCGCAAGTGCATGCCCCCACTGGAGACGAACCCTGACTCCCCTGGGGAGACTCAGAAGCACCCCAAGATCCATGGCAACACTGGAGAGGAATCCTCAGGTTCCGGCCCCGACTCCACACAAGGACTGAGGCCCCGGCATGGACGGGAGAGGAATCCCGAGAGGTCCCCTAGCAACTCGCATGGGGACTGGCTTTTCCTGAGGCCACCAGAGCGGGTCCCTGAGGTCCCCGCCGTAACTCGAGAAGACCTGCCGCAACTCGAGAAAATCCAGGAGGTTCTCCCCTCCAGGCGAGATGAGGCCCATTTCCGCTGAGGTGTCTCGAGGCTGATCACACCTCACCTCTGGAACTTCGAAAGGGTCCTTCACACCCTTGGTGCAAATCAAGAAGTTCCCCGACCTAGCCGTCTCCACTCGAGAGGAATCACGAGAGTCCCGCCCACATCCAGAGGAGCCCCGTTTCCACCTCGTAGCTCGAGATGAGGGATCCTTTCCCTGCTTCGTCGGGAAAGAGTTCCCGGCGTTCCCGTCGCATCTCAAGAGGAGGCCCTCTCAACAGGAACGGCGAGAGGAACTCCAGGGTCGTGCCACCATTCCAAGAGTCCCCCAGATGTCTCAGTCCATTCCAGAGGAACCTCTTTTCCCTTCACCGGCTCGTCTTTCCCGCCGAGGATCGACTCACACCAAGGTGGCACGTGGCACAGCCCTGTGGGAAAGCCTCGTGGGAAAGCCTCGAGGGACAGCCTCGAGGGAAAGCCACAGATCCCTTGATCCACGTGACAGGAAGCGTGACACTACTGCTGCAGCTCGGGAGGAAAGCGCACGTGCATGCCCCCACTCGAGACGAGGCCTGACTCCCCTGGGGAGACTCAGAAGCACCCCAAGATCCATGGCAACACTGGAGAGGAATCCTCAGGTTCCGGCCCCGACTCCACACAAGGACTGAGGCCCCGGCATGGACGGGAGAGGAATCCCGAGAGGTCCCCTAGCAACTCGCATGGGGACTGGCCTTTCCTGAGGCCACCAGAGCGGGTCCCTGCGGTCCCCGCCGTAACACGAGAAGACCTGCCGCAACTCGAGAAAATCCAGGAGGTTCTCCCCTCCAGGCGAGATGAGGCCCATTTCCGCTGAGGCGTCTCGAGGCTGATCACACCTCACCTCTGGAACTTCGAAAGGCTCCTTCACACCCTTGGTGCAAATCAAGAAGTTCCCCGACCTAGCCGTCTCCACTCGAGAGGAATCACGAGGGTCCCGCCCACATCCAGAGGAGCCCCGTTTCCGCCTCGTAGCTCGAGATGAGGGATCCTTTCCCTGCTTCGTCGGGAAAGAGTTCCCGGC
Organism: Budorcas taxicolor; assembly: GCF_023091745.1. Lineage (NCBI taxonomy): Eukaryota > Metazoa > Chordata > Mammalia > Artiodactyla > Bovidae > Budorcas > Budorcas taxicolor. The sequence goes on from NW_026291565.1 coordinate 111,698, forward strand.
GTTCCCGTCGCATCTCAAGAGGAGGCCCTCTCAACAGGAACGGCGAGAGGAACTCCAGGGTCGTGCCACCATTCCAAGAGTCCCCCAGATGTCTCAGTCCATTCCAGAGGAACCTCTTTTCCCGTCACCGGCTCGTCTTTCCCGCCGAGGATCGACTCACACCAAGGTGGCACGTGGCACAGCCCTGTGGGAAAGCCTCGTGGGAAAGCCTCGAGGGACAGCCTCGAGGGAAAGCCACAGATCCCTTGATCCACGTGACAGGAAGCGTGACACTACTGCTGCAGCTCGGGAGGAAAGCGCACGTGCATGCCCCCACTCGAGACGAGGCCTGACTCCCCTGGGGAGACTCAGAAGCACCCCAAGATCCATGGCAACACTGGAGAGGAATCCTCAGGTTCCGGCCCCGACTCCACACAAGGACTGAGGCCCCGGCATGGACGGGAGAGGAATCCCGAGAGGTCCCCTAGCAACTCGCATGGGGACTGGCCTTTCCTGAGGCCACCAGAGCGGGTCCCTGCGGTCCCCGCCGTAACTCGAGAAGACCTGCCGCAACTCGAGAAAATCCAGGAGGTTCTCCCCTCCAGGCGAGATGAGGCCCATTTCCGCTGAGGCGTCTCGAGGCTGATCACACCTCCCCTCTGGAACTTCGAAAGGGTCCTTCACACCCTTGGTGCAAATCAAGAAGTTCCCCGACCTAGCCGTCTCCACTCGAGAGGAATCACGAGGCTCCCGCCCACATCCAGAGGAGCCCCGTTTCCGCCTCGTAGCTCGAGATGAGGGATCCTTTCCCTGCTTCGTCGGGAAAGAGTTCCCGGCGTTCCCGTCGCATCTCAAGAGGAGGCCCTCTCAACAGGAACGGCGAGAGGAACTCCAGGGTCGTGCCACCATTCCAAGAGTCCCCCAGATGTCTCAGTCCATTCCAGAGGAACCTCTTTTCCCTTCACCGGCTCGTCTTTCACGCCGAGGATCGACTCACACCAAGGTGGCACGTGGCACAGCCCTGTGGGAAAGCCTCGTGGGAAAGCCTCGAGGGACAGCCTCGAGGGAAAGCCACAGATCCCTTGATCCACGTGACAGGAAGCGTGACACTACTGCTGCAGCTCGGGAGGAAAGCGCACGTGCATGCCCCCACTCGAGACGAGGCCTGACTCCCCTGGGGAGACTCAGAAGCACCCCAAGATCCATGGCAACACTGGAGAGGAATCCTCAGGTTCCGGCCCCGACTCCACACAAGGACTGAGGCCCCGGCATGGACGGGAGAGGAATCCCGAGAGGTCCCCTAGCAACTCGCATGGGGACTGGCCTTTCCTGAGGCCACCAGAGCGGGTCCCTGCGGTCCCCGCCGTAACTCGAGAAGACCTGCCGCAACTCGAGAAAATCCAGGAGGTTCTCCCCTCCAGGCGAGATGAGGCCCATTTCCGCTGAGGCGTCTCGAGGCTGATCACACCTCACCTCTGGAACTTCGAAAGGCTCCTTCACACCCTTGGTGCAAATCAAGAAGTTCCCCGACCTAGCCGTCTCCACTCGAGAGGAATCACGAGGGTCCCGCCCACATCCAGAGGAGCCCCGTTTCTGCCTCGTAGCTCGAGATGAGGGATCCTTTCCCTGCTTCGTCGGGAAAGAGTTCCCGGCGTTCCCGTCGCATCTCAAGAGGAGGCCCTCTCAACAGGAACGGCGAGAGGAACTCCAGGGTCGTGCCACCATTCCAAGAGTCCCCCAGATGTCTCAGTCCATTCCAGAGGAACCTCTTTTCCCGTCACCGGCTCGTCTTTCCCGCCGAGGATCGACTCACACCAAGGTGGCACGTGGCACAGCCCTGTGGGAAAGCCTCGTGGGAAAGCCTCGAGGGACAGCCTCGAGGGAAAGCCACAGATCCCTTGATCCACGTGACAGGAAGCGTGACACTACTGCTGCAGCTCGGGAGGAAAGCGCACGTGCATGCCCCCACTCGAGACGAGGCCTGACTCCCCTGGGGAGACTCAGAAGCACCCCAAGATCCATGGCAACACTGGAGAGGAATCCTCAGGTTCCGGCCCCGACTCCACACAAGGACTGAGGCCCCGGCATGGACGGGAGAGGAATCCCGAGAGGTCCCCTAGCAACTCGCATGGGGACTGGCCTTTCCTGAGGCCACCAGAGCGGGTCCCTGCGGTCCCCGCCGTAACTCGAGAAGACCTGCCGCAACTCGAGAAAATCCAGGAGGTTCTCCCCTCCAGGCGAGATGAGGCCCATTTCCGCTGAGGCGTCTCGAGGCTGATCACACCTCACCTCTGGAACTTCGAAAGGCTCCTTCACACCCTTGGTGCAAATCAAGAAGTTCCCCGACCTAGCCGTCTCCACTCGAGAGGAATCACGAGGGTCCCGCCCACATCCAGAGGAGCCCCGTTTCCGCCTCGTAGCTCGAGATGAGGGATCCTTTCCCTGCATCGTCGGGAAAGAGTTCCCGGCGTTCCCGTCGCATCTCAAGAGGAGGCCCTCTCAACAGGAACGGCGAGAGGAACTCCAGGGTCGTGCCACCATTCCAAGAGTCCCCCAGATGTCTCAGTCCATTCCAGAGGAACCTCTTTTCCCTTCACCGGCTCGTCTTTCCCGCCGAGGATCGACTCACACCAAGGTGGCACGTGGCACAGCCCTGTGGGAAAGCCTCGTGGGAAAGCCTCGAGGGACAGCCTCGAGGGAAAGCCACAGATCCCTTGATCCACGTGACAGGAAGCGTGACACTACTGCTGCAGCTCGGGAGGAAAGCGCACGTGCATGCCCCCACTCGAGACGAGGCCTGACTCCCCTGGGGAGACTCAGAAGCACCCCAAGATCCATGGCAACACTGGAGAGGAATCCTCAGGTTCCGGCCCCGACTCCACACAAGGACTGAGGCCCCGGCATGGACGGGAGAGGAATCCCGAGAGGTCCCCTAGCAACTCGCATGGGGACTGGCCTTTCCTGAGGCCACCAGAGCGGGTCCCTGCGGTCCCCGCCGTAACACGAGAAGACCTGCCGCAACTCGAGAAAATCCAGGAGGTTCTCCCCTCCAGGCGAGATGAGGCCCATTTCCGCTGAGGCGTCTCGAGGCTGATCACACCTCACCTCTGGAACTTCGAAAGGGTCCTTCACACCCTTGGTGCAAATCAAGAAGTTCCCCGACCTAGCCGTCTCCACTCGAGAGGAATCACGAGGGTCCCGCCCACATCCAGAGGAGCCCCGTTTCCGCCTCGTAGCTCGAGATGAGGGATCCTTTCCCTGCTTCGTCGGGAAAGAGTTCCCGGCGTTCCCGTCGCATCTCAAGAGGAGGCCCTCTCAACAGGAACGGCGAGAGGAACTCCAGGGTCGTGCCACCATTCCAAGAGTCCCCCAGATGTCTCAGTCCATTCCAGAGGAACCTCTTTTCCCGTCACCGGCTCGTCTTTCCCGCCGAGGATCGACTCACACCAAGGTGGCACGTGGCACAGCCCTGTGGGAAAGCCTCGTGGGAAAGCCTCGAGGGACAGCCTCGAGGGAAAGCCACAGATCCCTTGATCGACGTGACAGGAAGCGTGACACTACTGCTGCAGCTCGGGAGGAAAGCGCACGTGCATGCCCCCACTCGAGACGAGGCCTGACTCCCCTGGGGAGACTCAGAAGCACCCCAAGATCCATGGCAACACTGGAGAGGAATCCTCAGGTTCCGGCCCCGACTCCACACAAGGACTGAGGCCCCGGCATGGACGGGAGAGGAATCCCGAGAGGTCCCCTAGCAACTCGCATGGGGACTGGCCTTTCCTGAGGCCACCAGAGCGGGTCCCTGCGGTCCCCGCCGTAACTCGAGAAGACCTGCCGCAACTCGAGAAAATCCAGGAGGTTCTCCCCTCCAGGCGAGATGAGGCCCATTTCCGCTGAGGCGTCTCGAGGCTGATCACACCTCCCCTCTGGAACTTCGAAAGGGTCCTTCACACCCTTGGTGCAAATCAAGAAGTTCCCCGACCTAGCCGTCTCCACTCGAGAGGAATCACGAGGGTCCCGCCCACATCCAGAGGAGCCCCGTTTCCGCCTCGTAGCTCGAGATGAGGGATCCTTTCCCTGCTTCGTCGGGAAAGAGTTCCCGGCGTTCCCGTCGCATCTCAAGAGGAGGCCCTCTCAACAGGAACGGCGAGAGGAACTCCAGGGTCGTGCCACCATTCCAAGAGTCCCCCAGATGTCTCAGTCCATTCCAGAGGAACCTCTTTTCCCTTCACCGGCTCGTCTTTCACGCCGAGGATCGACTCACACCAAGGTGGCACGTGGCACAGCCCTGTGGGAAAGCCTCGTGGGAAAGCCTCGAGGGACAGCCTCGAGGGAAAGCCACAGATCCCTTGATCCACGTGACAGGAAGCGTGACACTACTGCTGCAGCTCGGGAGGAAAGCGCACGTGCATGCCCCCACTCGAGACGAGTCCTGACTCCCCTGGGGAGACTCAGAAGCACCCCAAGATCCATGGCAACACTGGAGAGGAATCCTCAGGTTCCGGCCCCGACTCCACACAAGGACTGAGGCCCCGGCATGGACGGGAGAGGAATCCCGAGAGGTCCCCTAGCAACTCGCATGGGGACTGGCCTTTCCTGAGGCCACCAGAGCGGGTCCCTGCGGTCCCCGCCGTAACTCGAGAAGACCTGCCGCAACTCGAGAAAATCCAGGAGGTTCTCCCCTCCAGGCGAGATGAGGCCCATTTCCGCTGAGGCGTCTCGAGGCTGATCACACCTCACCTCTGGAACTTCGAAAGGCTCCTTCACACCCTTGGTGCAAATCAAGAAGTTCCCCGACCTAGCCGTCTCCACTCGAGAGGAATCACGAGGGTCCCGCCCACATCCAGAGGAGCCCCGTTTCCGCCTCGTAGCTCGAGATGAGGGATCCTTTCCCTGCTTCGTCGGGAAAGAGTTCCCGGCGTTCCCGTCGCATCTCAAGAGGAGGCCCTCTCAACAGGAACGGCGAGAGGAACTCCAGGGTCGTGCCACCATTCCAAGAGTCCCCCAGATGTCTCAGTCCATTCCAGAGGAACCTCTTTTCCCGTCACCGGCTCGTCTTTCCCGCCGAGGATCGACTCACACCAAGGTGGCACGTGGCACAGCCCTGTGGGAAAGCCTCGTGGGAAAGCCTCGAGGGACAGCCTCGAGGGAAAGCCACAGATCCCTTGATCCACGTGACAGGAAGCGTGACACTACTGCTGCAGCTCGGGAGGAAAGCGCACGTGCATGCCCCCACTCGAGACGAGGCCTGACTCCCCTGGGGAGACTCAGAAGCACCCCAAGATCCATGGCAACACTGGAGAGGAATCCTCAGGTTCCGGCCCCGACTCCACACAAGGACTGAGGCCCCGGCATGGACGGGAGAGGAATCCCGAGAGGTCCCCTAGCAACTCGCATGGGGACTGGCCTTTCCTGAGGCCACCAGAGCGGGTCCCTGCGGTCCCCGCCGTAACTCGAGAAGACCTGCCGCAACTCGAGAAAATCCAGGAGGTTCTCCCCTCCAGGCGAGATGAGGCCCATTTCCGCTGAGGCGTCTCGAGGCTGATCACACCTCCCCTCTGGAACTTCGAAAGGGTCCTTCACACCCTTGGTGCAAATCAAGAAGTTCCCCGACCTAGCCGTCTCCACTCGAGAGGAATCACGAGGGTCCCGCCCACATCCAGAGGAGCCCCGTTTCCGCCTCGTAGCTCGAGATGAGGGATCCTTTCCCTGCTTCGTCGGGAAAGAGTTCCCGGCGTTCCCGTCGCATCTCAAGAGGAGGCCCTCTCAACAGGAACGGCGAGAGGAACTCCAGGGTCGTGCCACCATTCCAAGAGTCCCCCAGATGTCTCAGTCCATTCCAGAGGAACCTCTTTTCCCTTCACCGGCTCGTCTTTCCCGCCGAGGATCGACTCACACCAAGGTGGCATGTGGCACAGCCCTGTGGGAAAGCCTCGTGGGAAAGCCTCGAGGGACAGCCTCGAGGGAAAGCCACAGATCCCTTGATCCACGTGACAGGAAGCGTGACACTACTGCTGCAGCTCGGGAGGAAAGCGCACGTGCATGCCCCCACTCGAGACGAGGCCTGACTCCCCTGGGGAGACTCAGAAGCACCCCAAGATCCATGGCAACACTGGAGAGGAATCCTCAGGTTCCGGCCCCGACTCCACACAAGGACTGAGGCCCCGGCATGGACGGGAGAGGAATCCCGAGTGGTCCCCTAGCAACTCGCATGGGGACTGGCCTTTCCTGAGGCCACCAGAGCGGGTCCCTGCGGTCCCCGCCGTAACTCGAGAAGACCTGCTGCAACTCGAGAAAATCCAGGAGGTTCTCCCCTCCAGGCGAGATGAGGCCCATTTCCGCTGAGGCGTCTCGAGGCTGATCACACCTCCCCTCTGGAACTTCGAAAGGGTCCTTCACACCCTTGGTGCAAATCAAGAAGTTCCCCGACCTAGCCGTCTCCACTCGAGAGGAATCACGAGGGTCCCGCCCACATCCAGAGGAGCCCCGTTTCCGCCTCGTAGCTCGAGATGAGGGATCCTTTCCCTGCTTCGTCGGGAAAGAGTTCCCGGCGTTCCCGTCGCATCTCAAGAGGAGGCCCTCTCAACAGGAACGGCGAGAGGAACTCCAGGGTCGTGCCACCATTCCAAGAGTCCCCCAGATGTCTCAGTCCATTCCAGAGGAACCTCTTTGCCCTTCACCGGCTCGTCTTTCACGCCGAGGATCGACTCACACCAAGGTGGCACGTGGCACAGCCCTGTGGGAAAGCCTCGTGGGAAAGCCTCGAGGGACAGCCTCGAGGGAAAGCCACAGATCCCTTGATCCACGTGACAGGAAGCGTGACACTACTGCTGCAGCTCGGGAGGAAAGCGCACGTGCATGCCCCCACTCGAGACGAGGCCTGACTCCCCTGGGGAGACTCAGAAGCACCCCAAGATCCATGGCAACACTGGAGAGGAATCCTCAGGTTCCGGCCCCGACTCCACACAAGGACTGAGGCCCCGGCATGGACGGGAGAGGAATCCCGAGAGGTCCCCTAGCAACTCGCATGGGGACTGGCCTTTCCTGAGGCCACCAGAGCGGGTCCCTGCGGTCCCCGCCGTAACTCGAGAAGACCTGCCGCAACTCGAGAAAATCCAGGAGGTTCTCCCCTCCAGGCGAGATGAGGCCCATTTCCGCTGAGGCGTCTCGAGGCTGATCACACCTCCCCTCTGGAACTTCGAAAGGGTCCTTCACACCCTTGGTGCAAATCAAGAAGTTCCCCGACCTAGCCGTCTCCACTCGAGAGGAATCACGAGGGTCCCGCCCACATCCAGAGGAGCCCCGTTTCCGCCTCGTAGCTCGAGATGAGGGATCCTTTCCCTGCTTCGTCGGGAAAGAGTTCCCGGCGTTCCCGTCGCATCTCAAGAGGAGGCCCTCTCAACAGGAACGGCGAGAGGAACTCCAGGGTCGTGCCACCATTCCAAGAGTCCCCCAGATGTCTCAGTCCATTCCAGAGGAACCTCTTTGCCCTTCACCGGCTCGTCTTTCACGCCGAGGATCGACTCACACCAAGGTGGCACGTGGCACAGCCCTGTGGGAAAGCCTCGTGGGAAAGCCTCGAGGGACAGCCTCGAGGGAAAGCCACAGATCCCTTGATCCACGTGACAGGAAGCGTGACACTACTGCTGCAGCTCGGGAGGAAAGCGCACGTGCATGCCCCCACTCGAGACGAGGCCTGACTCCCCTGGGGAGACTCAGAAGCACCCCAAGATCCATGGCAACACTGGAGAGGAATCCTCAGGTTCCGGCCCCGACTCCACACAAGGACTGAGGCCCCGGCATGGACGGGAGAGGAATCCCGAGAGGTCCCCTAGCAACTCGCATGGGGACTGGCCTTTCCTGAGGCCACCAGAGCGGGTCCCTGCGGTCCCCGCCGTAACTCGAGAAGACCTGCCGCAACTCGAGAAAATCCAGGAGGTTCTCCCCTCCAGGCGAGATGAGGCCCATTTCCGCTGAGGCGTCTCGAGGCTGGTCACACCTCCCCTCTGGAACTTCGAAAGGGTCCTTCACACCCTTGGTGCAAATCAAGAAGTTCCCCGACCTAGCCGTCTCCACTCGAGAGGAATCACGAGGGTCCCGCCCACATCCAGAGGAGCCCCGTTTCCGCCTCGTAGCTCGAGATGAGGGATCCTTTCCCTGCTTCGTCGGGAAAGAGTTCCCGGCGTTCCCGTCGCATCTCAAGAGGAGGCCCTCTCAACAGGAACGGCGAGAGGAACTCCAGGGTCGTGCCACCATTCCAAGAGTCCCCCAGATGTCTCAGTCCATTCCAGAGGAACCTCTTTTCCCTTCACCGGCTCGTCTTTCACGCCGAGGATCGACTCACACCAAGGTGGCACGTGGCACATCCCTGTGGGAAAGCCTCGTGGGAAAGCCTCGAGGGACAGCCTCGAGGGAAAGCCACAGATCCCTTGATCCACGTGACAGGAAGCGTGACACTACTGCTGCAGCTCGGGAGGAAAGCGCACGTGCATGCCCCCACTCGAGACGAGGCCTGACTCCCCTGGGGAGACTCAGAAGCACCCCAAGATCCATGGCAACACTGGAGAGGAATCCTCAGGTTCCGGCCCCGACTCCACACAAGGACTGAGGCCCCGGCATGGACGGGAGAGGAATCCCGAGAGGTCCCCTAGCAACTCGCATGGGGACTGGCCTTTCCTGAGGCCACCAGAGCGGGTCCCTGCGGTCCCCGCCGTAACTCGAGAAGACCTGCCGCAACTCGAGAAAATCCAGGAGGTTCTCCCCTCCAGGCGAGATGAGGCCCATTTCCGCTGAGGCGTCTCGAGGCTGATCACACCTCACCTCTGGAACTTCGAAAGGCTCCTTCACACCCTTGGTGCAAATCAAGAAGTTCCCCGACATACCCGTCTCCACTCGAGAGGAATCACGAGGGTCCCGCCCACATCCAGAGGAGCCCCGTTTCCGCCTCGTAGCTCGAGATGAGGGATCCTTTCCCTGCTTCGTCGGGAAAGAGTTCCCGGCGTTCCCGTCGCATCTCAAGAGGAGGCCCTCTCAACAGGAACGGCGAGAGGAACTCCAGGGTCGTGCCACCATTCCAAGAGTCCCCCAGATGTCTCAGTCCATTCCAGAGGAACCTCTTTTCCCTTCACCGGCTCGTCATTCACGCCGAGGATCGACTCACACCAAGGTGGCACGTGGCACAACCCTGTGGGAAAGCCTCGTGGGAAAGCCTCGAGGGACAGCCTCGAGGGAAAGCCACAGATCCCTTGATCCACGTGACAGGAAGCGTGACACAACCGCTGCAGCTCGGGAGGAAAACGCACGTGCATGCCCCCACTCGAGACGAGGCCTGACTCCCCTGGGGAGACTCAGAAGCACCCCAAGATCCATGGCAACACTGGAGAGGAATCCTCAGGTTCCAGCCACGACTCCACACAAGGTCTTAAGCCACGGCATGGACGGGAGAGGAATCCCGAGATGGCCCCTAGCAACTCGCATGGGGACTGGCCTTTCCTGAGGCCACCAGAGCGGGTCCCTGAGGTCCCCGTCGTAACTCGAGAAGACCTGCCGCACCTCGAGAAAATCCAGGAGGTTCTCCCCTCCAGGCGAGATGAGGCCCATTTCCACTGAGGTGTCTCGAGGCTGATCACACCTCACCTCTGGATCTTCGAAAGAGTCCTTCACACCCTTGGTGCAAATCAAGAAGTTCCCCGACATACCCGTCTCCACTCGAGAGGAAACACGAGCGTCCCGCCCACATCCAGAGGAGCCCCGTTTCCGCCTCGTAGCTCGAGATGAGTCATCCTTTTCCTGCTTCTTCGGGAAAGAGTTCCCGGCGTTCCCGTCGCATCTCAAGAGGAGGCCCTCTCAACAGGAACGGCGAGAGGAACTCCAGGGTCGTGCCACCATTCCAAGGGTCCCCCAGATGTCTCAGTCCATTCCAGAGGAACCTCTTTGCCCTTCACCGGCTCGTCTTTCACGCCGAGGATCGACTCACACCAAGGTGGCACGTGGCACAGCCCTGTGGGAAAGCCTCGTGGGAAAGCCTCGAGGGACAGCCTCGAGGGAAAGCCACAGATCCCTTGATCCACGTGACAGGAAGCGTGACACTACTGCTGCAGCTCGGGAGGAAAGCGCACGTGCATGCCCCCACTCGAGACGAGGCCTGACTCCCCTGGGGAGACTCAGAAGCACCCCAAGATCCATGGCAACACTGGAGAGGAATCCTCAGGTTCCGGCCCCGACTCCACACAAGGACTGAGGCCCCGGCATGGACGGGAGAGGAATCCCGAGAGGTCCCCTAGCAACTCGCATGGGGACTGGCCTTTCCTGAGGCCACCAGAGCGGGTCCCTGCGGTCCCCGCCGTAACTCGAGAAGACCTGCCGCAACTCGAGAAAATCCAGGAGGTTCTCCCCTCCAGGCGAGATGAGGCCCATTTCCGCTGAGGCGTCTCGAGGCTGATCACACCTCACCTCTGGAACTTCGAAAGGGTCCTTCACACCCTTGGTGCAAATCAAGAAGTTCCCCGACCTAGCCGTCTCCACTCGAGAGGAATCACGAGGGTCCCGCCCACATCCAGAGGAGCCCCGTTTCCGCCTCGTAGCTCGAGATGAGGGATCCTTTCCCTGCTTCGTCGGGAAAGAGTTCCCGGCGTTCCCGTCGCATCTCAAGAGGAGGCCCTCTCAACAGGAACGGCGAGAGGAACTCCAGGGTCGTGCCACCATTCCAAGAGTCCCCCAGATGTCTCAGTCCATTCCAGAGGAACCTCTTTTCCCTTCACCGGCTCGTCTTTCCCGCCGAGGATCGACTCACACCAAGGTGGCACGTGGCACAGCCCTGTGGGAAAGCCTCGTGGGAAAGCCTCGAGGGACAGCCTCGAGGGAAAGCCACAGATCCCTTGATCGACGTGACAGGAAGCGTGACACTACTGCTGCAGCTCGGGAGGAAAGCGCAAGTGCATGCCCCCACTCGAGACGAGGCCTGACTCCCCTGGGGAGACTCAGAAGCACCCCAAGATCCATGGCAACACTGGAGAGGAATCCTCAGGTTCCGGCCCCGACTCCACACAAGGACTGAGGCCCCGGCATGGACGGGAGAGGAATCCCGAGAGGTCCCCTAGCAACTCGCATGGGGACTGGCTTTTCCTGAGGCCACCAGAGCGGGTCCCTGAGGTCCCCGCCGTAACTCGAGAAGACCTGCCGCAACTCGAGAAAATCCAGGAGGTTCTCCCCTCCAGGCGAGATGAGGCCCATTTCCGCTGAGGTGTCTCGAGGCTGATCACACCTCACCTCTGGAACTTCGAAAGGGTCCTTCACACCCTTGGTGCAAATCAAGAAGTTCCCCGACCTAGCCGTCTCCACTCGAGAGGAATCACGAGAGTCCCGCCCACATCCAGAGGAGCCCCGTTTCCACCTCGTAGCTCGAGATGAGGGATCCTTTCCCTGCTTCGTCGGGAAAGAGTTCCCGGCGTTCCCGTCGCATCTCAAGAGGAGGCCCTCTCAACAGGAACGGCGAGAGGAACTCCAGGGTCGTGCCACCATTCCAAGAGTCCCCCAGATGTCTCAGTCCATTCCAGAGGAACCTCTTTTCCCTTCAGCGGCTCGTCTTTCACGCCGAGGATCCACTCACACCAAGGTGGCACGTGGCACAGCCCTGTGGGAAAGCCTCGTGGGAAAGCCTCGAGGGACAGCCTCGAGGGAAAGCCACAGATCCCTTGATCCACGTGACAGGAAGCGTGACACTACTGCTGCAGCTCGGGAGGAAAGCGCACGTGCATGCCCCCACTCGAGACGAGGCCTGACTCCCCTGGGGAGACTCAGAAGCACCCCAAGATCCATGGCAACACTGGAGAGGAATCCTCAGGTTCCGGCCCCGACTCCACACAAGGACTGAGGCCCCGGCATGGACGGGAGAGGAATCCCGAGGGGTCCCCTAGCAACTGGCATGGGGACTGGCCTTTCCTGAGGCCACCAGAGCGGGTCCCTGAGGTCCCCGCCGTAACTCGAGAAGACCTGCCGCAACTCGAGAAAATCCAGGAGGTTCTCCCCTCCAGGCGAGATGAGGCCCATTTCCACTGAGGCGTCTCGAGGCTGATCACACCTCACCTCTGGAACTTCGAAAGGGTCCTTCACACCCTTGGTGCAAATCAAGAAGTTCCCCGACATACCCGTCTCCACTCGAGAGGAATCACGAGGGTCCCGCCCACATCCAGAGGAGCCCCGTTTCCGCCTCGTAGCTCGAGATGAGGGATCCTTTCCCTGCTTCGTCGGGAAAGAGTTCCCGGCCTTCCCGTCGCATCTCAAGAGGAGGCCCTCTCAACAGGAACGGCGAGAGGAACTCCAGGGTCGTGCCACCATTCCAAGAGTCCCCCAGATGTCTCAGTCCATTCCAGAGGAACCTCTTTGCCCTTCACCGGCTCGTCTTTCACGCCGAGGATCGACTCACACCAAGGTGGTACGTGGCACAGCCCTGTGGGAAAGCCTCGTGGGAAAGCCTCGAGGGACAGCCTCGAGGGAAAGCCACAGATCCCTTGATCCACGTGACAGGAAGCGTGACACTACTGCTGCAGCTCGGGAGGAAAGCGCACGTGCATGCCCCCACTCGAGACGAGGCCTGACTCCCCTGGGGAGACTCAGAAGCACCCCAAGATCCATGGCAACACTGGAGAGGAATCCTCAGGTTCCGGCCCCGACTCCACACAAGGACTGAGGCCCCGGCATGGACGGGAGAGGAATCCCGAGGGGTCCCCTAGCAACTCGCATGGGGACTGGGCTTTCCTGAGGCCAACAGAGCGGGTCCCTGAGGTCCCCGCCGTAACTCGAGAAGACCTGGCGCAACTCGAGAAAATCCAGGAGGTTCTCCCCTCCAGGCGAGATGAGGCCCATTTCCGCTGAGGCGTCTCGAGGCTGATCACACCTCACCTCTGGAACTTCGAAAGGGTCCTTCACACCCTTGGTGCAAATCAAGAAGTTCCCCGACCTAGCCGTCTCCACTCGAGAGGAATCACGAGGGTCCCGCCCACATCCAGAGGAGCCCCGTTTCCGCCTCGTAGCTCGAGATGAGGGATCCTTTCCCTGCTTCTTCGGGAAAGAGTTCCCGGCGTTCCCGTCGCATCTCAAGAGGAGGCCCTCTCAACAGGAACGGCGAGAGGAACTCCAGGGTCGTGCCACCATTCCAAGAGTCCCCCAGATGTCTCAGTCCATTCCAGAGGAACCTCTTTTCCCTTCACCGGCTCGTCTTTCACGCCGAGGATCGACTCACACCAAGGTGGCACGTGGCACAGCCCTGTGGGAAAGCCTCGTGGGAAAGCCTCGAGGGACAGCCTCGAGGGAAAGCCACAGATCCCTTGATCCACGTGACAGGAAGCGTGACACTACCGCTGCAGCTCGGGAGGAAAGCGCACGTGCATGGCCCCACTCGAGACGAGGCCTGACTCCCCTGGGGAGACTCAGAAGCACCCCAAGATCCATGGAAACACTGGAGAGGAATCCTCAGGTTCCAGCCACGACTCCACACAAGGTCTTAAGCCCTGGCATGGACGGGAGAGGAATCCCGAGATGGCCCCTAGCAACTCGCATGGGGACTGGCCTTTCCTGTGGCCACCAGAGCGGGTCCCTGAGGTCCCCGTCGTAACTCGAGAAGACCTGCCGCACCTCGAGAAAATCCAGGAGGTTCTCCCCTCCAGGCGAGATGAGGCCCATTTCCACTGAGGTGTCTCGAGGCTGATCACACCTCACCTCTGGATCTTCGAAAGAGTCCTTCACACCCTTGGTGCAAATCAAGAAGTTCCCCGACATACCAGTCTCCACTCGAGAGGAAACACGAGCGTCCCGCCCACATCCAGAGGAGCCCCGTTTCCGCCTCGTAGCTCGAGATGAGGCATCCTTTCCCTGCTTCTTCGGGAAAGAGTTCCCGGCGTTCCCGTCGCATCTGAAGAGGAGGCCCTCTCAACAGGAACGGCGAGAGGAACTCCAGGGTCGTGCCACCATTCCAAGAGTCCCCCAGATGTCTCAGTCCATTCCAGAGGAACCTCTTTGCCCTTCACCGGCTCGTCTTTCACGCCGAGGATCGACTCACACCAAGGTGGCACGTGGCACAGCCCTGTGGGAAAGCCTCGTGGGAAAGCCTCGAGGGACAGCCTCGAGGGAAAGCCACAGATCCCTTGATCCACGTGACAGGAAGCGTGACACTACTGCTGCAGCTCGGGAGGAAAGCGCACGTGCATGCCCCCACTCGAGACGAGGCCTGACTCCCCTGGGGAGACTCAGAAGCACCCCAAGATCCATGGCAACACTGGAGAGGAATCCTCAGGTTCCGGCCCCGACTCCACACAAGGAATGAGGCCCCGGCATGGACGGGAGAGGAATCCCGAGAGGTCCCCTAGCAACTCGCATGGGGACTGGCCTTTCCTGAGGCCACCAGAGCGGGTCCCTGCGGTCCCCGCCGTAACTCGAGAAGACCTGCCGCAACTCGAGAAAATCCAGGAGGTTCTCCCCTCCAGGCGAGATGAGGCCCATTTCCGCTGAGGCGTCTCGAGGCTGATCACACCTCACCTCTGGAACTTCGAAAGGGTCCTTCACACCCTTGGTGCAAATCAAGAAGTTCCCCGACCTAGCCGTCTCCACTCGAGAGGAATCACGAGGGTCCCGCCCACATCCAGAGGAGCCCCGTTTCCGCCTCGTAGCTCGAGATGAGGGATCCTTTCCCTGCTTCGTCGGGAAAGAGTTCCCGGCGTTCCCGTCGCATCTCAAGAGGAGGCCCTCTCAACAGGAATGGCGAGAGGAACTCCAGGGTCGTGCCACCATTCCAAGAGTCCCCCAGATGTCTCAGTCCATTCCAGAGGAACCTCTTTTCCCTTCACCGGCTCGTCTTTCACGCCGAGTATCGACTGACACCAAGGTGGCACGTGGCACAGCCCTGTGGGAAAGCCTCGTGGGAAAGCCTCGAGGGACAGCCTCGAGGGAAAGCCACAGATCCCTTGATCCACGTGACAGGAAGCGTGACACTACCGCTGCAGCTCGGGAGGAAATCGCACGTGCATGCCCCCACTCGAGACGAGGCCTGACTCCCCTGGGGAGACTCAGAAGCACCCCAAGATCCATGGCAACACTGGAGAGGAATCCTCAGATACCGGCTCCGACTCCACACAAGGACTGAGGCCCCGGCATGGACGGGAGAGGAATCCCGAGAGGTCCCCTAGCAACTCGCATGGGGACTGGCCTTTCCTGAGGCCACCAGAGCGGGAACCTGAGGTCCCCGTCGTAACTCGAGAAGACCTGCCGCAACTCGAGAAAATCCAGGAGGTTCTCCCCTCCAGGCGAGATGAGGCCCATTTCCGCTGAGGCGTCTCGAGGCTGATCACACCTCACCTCTGGAACTTAGAAAGGCTCCTTCACACCCTTGGTGCAAATCAAGAAGTTCCCCGACATACCCGTCTCCACTCGAGAGGAATCACGAGGGTCCCGCCCACATCCAGAGGAGCCCCGTTTCCGCCTCGTAGCTCGAGATGAGGGATCCTTTCCCTGCTTCGTCGGGAAAGAGTTCCCGGCGTTCCCGTCGCATCTCAAGAGGAGGCCCTCTCAACAGGAACGGCGAGAGGAACTCCAGGGTCGTGCCACCATTCCAAGAGTCCCCCAGATGTCTCAGTCCATTCCAGAGGAACCTCTTTTCCTTTCACCGGCTCGTCTTTCACGCCGAGGATCGACTCAAACCAAGGTGGCACGTGGCACAACCCTGTGGGAAAGCCTCGTGGGAAAGCCTCGAAGGACAGCCTCGAGGGAAAGCCACAGATCCCTTGATCCACGTGACAGGAAGCGTGACACTACCGCTGCAGCTCGGGAGGAAAGCGCACGTGCATGCCCCCACTCGAGACGAGGCCTGACTCCCCTGGGGAGACTCAGAAGCACCCCAAGATCCATGGCAACACTGGAGAGGAATCCTCAGGTTCCGGCCCCGACTCCACACAAGGCCTGAGGCCCCGGCATGGACGGGAGAGGAATCCCGAGAGGTCCCCTAGCAACTCGCATGGGGACTGGCCTTTCCTGAGGCCACCAGAGCGGGTCCCTGCGGTCCCCGCCGTAACTCGAGAAGACCTGCCGCAACTCGAGAAAATCCAGGAGGTTCTCCCCTCCAGGCGAGATGAGGCCCATTTCCGCTGAGGCGTCTCGAGGCTGATCACACCTCCCCTCTGGAACTTCGAAAGGGTCCTTCACACCCTTGGTGCAAATCAAGAAGTTCCCGGACCTAGCCGTCTCCACTGAGAGGAATCACGAGGGTCCCGCCCACATCCAGAGGAGCCCCGTTTCCGCCTCGTAGCTCGAGATGAGGGATCCTTTCCCTGCTTCGTCGGGAAAGAGTTCCCGGCGTTCCCGTCGCATCTCAAGAGGAGGCCCTCTCAACAGGAACGGCGAGAGGAACTTCAGGGTCGTGCCACCATTCCAAGAGTCCCCCAGATGTCTCAGTCCATTCCAGAGGAACCTCTTTTCCCTTCAGCGGCTCGTCTTTCACGCCGAGGATCCACTCACACCAAGGTGGCACGTGGCACAGCCCTGTGGGAAAGCCTCGTGGGAAAGCCTCGAGGGACAGCCTCGAGGGAAAGCCACAGATCCCTTGATCCACGTGACAGGAAGCGTGACACTACTGCTGCAGCTCGGGAGGAAAGCGCACGTGCATGCCCCCACTCGAGACGAGGCCTGACTCCCCTGGGGAGACTCAGAAGCACCCCAAGATCCATGGCAACACTGGAGAGGAATCCTCATGTTCCGGCCCCGACTCCACACAAGGACTGAGGCCCCGGCATGGACGGGAGAGGAATCCCGAGAGGTCCCCTAGCAACTCGCATGGGGACTGGCCTTTCCTGAGGCCACCAGAGCGGGTCCCTGAGGTCCCCGCCGTAACTCGAGAAGACCTGCCGCAACTCGAGAAAATCCAGGAGGTTCTCCCCTCCAGGCGAGATGAGGCCCATTTCCGCTGAGGCGTCTCGAGGCTGATCACACCTCACCTCTGGAACTTCGAAAGGGTCCTTCACACCCTTGGTGCAAATCAAGAAGTTCCCCGACCTAGCCGTCTCCACTCGAGAGGAATCACGAGGGTCCCGCCCACATCCAGAGGAGCCCCGTTTCCGCCTCGTAGCTCGAGATGAGGTATCCTTTCCCTGCTTCTTCGGGAAAGAGTTCCCGGCGTTCCCGTCACATCTCAAGAGGAGGCCCTCTCAACAGGAACGGCGAGAGGAACTCCAGGGTCGTGCCACCATTCCAAGAGTCCCCCAGATGTCTCAGTCCATTCCAGAGGAACCTCTTTTCCCTTCACCGGCTCGTCTTTCACGCCGAGGATCGACTCACACCAAGGTGGCACGTGGCACAGCCCTGTGGGAAAGCCTCGTGGGAAAGCCTCGAGGGACAGCCTCGAGGGAAAGCCACAGATCCCTTGATCCACGTGACAGGAAGCGTGACACTACTGCTGCAGCTCGGGAGGAAAGCGCACGTGCATGCCCCCACTCGAGATGAGGCCTGACTCCCCTGGGGAGACTCAGAAGCACCCCAAGATCCATGGCAACACTGGAGAGGAATCCTCAGGTTCCGGCCCCGACTCCACACAAGGACTGAGGCCCCGGCATGGACGGGAGAGGAATCCCGAGAGGTCCCCTAGCAACTCGCATGGGGACTGGCCTTTCCTGAGGCCACCAGAGCGGGTCCCTGAGGTCCCCGCTGTAACTCGAGAAGACCTGCCGCAACTCGAGAAAATCCAGGAGGTTCTCCCCTCCAGGCGAGATGAGGCCCATTTCCGCTGAGGCGTCTCGAGGCTGATCACACCTCACCTCTGGAACTTCGAAAGGGTCCTTCACACGCTTGGTGCAAATCAAGAAGTTCCCCGACCTAGCCGTCTCCACTCGAGAGGAATCACGAGGGTCCCGCCCACATCCAGAGGAGCCCCGTTTCCGCCTCGTAGCTCGAGATGAGGGATCCTTTCCCTGCTTCGTCGGGAAAGAGTTCCCGGCGTTCCCGTCGCATCTCAAGAGGAGGCCCTCTCAACAGGAACGGCGAGAGGAACTCCAGGGTCGTGCCACCATTCCAAGAGTCCCCCGGATGTCTCAGTCCATTCCAGAGGAACCTCTTTTCCCTTCACCGGCTCGTCTTTCACGCCGAGGATCGACTCACACCAAGGTGGCACGTGGCACAGCCCTGTGGGAAAGCCTCGTGGGAAAGCCTCGAGGGACAGCCTCGAGGGAAAGCCACAGATCCCTTGATCCACGTGACAGGAAGCGTGACACTACTGCTGCAGCTCGGGTGGAAAGCGCACGTGCATGCCCCCACTCGAGACGAGGCCTGACTCCCCTGGGGAGACTCAGAAGCACCCCAAGATCCATGGCAACACTGGAGAGGAATCCTCAGGTTCCGGCCCCGACTCCACACAAGGACTGAGGCCCCGGCATGGACGGGAGAGGAATCCCGAGAGGTCCCCTAGCAACTCGCATGGGGACTGGCCTTTCCTGAGGCCACCAGAGCGGGTCCCTGAGGTCCCCGCCATAACTCGAGAAGACCTGCCGCAACTCGAGAAAATCCAGGAGGTTCTCCCCTCCAGGCGAGATGAGGCCCATTTCCGCTGAGGCGTCTCGAGGCTGATCACACCTCACCTCTGGAACTTCGAAAGGGTCCTTCACACCCTTGGTGCAAATCAAGAAGTTCCCCGACCTAGACGTCTCCACTCGAGAGGAATCACGAGGGTCCCGCCCACATCCAGAGGAGCCCCGTTTCCGCCTCGTAGCTCGAGAAGAGGGATCCTTTCCCTGCTTCTTCGGGAAAGAGTTCCCGGCGTTCCCGTCGCATCTCAAGAGGAGGCCCTCTCAACAGGAACGGCGAGAGGAACTCCAGGGTCGTGCCACCATTCCAAGAGTCCCCCAGATGTCTCAGTCCATTCCAGAGGAACCTCTTTTCCCTTCACCGGCTCGTCTTTCACGCCGAGGATCGACTCACACCAAGGTGGCACGTGGCACAGCCCTGTGGGAAAGCCTCGTGGGAAAGCCTCGAGGGACAGCCTCGAGGGAAAGCCACAGATCCCTTGATCCACGTGACAGGAAGCGTGACACTACTGCTGCAGCTCGGGAGGAAAGCGCACGTGCATGCCCCCACTCGAAACGAGGCCTGACTCCCCTGGGGAGACTCAGAAGCACCCCAAGATCCATGGCAACACTGGAGAGGAATCCTCAGGTTCCGGCCCCGACTCCACACAAGGACTGAGGCCCCGGCATGGACGGGAGAGGAATCCCGAGAGGTCCCCTAGCAACTCGCATGGGGACTGGCCTTTCCTGAGGCCACCAGAGCGGGTCCCTGAGGTCCCCGCCGTAACTCGAGAAGACCTGCCGCAACTCGAGAAAATCCAGGAGGTTCTCCCCTCCAGGCGAGATGAGGCCCATTTCCGCTGAGGCGTCTCGAGGCTGATCACACCTCACCTCTGGAACTTCGAAAGGGTCCTTCACACCCTTGGTGCAAATCAAGAAGTTCCCCGACCTAGCCGTCTCCACTCGAGAGGAATCACGAGGGTCCCGCCCATATCCAGAGGAGCCCCGTTTCCGCCTCGTAGCTCGAGATGAGGGATCCTTTCCCTGCTTCGTCGGGAAAGAGTTCCCGGCGTTCCCGTCGCATCTCAAGAGGAGGCCCTCTCAACAGGAACGGCGAGAGGAACTCCAGGGACGTGCCACCATTCCAAGAGTCCCCCAGATGTCTCAGTCCATTCCAGAGGAACCTCTTTTCCCTTCACCGGCTCGTCTTTCACGCCGAGGATCGACTCACACCAAGGTGGCACGTGGCACAGCCCTGTGGGAAAGCCTCGTGGGAAAGCCTCGAGGGACAGCCTCGAGGGAAAGCCACAGATCCCTTGATCCACGTGACAGGAAGCGTGACACTACTGCTGCAGCTCGGGAGGAAAGCGCACGGGCATGCCCCCACTCGAGACGAGGCCTGACTCCCCTGGGGAGACTCAGAAGCACCCCAAGATCCATGGCAACACTGGAGAGGAATCCTCAGGTTCCCGCCCCGACTCCACACAAGGACTGAGGCCCCGGCATGGACGGGAGAGGAATCCCGAGAGGTCCCCTAGCAACTCGCATGGGGACTGGCCTTTCCTGAGGCCACCAGAGCGGGTCCCTGAGGTCCCCGCCGTAACTCGAGAAGACCTGCCGCAACTCGAGAAAATCCAGGAGGTTCTCCCCTCCAGGCGAGATGAGGCCGATTTCCGCTGAGGCGTCTCGAGGCTGATCACACCTCACCTCTGGAACTTCGAAAGGGTCCTTCACACCCTTGGTGCAAATCAAGAAGTTCCCCGACATACCCGTCTCCACTCGAGAGGAATCACGAGGGTCCCGCCCACATCCAGAGGAGCCCCGTTTCCGCCTCGTAGCTCGAGATGAGGGATCCTTTCCCTGCTTCGTCGGGAAAGACTTCCCGGCGTTCCCGTCGCATCTCAAGAGGAGGCCCTCTCAACAGGAACGGCGAGAGGAACTCCAGGGTCGTGCCACCATTCCAAGAGTCCCCCAGATGTCTCAGTCCATTCCAGAGGAACCTCTTTTCCCTTCACCGGCTCGTCTTTCACGCCGAGGATCGACTCACACCAAGGTGGCACGTAGCACAGCCCTGTGGGAAAGCCTCGTGGGAAAGCCTCGAGGGACAGCCTCGAGGGAAAGCCACAGATCCCTTGATCCACGTGACAGGAAGCGTGACACTACTGCTGCAGCTCGGGAGGAAAGCGCACGTGCATGCCCCCACTCGAGACGAGGCCTGACTCCCCTGGGGAGACTCAGAAGCACCCCAAGATCCATGGCAATACTGGAGAGGAATCCTCAGGTTCCGGCCCCGACTCCACACAAGGACTGAGGCCGCGGCATGGACGGGAGAGGAATCCCGAGAGGTACCCTAGCAACTCGCATGGGGACTGGCCTTTCCTGAGGCCAGCAGAGCCGGTCCCTGAGGTCCCCGTCGTAACTCGAGAAGACCTGCCGCAACTCGAGAAAATCCAGGAGGTTCTCCCCTCCAGGCGAGATGAGGCCCATTTCCGCTGAGGCGTCTCGAGGCTGATCACACCTCACCTCTGGAACTTCGAAAGGGTCCTTCACACGCTTGGTGCAAATCAAGAAGTTCCCCGACCTAGCCGTCTCCACTCGAGAGGAATCACGAGGGTCCCGCCCACATCCAGAGGAGCCCCGTTTCCGCCTCGTAGCTCGAGATGAGGGATCCTTTCCCTGCTTCGTCGGGAAAGAGTTCCCGGCGTTCCCGTCGCATCTCAAGAGGAGGCCCTCTCAACAGGAACGGCGAGAGGAACTCCAGGGTCGTGCCACCATTCCAAGAGTCCCCCAGATGTCTCAGTCCATTCCAGAGGAACCTCTTTTCCCTTCACCGGCTCGTCTTTCACGCCGAGGATCGACTCACACCAAGGTGGCACGTGGCACAGCCCTGTGGGAAAGCCTCGTGGGAAAGCCTCGAGGGACAGCCTCGAGGGAAAGCCACAGATCCCTTGATCCACGTGACAGGAAGCGTGACACTACTGCTGCAGCTCGGGAGGAAAGCGCACGTGCATGCCCCCACTCGAGACGAGGCCTGACTCCCCTGGGGAGACTCAGAAGCACCCCAAGATCCATGGCAACACTGGAGAGGAATCCTCAGGTTCCGGCCCCGACTCCACACAAGGACTGAGGCCCCGGCATGGACGGGAGAGGAATCCCGAGGGGTCCCCTAGCAACTCGCATGGGGACTGGCCTTTCCTGAGGCCACCAGAGCGGGTCCCTGAGGTCCCCGCCGTAACTCGAGAAGACCTGCCGCAACTCGAGAAAATCCAGGAGGTTCTCCCCTCCAGGCGAGATGAGGCCCATTTCCGCTGAGGCGTCTCGAGGCTGATCACACCTCACCTCTGGAACTTCGAAAGGGTCCTTCACACCCTTGGTGCAAATCAAGAAGTTCCCCGACCTAGCCGTCTCCACTCGAGAGGAATCACGAGGGTCCCGCCCACATCCAGAGGAGCCCCGTTTCCGCCTCGTAGCTCGAGATGAGGGATCCTTTCCCTGCTTCGTCGGGAAAGAGTTCCCGGCGTTCCCGTCGCATCTCAAGAGGAGGCCCTCTCAACAGGAACGGCGAGAGGAACTCCAGGGTCGTGCGACCATTCCCAGAGTCCCCCAGATGTCTCAGTCCATTCCAGAGGAACCTCTTTTCCCTTCACCGGCTCGTCTTTCCCGCCGAGGATCGACTCACACCAAGGTGGCACGTGGCACAGCCCTGTGGGAAAGCCTCGTGGGAAAGCCTCGAGGGACAGCCTCGAGGGAAAGCCACAGATCCCTTGATCCACGTGACAGGAAGCGTGACACTACTGCTGCAGCTCGGGAGGAAAGCGCACGTGCATGCCCCCACTCGAGACGAGGCCTGACTCCCCTGGGGAGACTCAGAAGCACCCCAAGATCCATGGCAACACTGGAGAGGAATCTTCAGGTTCCGGCCCCGACTCCACACAAGGACTGAGGCCCCGGCATGGACGGGAGAGGAATCCCGAGGTTCCCCTAGCAACTCGCATGGGGACTGGCCTTTCCTGAGGCCACCAGAGCGGGTCCCTGAGGTCCCCGCCGTAACTCGAGAAGACCTGCCGCAACTCGAGAAAATCCAGGAGGTTCTCCCCTCCAGGCGAGATGAGGCCCATTTCCGCTGAGGCGTCTCGAGGCTGATCACACCTCACCTCTGGAACTTCGAAAGGGTCCTTCACACCCTTGGTGCAAATCAAGAAGTTCCCCGACCTAGCCGTCTCCACTCGAGAGGAATCACGAGGGTCCCGCCCACATCCAGAGGAGCCCCGTTTCCGCCTCGTAGCTCGAGATGAGGGATCCTTGCCCTGCTTCGTCGGGAAAGAGTTCCCGGCGTTCCCGTCGCATCTCAAGAGGAGGCCCTCTCAACAGGAACGGCGAGAGGAACTCCAGGGTCGTGCCACCATTCCAAGAGTCCCCCAGATGTCTCAGTCCATTCCAGAGGAACCTCTTTTCCCTTCACCGGCTCGTCTTTCCCGCCGAGGATCGACTCACACCAAGGTGGCACGTGGCACAGCCCTGTGGGAAAGCCTCGTGGGAAAGCCTCGAGGGACAGCCTCGAGGGAAAGCCACAGATCCCTTGATCCACGTGACACGAAGCGTGACACTACTGCTGCAGCTCGGGAGGAAAGCGCACGTGCATGCCCCCACTCGAGACGAGGCCTGACTCCCCTGGGGAGACTCAGAAGCACCCCAAGATCCATGGCAACACTGGAGAGGAATCTTCAGGTTCCGGCCCCGACTCCACACAAGGACTGAGGCCCCGGCATGGACGGGAGAGGAATCCCGAGGGGTCCCCTAGCAACTCGCATGGGGACTGGCCTTTCCTGAGGCCACCAGAGCGGGTCCCTGAGGTCCCCGCGGTAACTCGAGAAGACCTGCCGCAACTCGAGAAAATCCAGGAGGTTCTCCCCTCCAGGCGAGATGAGGCCCATTTCCGCTGAGGCGTCTCGAGGCTGATCACACCTCACCTCTGGAACTTCGAAAGGGTCCTTCACACGCTTGGTGCAAATCAAGAAGTTCCCCGACCTAGCCGTCTCCACTCGAGAGGAATCACGAGGGTCCCGCCCACATCCAGAGGAGCCCCGTTTCCGCCTCGTAGCTCGAGATGAGGGATCCTTTCCCTGCTTCGTCGGGAAAGAGTTCCCGGCGTTCCCGTCGCACCTCAAGAGGAGGCCCTCTCAACAGGAACGGCGAGAGGAACTCCAGGGTCGTGCCACCATTCCAAGAGTCCCCCAGATGTCTCAGTCCATTCCAGAGGAACCTCTTTTCCCTTCACCGGCTCGTCTTTCACGCCGAGGATCGACTCACACCAAGGTGGCACGTGGCACAGCCCTGTGGGAAAGCCTCGTGGGAAAGCCTCGAGGGACAGCCTCGAGGGAAAGCCACAGATCCCTTGATCCACGTGACAGGAAGCGTGACACTACTGCTGCAGCTCGGGAGGAAAGCGCACGGGCATGCCCCCACTCGAGACGAGGCCTGACTCCCCTGGGGAGACTCAGAAGCACCCCAAGATCCATGGCAACACTGGAGAGGAATCCTCAGGTTCCGGCCCCGACTCCACACAAGGACTGAGGCCCCGGCATGGACGGGAGAGGAATCCCGAGAGGTCCCCTAGCAACTCGCATGGGGACTGGCCTTTCCTGAGGCCACCAGAGCGGGTCCCTGAGGTCCCCGCCGTAACTCGAGAAGACCTGCCGCAACTCGAGAAAATCCAGGAGGTTCTCCCCTCCAGGCGAGATGAGGCCCATTTCCGCTGAGGCGTCTCGAGGCTGATCACACCTCACCTCTGGAACTTTGAAAGGGTCCTTCACACGCTTGGTGCAAATCAAGAAGTTCCCCGACCTAGCCGTCTCCACTCGAGAGGAATCACGAGGGTCCCGCCCACATCCAGAGGAGCCCCGTTTCCGCCTCGTAGCTCGAGATGAGGGATCCTTGCCCTGCTTCGTCGGGAAAGAGTTCCCGGCGTTCCCGTCGCATCTCAAGAGGAGGCCCTCTCAACAGGAACGGCGAGAGGAACTCCAGGGTCGTGCCACCATTCCAAGAGTCCCCCAGATGTCTCAGTCCATTCCAGAGGAACCTCTTTTCCCTTCACCGGCTCGTCTTTCCCGCCGAGGATCGACTCACACCAAGGTGGCACGTGGCACAGCCCTGTGGGAAAGCCTCGTGGGAAAGCCTCGAGGGACAGCCTCGAGGGAAAGCCACAGATCCCTTGATCCACGTGACAGGAAGCGTGACACTACTGCTGCAGCTCGGGAGGAAAGCGCACGTGCATGCCCCCACTCGAGACGAGGCCTGACTCCCCTGGGGAGACTCAGAAGCACCCCAAGATCCATGGCAACACTGGAGAGGAATCTTCAGGTTCCGGCCCCGACTCCACACAAGGACTGAGGCCCCGGCATGGACGGGAGAGGAATCCCGAGGGGTCCCCTAGCAACTCGCATGGGGACTGGCCTTTCCTGAGGCCACCAGAGCGGGTCCCTGAGGTCCCCGCGGTAACTCGAGAAGACCTGCCGCAACTCGAGAAAATCCAGGAGGTTCTCCCCTCCAGGCGAGATGAGGCCCATTTCCGCTGAGGCGTCTCGAGGCTGATCACACCTCACCTCTGGAACTTCGAAAGGGTCCTTCACACGCTTGGTGCAAATCAAGAAGTTCCCCGACCTAGCCGTCTCCACTCGAGAGGAATCACGAGGGTCCCGCCCACATCCAGAGGAGCCCCGTTTCCGCCTCGTAGCTCGAGATGAGGGATCCTTTCCCTGCTTCGTCGGGAAAGAGTTCCCGGCGTTCCCGTCGCATCTCAAGAGGAGGCCCTCTCAACAGGAACGGCGAGAGGAACTCCAGGGTCGTGCCACCATTCCAAGAGTCCCCCAGATGTCTCAGTCCATTCCAGAGGAACCTCTTTTCCCTTCACCGGCTCGTCTTTCACGCCGAGGATTGACTCACACCAAGGTGGCACGTGGCACAGCCCTGTGGGAAAGCCTCGTGGGAAAGCCTCGAGGGACAGCCTCGAGGGAAAGCCACAGATCCCTTGATCCACGTGACAGGAAGCGTGACACTACTGCTGCAGCTCGGGAGGAAAGCGCACGTGCATGCCCCCACTCGAGACGAGGCCTGACTCCCCTGGGGAGACTCAGAAGCACCCCAAGATCCATGGCAACACTGGAGAGGAATCCTCAGGTTCCGGCCCCGACTCCACACAAGGACTGAGGCCCCGGCATGGACGGGAGAGGAATCCCGAGAGGTCCCCTAGCAACTCGCATGGGGACTGGCCTTTCCTGAGGCCACCAGAGCGGGTCCCTGCGGTCCCCGCCGTAACTCGAGAAGACCTGCCGCAACTCGAGAAAATCCAGGAGGTTCTCCCGTCCAGGCGAGATGAGGCCCATTTCCGCTGAGGCGTCTCGAGGCTGATCACACCTCACCTCTGGAACTTCGAAAGGGTCCTTCACACCCTTGGTGCAAATCAAGAAGTTCCCCGACATACCCGTCTCCACTCGAGAGGAATCACGAGGGTCCCGCCTACATCCAGAGGAGCCCCGTTTCCGCCTCGTAGCTCGAGATGAGGGATCCTTTCCCTGCTTCTTCGGGAAAGAGTTCCCGGCGTTCCCGTCGCATCTCAAGAGGAGGCCCTCTCAACAGGAACGGCGAGAGGAACTCCAGGGTCGTGCCACCATTCCAAGAGTCCCCCAGATGTCTCAGTCCCTTCCAGAGGAATCTCTTTTCCCTTCACCGGCTCGTCTTTCACGCCGAGGATCGACTCACACCAAGGTGGCACGTGGCACAGCCCTGTGGGAAAGCCTCGTGGGAAAGCCTCGAGGGACAGCCTCGAGGGAAAGCCACAGATCCCTTGATCCACGTGACAGGAAGCGTGACACTACTGCTGCAGCTCGGGAGGAAAGCGCACATGCATGCCCCCACTCGAGACGAGGCCTGACTCCCCTGGGGAGACTCAGAAGCACCCCAAGATCCATGGCAACACTGGAGAGGAATCCTCAGGTTCCGGCCCCGACTCCACACAAGGACTGAGGCCCCGGCATGGACGGGAGAGGAATCCCGAGTGGTCCCCTAGCAACTCGCATGGGGACTGGCCTTTCCTGAGGCCACCAGAGCGGGTCCCTGAGATCCCCGTCGTAACTCGAGAAGACCTGCCGCAACTCGAGAAAATCCAGGAGGTTCTCCCCTCCAGGCGAGATGAGGCCCATTTCCGCTGAGGCGTCTCGAGGCTGATCACACCTCCCCTCTGGAACTTCGAAAGGGTCCTTCACACCCTTGGTGCAAATCAAGAAGTTCCCCGACATACCCGTCTCCACTCGAGAGGAATCACGAGGGTCCCGCCCACATCCAGAGGAGCCCCGTTTCCGCCTCGTAGCTCGAGATGAGGGATCCTTTCCCTGCTTCGTCGGGAAAGAGTTCCCGGCGTTCCCGTCGCATCTCAAGAGGAGGCCCTCTCAACAGGAACAGCGAGAGGAACTCCAGGGTCGTGCCACCATTCCAAGAGTCCCCCAGATGTCTCAGTCCATTCCAGAGGAACCTGTTTTCCCTTCACCGGCCCGTCTTTCACGCCGAGCATCGACTCACACCAAGGTGGCACGTGGCACAGCCCTGTGGGAAAGCCTCGTGGGAAAGCCTCGAGGGACAGCCTCGAGGGAAAGCCACAGATCCCTTGATCCACGTGACAGGAAGCGTGACACTACTGCTGCAGCTCAGGAGGGAAGCGCACGTACATGCCCCCACACGAGACGAGGCCTGACTCCACTGGGGAGGCTCAGAAGCACCCCAAGATCCATGGCAACACTGGAGAGGAATCCTCAGGTTCCGGCCCCGACTCCACACAAGGACTGAGGCCCCGGCATGGATGGGAGAGGAATCCCGAAAGGTCCCCTAGCAACTCGCATGGGGACTGGCCTTTCCTGAGGCCACCAGAGCGGGTCCCTGAGGTCCTCGTCGTAACTCGAGAAGACCTGCCGCAACTTGAGAAAATCCAGGAGGTTCTCCCCTCCAGGCGAGATGAGCCCCATTTCCGCTGAGGCGTCTCGAGGCTGATCACACCTCCCCTCTGGAACTTCGAAAGGGTCCTTCACACCCTTGGTGCAAATCAAGAAGTTCCCCGACATAGCCGTCTCCACTCGAGAGGAATCACGAGGGTCCCGCCCACATCAAGAGGAGCCCCGTTTCCGCGTCGTAGCTCGAGATGAGGGATCCTTTCCCTGCTTCGTCGGGAAAGAGTTCCCGGCGTTCCCGTCGCATCTCAAGAGGAGGCCCTCTCAACAGGAACGGCGAGAGGAATTCCAGGGTCGTGCCACCATTCCAAGAGTCCCCCAGATGTCTCAGTCCATTCCAGAGGAACCTCTTTTCCCTTCACCGGCTCGTCTTTCACGCCGAGGATTGACTCACACCAAGGTGGCACGTGGCACAGCCCTGTGGGAAAGCCTCGTGGGAAAGCCTCGAGGGAAAGCCTCGAGGGACAGCCTCGAGGGAAAGCCACAGATCCCTTGATCCACGTGACAGGAAGCGTGACACTACTGCTGCAGCTCGGGAGGAAAGCGCACGTGCATGCCCCCACTCGAGACGAGGCCTGACTCCCCTGGGGAGACTCAGAAGCACCCCAAGATCCATGGCAACACTGGAGAGGAATCCTCAGGTTCCGGCCCCGACTCCACACAAGGACTGAGGCCCCGGCATGGATGGGAGAGGAATCCCGAAAGGTCCCCTAGCAACTCGCATGGGGACTGGCCTTTCCTGAGGCCACCAGAGCGGGTCCCTGAGGTCCTCGTCGTAACTCGAGAAGACCTGCCGCAACTTGAGAAAATCCAGGAGGTTCTCCCCTCCAGGCGAGATGAGGCCCATTTCCGCTGAGGCGTCTCGAGGCTGATCACACCTCCCCTCTGGAACTTCGAAAGGGTCCTTCACACCCTTGGTGCAAATCAAGAAGTTCCCCGACATAGCCGTCTCCACTCGAGAGGAATCACGAGGGTCCCGCCCACATCAAGAGGAGCCCCGTTTCCGCGTCGTAGCTCGAGATGAGGGATCCTTTCCCTGCTTCGTCGGGAAAGAGTTCCCGGCGTTCCCGTCGCATCTCAAGAGGAGGCCCTCTCAAAAGGTACGGCGAGAGGAATTCCAGGGTCGTGCCACCATTCCAAGAGTCCCCCAGATGTCTCAGTCCATTCCAGAGGAACCTCTTTTCCCTTCACCGGCTCGTCTTTCACGCCGAGGATTGACTCACACCAAGGTGGCACGTGGCACAGCCCTGTGGGAAAGCCTCGTGGGAAAGCCTCGAGGGACAGCCTCGAGGGACAGCCTCGAGGGAAAGCCACAGATCCCTTGATCCACGTGACAGGAAGCGTGACACTACTGCTGCAGCTCGGGAGGAAAGCGCACGTGCATGCCCCCACTCGAGACGAGGCCTGACTCCCCTGGGGAGACTCAGAAGCACCCCAAGATCCATGGCAACACTGGAGAGGAATCCTCAGGTTCCGGCCCCGACTCCACACAAGGACTGAGGCCCCGGCATGGACGGGAGAGGAATCCCGAGAGGTCCCCTAGCAACTCGCATGGGGACTGGCCTTTCCTGAGGCCACCAGAGCGGGTCCCTGAGGTCCCCGTCGTAACACGAGAAGACCTGCCGCAACTCGAGAAAATCCAGGAGGTTCTCCCCTCCAGGCGAGATGAGGCCCATTTCCGCTGAGGCGTCTCGAGGCTGATCACACCTCACCTCTGGAACTTCGAAAGGGACCTTCACACCCTTGGTGCAAATCAAGAAGTTCCCCGACATACCCGTCTCCACTCGAGAGGAATCACGAGGGTCCCGCCTACATCCAGAGGAGCCCCGTTTCCGCCTCGTAGCTCGAGATGAGGGATCCTTTCCCTGCTTCGTCGGGAAAGAGTTCCCGGCGTTCCCGTCGCATCTCAAGAGGAGGCCCTCTCAACAGGAACGGCGAGAGGAACTCCAGGGTCGTGCCACCATTCCAAGAGTCCCCCAGATGTCTCAGTCCCTTCCAGAGGAATCTCTTTTCCCTTCACCGGCTCGTCTTTCACGCCGAGGATCGACTCACACCAAGGTGGCACGTGGCACAGCCCTGTGGGAAAGCCTCGTGGGAAAGCCTCGAGGGACAGCCTCGAGGGAAAGCCACAGATCCCTTGATCCACGTGACAGGAAGCGTGACACTACTGCTGCAGCTCGGGAGGAAAGCGCACGTGCATGCCCCCACTCGAGACGAGGCCTGACTCCCCTGGGGAGACTCAGAAGCACCCCAAGATCCATGGCAACACTGGAGAGGAATCCTCAGGTTCCGGCCCCGACTCCACACAAGGACTGAGGCCCCGGCATGGACGGGAGAGGAATCCCGAGTGGTCCCCTAGCAACTCGCATGGGGACTGGCCTTTCCTGAGGCCACCAGAGCGGGTCCCTGAGGTCCCCGTCGTAACTCGAGAAGACCTGCCGCAACTCGAGAAAATCCAGGAGGTTCTCCCCTCCAGGCGAGATGAGGCCCATTTCCGCTGAGGCGTCTCGAGGCTGATCACACCTCCCCTCTGGAACTTCGAAAGGGTCCTTCACACCCTTGGTGCAAATCAAGAAGTTCCCCGACATACCCGTCTCCACTCGAGAGGAATCACGAGGGTCCCGCCCACATCCAGAGGAGCCCCGTTTCCGCCTCGTAGCTCGAGATGAGGGATCCTTTCCCTGCTTCGTCGGGAAAGAGTTCCCGGCGTTCCCGTCGCATCTCAAGAGGAGGCCCTCTCAACAGGAACAGCGAGAGGAACTCCAGGGTCGTGCCACCATTCCAAGAGTCCCCCAGATGTCTCAGTCCATTCCAGAGGAACCTGTTTTCCCTTCACCGGCCCGTCTTTCACGCCGAGCATCGACTCACACCAAGGTGGCACGTGGCACAGCCCTGTGGGAAAGCCTCGTGGGAAAGCCTCGAGGGACAGCCTCGAGGGAAAGCCACAGATCCCTTGATCCACGTGACAGGAAGCGTGACACTACTGCTGCAGCTCAGGAGGGAAGCGCACGTACATGCCCCCACACGAGACGAGGCCTGACTCCACTGGGGAGACTCAGAAGCACCCCAAGATCCATGGCAACACTGGAGAGGAATCCTCAGGTTCCGGCCCCGACTCCACACAAGGACTGAGGCCCCGGCATGGATGGGAGAGGAATCCCGAAAGGTCCCCTAGCAACTCGCATGGGGACTGGCCTTTCCTGAGGCCACCAGAGCGGGTCCCTGAGGTCCTCGTCGTAACACGAGAAGACCTGCCGCAACTCGAGAAAATCCAGGAGGTTCTCCCCTCCAGGCGAGATGAGGCCCATTTCCGCTGAGGCGTCTCGAGGCTGATCACACCTCCCCTCTGGAACTTCGAAAGGGTCCTTCACACCCTTGGTGCAAATCAAGAAGTTCCCCGACATAGCCGTCTCCACTCGAGAGGAATCACGAGGGTCCCGCCCACATCAAGAGGAGCCCCGTTTCCGCGTCGTAGCTCGAGATGAGGGATCCTTTCCCTGCTTCGTCGGGAAAGAGTTCCCGGCGTTCCCGTCGCATCTCAAGAGGAGGCCCTCTCAACAGGAACGGCGAGAGGAATTCCAGGGTCGTGCCACCATTCCAAGAGTCCCCCAGATGTCTCAGTCCATTCCAGAGGAACCTCTTTTCCCTTCACCGGCTCGTCTTTCACGCCGAGGATTGACTCACACCAAGGTGGCACGTGGCACAGCCCTGTGGGAAAGCCTCGTGGGAAAGCCTCGAGGGACAGCCTCGAGGGACAGCCTCGAGGGAAAGCCACAGATCCCTTGATCCACGTGACAGGAAGCGTGACACTACTGCTGCAGCTCGGGAGGAAAGCGCACGTGCATGCCCCCACTCGAGACGAGGCCTGACTCCCCTGGGGAGACTCAGAAGCACCCCAAGATCCATGGCAACACTGGAGAGGAATCCTCAGGTTCCGGCCCCGACTCCACACAAGGACTGAGGCCCCGGCATGGACGGGAGAGGAATCCCGAGAGGTCCCCTAGCAACTCGCATGGGGACTGGCCTTTCCTGAGGCCACCAGAGCGGGTCCCTGAGGTCCCCGTCGTAACACGAGAAGACCTGCCGCAACTCGAGAAAATCCAGGAGGTTCTCCCCTCCAGGCGAGATGAGGCCCATTTCCGCTGAGGCGTCTCGAGGCTGATCACACCTCACCTCTGGAACTTCGAAAGGGTCCTTCACACCCTTGGTGCAAATCAAGAAGTTCCCCGACATACCCGTCTCCACTCGAGAGGAATCACGAGGGTCCCGCCTACATCCAGAGGAGCCCCGTTTCCGCCTCGTAGCTCGAGATGAGGGATCCTTTCCCTGCTTCGTCGGGAAAGAGTTCCCGGCGTTCCCGTCGCATCTCAAGAGGAGGCCCTCTCAACAGGAACGGCGAGAGGAACTCCAGGGTCGTGCCACCATTCCAAGAGTCCCCCAGATGTCTCAGTCCCTTCCAGAGGAATCTCTTTTCCCTTCACCGGCTCGTCTTTCACGCCGAGGATCGACTCACACCAAGGTGGCACGTGGCACAGCCCTGTGGGAAAGCCTCGTGGGAAAGCCTCGAGGGACAGCCTCGAGGGAAAGCCACAGATCCCTTGATCCACGTGACAGGAAGCGTGACACTACTGCTGCAGCTCGGGAGGAAAGCGCACGTGCATGCCCCCACTCGAGACGAGGCCTGACTCCCCTGGGGAGACTCAGAAGCACCCCAAGATCCATGGCAACACTGGAGTGGAATCCTCAGGTTCCGGCCCCGACTCCACACAAGGACTGAGGCCCCGGCATGGACGGGAGAGGAATCCCGAGAGGTCCCCTAGCAACTCGCATGGGGACTGGCCTTTCCTGAGGCCACCAGAGCGGGTCCCTGAGGTCCCCGTCGTAACACGAGAAGACCTGCCGCAACTCGAGAAAATCCAGGAGGTTCTCCCCTCCAGGCGAGATGAGGCCCATTTCCGCTGAGGCGTCTCGAGGCTGATCACACCTCACCTCTGGAACTTCGAAAGGGTCCTTCACACCCTTGGTGCAAATCAAGAAGTTCCCCGACATACCCGTCTCCACTCGAGAGGAATCACGAGGGTCCCGCCCACATCCAGAGGAGCCCCGTATCCGCCTCGTAGCTCGAGATGAGGGATCCTTTCCCTGCTTCGTCGGGAAAGAGTTCCCGGCGTTCCCGTCGCATCTCAAGAGGAGGCCCTCTCAACAGGAACGGCGAGAGGAACTCCAGGGTCGTGCCACCATTCCAAGAGTCCCCCAGATGTCTCAGTCCATTCCAGAGGAACCTCTTTTCCCTTCACCGGCTCGTCTTTCACGCCGAGGATCGACTCACACCAAGGTGGCACGTGGCACAGCCCTGTGGGAAAGCCTCGTGGGAAAGCCTCGAGGGACAGCCTCGAGGGAAAGCCACAGATCCCTTGATCCACGTGACAGGAAGCGTGACACTACTGCTGCAGCTCGGGAGGAAAGCGCACGTGCATGCCCCCACTCGAGACGAGGCCTGACTCCCCTGGGGAGACTCAGAAGCACCCCAAGATCCATGGCAACACTGGAGAGGAATCCTCAGGTTCCGGCCCCGACTCCACACAAGGACTGAGGCCCCGGCATGGACGGGAGAGGAATCCCGAGAGGTCCCCTAGCAACTCGCATGGGGACTGGCCTTTCCTGAGGCCACCAGAGCGGGTCCCTGAGGTCCCCGCCGTAACTCGAGAAGACCTGCCGCAACTCGAGAAAATCCAGGAGGTTCTCCCCTCCAGGCGAGATGAGGCCCATTTCCGCTGAGGCGTCTCGAGGCTGATCACACCTCACCTCTGGAACTTCGAAAGGGTCCTTCACACCCTTGGTGCAAATCAAGAAGTTCCCCGACATACCCGTCTCCACTCGAGAGGAATCACGAGGGTCCCGCCTACATCCAGAGGAGCCCCTTTTCCGCCTCGTAGCTCGAGATGAGGGATCCTTTCCCTGCTTCGTCGGGAAAGAGTTCCCGGCGTTCCCGTCGCATCTCAAGAGGAGGCCCTCTCAACAGGAACGGCGAGAGGAACTCCAGGGTCGTGCCACCATTCCAAGAGTCCCCCAGATGTCTCAGTCCATTCCAGAGGAACCTCTTTGCCCTTCACCGGCTCGTCTTTCACGCCGAGGATCGACTCACACCAAGGTGGCACGTGGCACAGCCCTGTGGGAAAGCCTCGTGGGAAAGCCTCGAGGGACAGCCTCGAGGGACAGCCTCGAGGGAAAGCCACAGATCCCTTGATCCACGTGACAGGAAGCGTGACACTACTGCTGCAGCTCGGGAGGAAAGCGCACGTGCATGCCCCCACTCGAGACGAGGCCTGACTCCCCTGGGGAGACTCAGAAGCACCCCAAGATCCATGGCAACACTGGAGAGGAATCCTCAGGTTCCGGCCCCGACTCCACACAAGGACTGAGGCCCCGGCATGGACGGGAGAGGAATCCCGAGAGGTCCCCTAGCAACTCGCATGGGGACTGGCCTTTCCTGAGGCCACCAGAGCGGGTCCCTGAGGTCCCCGTCGTAACACGAGAAGACCTGCCGCAACTCGAGAAAATCCAGGAGGTTCTCCCCTCCAGGCGAGATGAGGCCCATTTCCGCTGAGGCGTCTCGAGGCTGATCACACCTCACCTCTGGAACTTCGAAAGGGTCCTTCACACCCTTGGTGCAAATCAAGAAGTTCCCCGACATACCCGTCTCCACTCGAGAGGAATCACGAGGGTCCCGCCCACATCCAGAGGAGCCCCGTATCCGCCTCGTAGCTCGAGGTGAGGGATCCTTTCCCTGCTTCGTCGGGAAAGAGTTCCCGGCGTTCCCGTCGCATCTCAAGAGGAGGCCCTCTCAACAGGAACGGCGAAGGAACGGCGAGAGGAACTCCAGGGTCGTGCCACCATTCCAAGAGTCCCCCAGATGTCTCAGTCTATTCCAGAGGAACCTCTTTTCCATTCACCGGCTCGTCTTTCACGCCGAGGATCGACTCACACCAAGGTGGCACGTGGCACAGCCCTGTGGGAAAGCCTCGTGGGAAAGCCTCGAGGGACAGCCTCGAGGGAAAGACACAGATCCCTTGATCCACGTGACAGGAAGCGTGACACTACTGCTGCAGCTCGGGAGGAAAGCGCATGTGCATGCCCCCACTCGAGACGAGGCCTGACTCCCCTGGGGAGACTCAGAAGCACCCCAAGATCCATGGCAACACTGGAGGGGAATCCTCAGGTTCCGGCTCCGACTCCAGACAAGGACTGAGGCCCCGGCATGGACGGGAGAGGAATCCCGAGAGGTCCCCTAGCAACTCGCATGGGGACTGGCCTTTCCTGAGGCCACCAGAGCGGGTCCTTGAGGTCCCGGTCGTAACACGAGAAGACCTGCCGCAACTCGAGAAAATCCAGGAGGTTCTCCCCTCCAGGCGAGATGAGGCCCATTTCCGCTGAGGCATCTCGAGGCTGATCACACCTCACCTCTGGAACTTCGAAAGGGTCCTTCACACCCTTGGTGCAAATCAAGAAGTTCCCCGACCTAGCCGTCTCCACTCGAGAGGAATCACGTGGGTCCCGCCCACATCCAGAGGAGCCCCGTTTCCGCCTCGTAGCTCGAGATGAGGGATCCTTTCCCTGCTTCGTCGGGAAAGAGTTCCCGGCGTTCCCGTCGCATCTCAAGAGGAGGCCCTCTCAACAGGACCGGCGAGAGGAACTCCAGGGTCGTGCCACCATTCCAAGAGTCCCCCAGATGTCTCAGTCCATTCCAGAGGAACCTCTTTTCCCTTCACCGGCTCGTCTTTCACGCCGAGGATCGACTCACACCAAGGTGGCACGTGGCACAACCCTGTGGGAAAGCCTCGTGGGAAAGCCTCGAGGGACAGCCTCGAGGGAAAGCCACAGATCCCTTGATCCACGTGACAGGAAGCGTGACACTACTGCTGCAGATCGGGAGGAAAGCGCACGTGCATGCCCCCACTCGAGACGAGGCCTGACTCCCCTGGGGAGACTCAGAAGCACCCCAAGATCCATGGCAACACTGGAGAGGAATCCTCAGGTTCCGGCCCCGACTCCACACAAGGACTGAGGCCCCGGCATGGACGGGAGAGGAATCCCGAGAGGTCCCCTAGCAACTCGCATGGGGACTGGCCTTTCCTGAGGCCACCAGAGCGGGTCCCTGAGGTCCCCGTCGTAACTCGAGAAGACCTGCCGCAACTCGAGAAAATCCAGGAGGTTCTCCCCTCCAGGCGAGATGAGGCCCATTTCCGCTGAGGCGTCTCGAGGCTGATCACACCTCACCTCTGGAACTTCGAAAGGCTCCTTCACACCCTTGGTGCAAATCAAGAAGTTCCCCGACCTAGCCGTCTCCACTCGAGAGGAATCACGAGGGTCCCGCCCACATCCAGAGGAGCCCCGTTTCCGCCTCGTAGCTCGAGATGAGGGATCCTTTCCCTGCTTCGTCGGGAAAGAGTTCCCGGCGTTCCCATCGCATCTCAAGAGGAGGCCCTCTCAACAGGAACGGCGAGAGGAACTCCAGGGTCGTGCCACCATTCCAAGAGTCCCCCAGATGTCTCAGTCCATTCCAGAGGAACCTCTTTTCCCTTCACCGGCTCGTCTTTCACGCCGAGGATCGACTCACACCAAGGTGGCACGTGGCACAGCCCTGTGGGAAAGCCTCGTGGGAAAGCCTCGAGGGACAGCCTCGAGGGAAAGCCACAGATCCCTTGATCCACGTGACAGGAAGCGTGACACTACTGCTGCAGCTCGGGAGGAAAGCGCACGTGCATGCCCCCACTCGAGACGAGGCCTGACTCCCCTGGGGAGACTCAGAAGCACCCCAAGATCCATGGCAACACTGGAGAGGAATCCTCAGGTTCCGGCCCCGACTCCACACAAGGACTGAGGCCCCGGCATGGACGGGAGAGGAATCCCGAGAGGTCCCCTAGCAACTCGCATGGGGACTGGCCTTTCCTGAGGCCACCAGAGCGGGTCCCTGTGGTCCCCGTCGTAACTCGAGAAGACCTGCCGCAACTCGAGAAAATCCAGGAGGTTCTCCCCTCCAGGCGAGATGAGGCCCATTTCCGCTGAGGCGTCTCGAGGCTGATCACACCTCACCTCTGGCACTTCGAAAGGGTACTTCACACCCTTGGTGCAAATCAAGAAGTTCCCCGACCTAGCCGTCTCCATTCGAGAGGAATCACGTGGGTCCCGCCCACATCCAGAGGAGCCCCGTTTCCGCCTCGTAGCTCGAGATGAGGGATCCTTTCCCTGCTTCGTCGGGAAAGAGTTCCCGGCGTTCCCGTCGCATCTCAAGAGGAGGCCCTCTCAACAGGACCGGCGAGAGGAACTCCAGGGTCGTGCCACCATTCCAAGAGTCCCCCAGATGTCTCAGTCCATTCCAGAGGAACCTCTTTTCCCTTCACCGGCTCGTCTTTCACGCCGAGGATCGACTCACACCAAGGTGGCACGTGGCACAGCCCTGTGGGAAAGCCTCGAGGGACAGCCTCGAGGGAAAGCCACAGATCCCTTGATCCACGTGACAGGAAGCGTGACACTACTGCTGCAGATCGGGAGGAAAGCGCACGTGCATGCCCCCACTCGAGACGAGGCCTGACTCCCCTGGGGAGACTCAGAAGCACCCCAAGATCCATGGCAACACTGGAGAGGAATCCTCAGGTTCCGGCCCCGACTCCACACAAGGACTGAGGCCCCGGCATGGACGGGAGAGGAATCCCGAGAGGTCCCCTAGCAACTCGCATGGGGACTGGCCTTTCCTGAGGCCACCAGAGCGGGTCCCTGAGGTCCCCGTCGTAACTCGAGAAGACCTGCCGCAACTCGAGAAAATCCAGGAGGTTCTCCCCTCCAGGCGAGATTAGGCCCATTTCCGCTGAGGCGTCTCGATGCCGATCACACCTCACCTCTGGAACTTCGAAAGGCTACTTCACACCCTTGGTGCAAATCAAGAAGTTCCCCGACCTAGCCGTCTCCACTCGAGAGGAATCACGAGGGTCCCGCCCACATCCAGAGGAGCCCCGTTTCCGCCTCGTAGCTCGAGATGAGGGATCCTTTCCCTGCTTCGTCGGGAAAGAGTTCCCGGCGTTCCCGTCGCATCTCAAGAGGAGGCCCTCTCAACAGGAACGGCGAGAGGAACTCCAGGGTCGTGCCACCATTCCAAGAGTCCCCCAGATGTCTCAGTCCATTCCAGAGGAACCTCTTTTCCCTTCACCGGCTCGTCTTTCACGCCGAGGATCGACTCACACCAAGGTGGCACGTGGCACAGCCCTGTGGGAAAGCCTCGTGGGAAAGCCTCGAGGGACAGCCTCGAGGGAAAGCCACAGATCCCTTGATCCACGTGACAGGAAGCGTGACACTACTGCTGCAGCTCGGGAGGAAAGCGCACGTGCATGCCCCCACTCGAGACGAGGCCTGACTCCCCTGGGGAGACTCAGAAGCACCCCAAGATCCATGGCAACACTGGAGAGGAATCCTCAGGTTTCGGCCCCGACTCCACACAAGGACTGAGGCCCCGGCATGGACGGGAGAGGAATCCCGAGAGGTCCCCTAGCAACTCGCATGGGGACTGGCCTTTCCTGAGGCCACCAGAGCGGGTCCCTGTGGTCCCCGTCGTAACTCGAGAAGACCTGCCGCAACTCGAGAAAATCCAGGAGGTTCTCCCCTCCAGGCGAGATGAGGCCCATTTCCGCTGAGGCGTCTCGAGGCTGATCACACCTCACCTCTGGAACTTAGAAAGGCTCCTTCACACCCTTGGTGCAAATCAAGAAGTTCCCCGACATACCCGTCTCCACTCGAGAGGAATCACGAGGGTCCCGCCCACATCCAGAGGAGCCCCGTTTCCGCCTCGTAGCTCGAGATGAGGGATCCTTTCCCTGCTTCGTCGGGAAAGAGTTCCCGGCGTTCCCGTCGCATCTCAAG
Organism: Budorcas taxicolor; assembly: GCF_023091745.1. Classification (NCBI taxonomy): domain Eukaryota; kingdom Metazoa; phylum Chordata; class Mammalia; order Artiodactyla; family Bovidae; genus Budorcas; species Budorcas taxicolor. Next base: position 150,117 of record NW_026291565.1, read on the forward strand.
AGGAGGCCCTCTCAACAGGAACGGCGAGAGGAACTCCAGGGTCGTGCCACCATTCCAAGAGTCCCCCAGATGTCTCAGTCCATTCCAGAGGAACCTCTTTTCCCTTCACCGGCTCGTCTTTCACGCCGAGGATCGACTCACACCAAGGTGGCACGTGGCACAGCCCTGTGGGAAAGCCTCGTGGGAAAGCCTCGAGGGACAGCCTCGAGGGAAAGCCACAGATCCCTTGATCCACGTGACAGGAAGCGTGACACTACTGCTGCAGATCGGGAGGAAAGCGCACGTGCATGCCCCCACTCGAGACGAGGCCTGACTCCCCTGGGGAGACTCAGAAGCACCCCAAGATCCATGGCAACACTGGAGAGGAATCCTCAGGTTCCGGCCCCGACTCCACACAAGGACTGAGGCCCCGGCATGGACGGGAGAGGAATCCCGAGAGGTCCCCTAGCAACTCGCATGGGGACTGGCCTTTCCTGAGGCCACCAGAGCGGGTCCCTGAGGTCCCCGTCGTAACTCGAGAAGACCTGCCGCAACTCGAGAAAATCCAGGAGGTTCTCCCCTCCAGGCGAGATGAGGCCCATTTCCGCTGAGGCGTCTCGAGGCTGATCACACCTCACCTCTGGAACTTCGAAAGGGTCCTTCACACCCTTGGTGCAAATCAAGAAGTTCCCTGACCTAGCCGTCTCCACTCGAGAGGAATCACGAGGGTCCCGCCCACATCCAGAGGAGCCCCGTTTCCCCCTCGTAGCTCGAGATGAGGGATCCTTTCCCTGCTTCGTCGGGAAAGAGCTCCCGGCGTTCCCGTCGCATCTCAAGAGGAGGCCCTCTCAATAGCAACGGCGAGAGGAACTCCAGGGTCGTGCCACCATTCCAAGAGTCCCCCAGATGTCTCAGTCCATTCCAGAGGAACCTCTTTTCCCTTCACCGGCTCGTCTTTCACGCCGAAGATCGACTCACACCAAGGTGGCACGTGGCACAGCCCTGTGGGAAAGCCTCGTGGGAAAGCCTCGAGGGACAGCCTCGAGGGAAAGCCACAGATCCCTTGATCCACGTGACAGGAAGTGTGACACTACTGCTGCAGCTCGGGAGGAAAGCGCACGTGCATGCCCCCACTCGAGACGAGGCCTGACTCCCCTGGGGAGACTCAGAAGCACCCCAAGATCCATGGCAACACTGGAGAGGAATCCTCAGGTTCCGGCCCCGACTCCACACAAGGACTGAGGCCCCGGCATGGACGGGAGAGGAATCCCGAGAGGTCCCCTAGCAACTCGCATGGGGACTGGCCTTTCCTGAGGCCACCAGAGCGGGTCCCTGAGGTCCCCGTCGTAATTCGAGAAGACCTGCCACAACTCGAGAAAATCCAGGAGGTTCTCCCCTCCAGGCGAGATGAGGCCCATTTCCGCTGAGGCGTCTCGAGGCTGATCACACCTCACCTCTGGAACTTCGAAAGGCTCCTTCACACCCTTGGTGCAAATCAAGAAGTTCCCCGACCTAGCCGTCTCCACTCGAGAGGAATCACGAGAGTCCCGCCCACATCCAGAGGAGCCCCGTTTCCGCCTCGTAGCTCGAGATGAGGGATCCTTTCCCTGCTTCGTCGGGAAAGAGTTCCCGGCGTTCCCGTCGCATCTCAAGAGGAGGCCCTCTCAACAGGAACGGCGAGAGGAACTCCAGGGTCGTGCCACCATTCCAAGAGTCCCCCAGATGTCTCAGTCCATTCCAGAGGAACCTTTTTTCCCTGCACCGGCTCGTCTTTCACGCCGAGGATCGACTCACACCAAGGTGGCACGTGGCACAGCCCTGTGGGAAAGCCTCGCGGGAAAGCCTCGAGGGACAGCCTCGAGGGAAAGCCACAGATCCCTTGATCCACGTGACAGGAAGCGTGACACTACTGCTGCAGCTCGGGAGGAAAGCGCACGTGCATGCCCCCACTCGAGACGAGGCCTGACTCCCCTGGGGAGACTCAGAAGCACCCCAAGATCCATGGCAACACTGGAGAGGAATCCTCAGGTTCCGGCCCCGACTCCACACAAGGACTGAGGCCCCGGCATGGACGGGAGAGGAATCCCGAGAGGTCCCCTAGCAACTCGCATGGGGACTGGCCTTTCCTGAGGCCACCAGAGCGGGTCCCTGAGGTCCCCGTCGTAACTCGAGAAGACCTGCCGCAACTCGAGAAAATCCAGGAGGTTCTCCCCTCCAGGCGAGATGAGGCCCATTTCCGCTGAGGCGTCTCGAGGCTGATCACACCTCACCTCTGGAACTTCGAAAGGCTCCTTCACACCCTTGGTGCAAATCAAGAAGTTCCCCGACATACCCGTCTCCACTCGAGAGGAATCACGAGGGTCCCGCCCACATCCAGAGGAGCCCCGTTTCCGCCTCGTAGCTCGAGATGAGGGATCCTTTCCCTGCTTCGTCGGGAAAGAGTTCCCGGCGTTCCCGTCGCATCTCAAGAGGAGGCCCTCTCAACAGGAACGGCGAGAGGAACTCCAGGGTCGTGCCACCATTCCAAGAGTCCCCCAGATGTCTCAGTCCATTCCAGAGGAACCTCTTTTCCCTTCACCGGCTCGTCTTTCACGCCGAGGATCGACTCACACCAAGGTGGCACGTGGCACAGCCCTGTGGGAAAGCCTCGTGGGAAAGCCTCGAGGGACAGCCTCGAGGGAAAGCCACAGATCCCTTGATCCACGTGACAGGAAGCGTGACACTACTGCTGCAGCTCGGGAGGAAAGCGCACGTGCATGCCCCCACTCGAGACGAGCCCTGACTCCCCTGGGGAGACTCAGAAGCACCCCAAGATCCATGGCAACACTGGAGAGGAATCCTCAGGTTCCGGCCCCGACTCCACACAAGGACTGAGTCCCCGGCATGGACGGGAGAGGAATCCCGTGAGGTTCCCTAGCAACTCACATGGGGACTGGCCTTTCCTGAGGCCACCAGAGCGGGTCCCTGAGGTCCCCGTCGTAACTCGAGAAGACCTGCCTCATCTCGAGAAAATCCAGGAGGCTCTCCCCTCCAGGCGAGATGAGGATCATTTCCGCTGAGGCGTCTCGAGGCTGATCACACCTCACCTCTGGAATTTCGAAAGGGTCCTTCACACCCTTGGTGCAAATCAAGAAGTTCCCTGACCTAGCCGTCTCCACTCGAGAGGAATCACGAGGGTCCCGCCCACATCCAGAGGAGCCCCGTTTCCGCCTCGTAGCTCGAGATGAGGGATCCTTTCCCTGCTTCGTCTGGAAAGAGCTCCCGGCGTTCCCGTCGCATCTCAAGAGGAGGCCATCTCAATAGCAACGGCGAGAGGAACTCCAGGGTCGTGCCACCATTCCAAGAGTCCCCCAGATGTCTCAGTCCATTCCAGAGGAACTTCTTTTCCCTTCACCGGCTCGTCTTTCACGCCGAAGATCGACTCACACCAAGGTGGCACGTGGCAAAGCCCTGTGGGAAAGCCTCGTGGGAAAGCCTCGAGGGACAGCCTCGAGGGAAAGCCACAGATCCCTTGATCCACGTGACAGGAAGGGTGACACTACTGCTGCAGCTCGGGAGGAAAGCGCACGTGCATGCCCCCACTCGAGACGAGGCCTGACCCCCCTGGGGAGACTCAGAAGCACCCCAAGATCCATGGCAACACTGGAGAGGAATCCTCAAGTTCCGGCCCCGACTCCACACAAGGACTGAGGCCCCGGCATGGACGGGAGAGGAATCCCGAGAGGTCCCCTAGCAACTCGCATGGGGACTGGCCTTTCCTGAGGCCACCAGAGCGGGTCCCTGAGGTCCCCGTCGTAACTCGAGAAGACCTGCCACAACTCGAGAAAATCCAGGAGGTTCTCCCCTCCAGGCGAGATGAGGCCCATTTCCGCTGAGGCGTCTCGAGGCTGATCACACCTCACCTCCGGAACTTCGAAAGGGTCCTTCACACCCTTGGTGCAAATCAAGAAGTTCCCCGACATACCCGTCTCCACTCGAGAGGAATCACGAGAGTCCCGCCCACATCCAGAGGAGCCCCGTTTCCGCCTCGTAGCTCGAGATGAGGGATCCTTTCCCTGCTTCGTCGGGAAAGAGTTCCCGGCGTTCCCGTCGCATCTCAAGAGGAGGCCCTCTCAACAGGAACTGCGAGAGGAACTCCAGGGTCGTGCCACCATTCCAAGAGTCCCCCAGATGTCTCAGTCCATTCCAGAGGAACCTCTTTTCCCTTCACCGGCTCGTCTTTCCGCCGAGGATTGACTCACACCAAGGTGGCACGTGGCACAGCCCTGTGGGAAAGCCTCGTGGGAAAGCCTCGAGGGACAGCCTCGAGGGAAAGCCACAGATCCCTTGATCCACGTGACAGGAAGCGTGACACTACTGCTGCAGCTCGGCAGGAAAGCGCACGTGCATGCCCCCACTCGAGACGAGGCCTGACTCCCCTGGGGAGACTCAGAAGCACCCCAAGATCCATGGCAACACTGGAGAGGAATCCTCAGGTTCCGGCCCCGACTCCACACAAGGACTGAGGCCCCGGCGTGGATGGGAGAGGAATCCCGAGAGGTCCCCTAGCAACTCGCATGGGGACTGGCCTTTCCTGAGGCCACCAGAGCGGGTCCCTGAGGTCCCCGTCGTAACTCGAGAAGACCTGCCGCAACTCGAGAAAATCCAGGAGGTTCTCCCCTCCAGGTGAGATGAGGCCCATTTCCGCTGAGGCGTCTCGAGGCTGATCACACCTCACCTCTGGAACTTCGAAAGGCTCCTTCACACCCTTGGTGCAAATCAAGAAGTTCCCCGACATACCCGTCTCCACTCGAGAGGAATCACGAGGGTCCCGCCCACATCCAGAGGAGCCCCGTTTCCGCCTCGTAGCTCGAGATGAGGGATCCTTTCCCTGCTTCGTCGGGAAAGAGTTCCCGGCGTTCCCGTCGCATCTCAAGAGGAGGCCCTCTCAACAGGAACGGCGAGAGGAACTCCAGGGTCGTGCCACCATTCCAAGAGTCCCCCAGATGTCTCAGTCCATTCCAGAGGAACCTCTTTTCCCTTCACCGGCTCGTCTTTCACGCCGAGGATCGACTCACACCAAGGTGGCACGTGGCACAGCCCTGTGGGAAAGCCTCGAGGGACAGCCTCGAGGGAAAGCCACAGATCCCTTGATACACGTGACAGGAAGCGTGACACTACTGCTGCAGCTCGGGAGGAAAGCGCACGTGCATGCCCCCACTCGTGACGAGCCCTGACTCCCCTGGGGAGACTCAGAAGCACCCCAAGATCCATGGCAACACTGGAGAGGAATCCTCAGGTTCCGGCCCCGACTCCACACAAGGACTGAGGCCCCGGCATGGACGGGAGAGGAATCCCGAGAGGTCCCCTAGCAACTCGCATGGGGACTGGCCTTTCCTGAGGCCACCAGAGCGGGTCCCTGAGGTCCCCGTCGTAATTCGAGAAGACCTGCCACAACTCGAGAAAATCCAGGAGGTTCTCCCCTCCAGGCGAGATGAGGCCCATTTCCGCTGAGGCTTCTCGAGGCTGATCACACCTCACCTCTGGAACTTCGAAAGGGTCCTTCACACCCTTGGTGCAAATCAAGAAGTTCCCCGACCTAGCCGTCTCCACTCGAGAGTAATCACGAGAGTCCCGCCCACATCCAGAGGAGCCCCGTTTCCGCCTCGTAGCTCGAGATGAGGGATCCTTTCCCTGCTTCGTCGGGAAAGAGTTCCCGGCGTTCCCGTCGCATCTCAAGAGGAGGCCCTCTCAACAGGAACGGCGAGAGGAACTCCAGGGTCGTGCCACCATTCCAAGAGTCCCCCAGATGTCTCAGTCCATTCCAGAGGAACCTTTTTTCCCTTCACCGGCTCGTCTTTCACGCCGAGGATCGACTCACACCAAGGTGGCACGTGGCACAGCCCTGTGGGAAAGCCTCGTGGGAAAGCCTCGAGGGACAGCCTCGAGGGAAAGCCACAGATCCCTTGATCCACGTGACAGGAAGCGTGACACTACTGCTGCAGCTCGGGAGGAAAGCGCACGTGCGTGCCCCCACTCGAGACGAGCCCTGACTCCCCTGGGGAGACTCAGAAGCACCCCAAGATCCATGGCAACACTGGAGAGGAATCCTCAAGTTCCGGCCCCGACTCCACACAAGGACTGAGGCCCCGGCATGGACGGGAGAGGAATCCCGAGAGGTCCCCTAGCAACTCGCATGGGGACTGGCCTTTCCTGAGGCCACCAGAGCGGGTCCCTGAGGTCCCCGTCGTAACTCGAGAAGACCTGCCGCAACTCGAGAAAATCCAGGAGGTTCTCCCCTCCAGGCGAGATGAGGCCCATTTCCGCTGAGGCGTCTCGAGGCTGATCACACCTCACCTCTGGAACTTCGAAAGGGTCCTTCACACCCTTGGTGCAAATCAAGAAGTTCCCCGACCTAGCCGTCTCCACTCGAGAGGAATCACGAGGGTCCCGCCCACATCCAGAGGAGCCCCGTTTCCGCCTCGTAGCTCGAGATGAGGGATCCTTTCCCTGCTTCGTCAGGAAAGAGCTCCCGGCTTTCCCGTCGCATCTCAAGAGGAGGCCCTCTCAATAGGAACGGCGAGAGTAACTCCAGGGTCGTGCCACCATTTCAAGAGTCCCCCAGATGTCTCAGTCCATTCCAGAGGAACCTCTTTTCCCTTCACCGGCTCGTCTTTCACGCCGAGGATCGACTCACACCAAGGTGGCACGTGGCACAGCCCTGTGGGAAAGCCTCGTGGGAAAGCCTCGAGGGACAGCCTCGAGGGAAAGACACAGATCCCTTGATCCACGTGACAGGAAGCGTGACACTACTGCTGCAGCTCGGGAGGAAAGCGCACGTGCTTGCCCCCACTCGAGACGAGGCCTGACTCCCCTGGGGAGACTCAGAAGCACCCCAAGATCCATGGCAACACTGGAGAGGAATCCTCAGGTTCCGGCCCCGACTCCACACAAGGACTGAGGCCCCGGCATGGACGGGAGAGGAATCCCGAGAGGTCCCCTAGCAACTCGCATGGGGACTGGCCTTTCCTGAGGCCACCAGAGCGGGTCCCTGAGGTCCCCGTCGTAACTCGAGAAGACCTGCCACAACTCGAGAAAATCCAGGAGGTTCTCCCCTCCAGGCGAGATGAGGCCCATTTCCGCTGAGGCGTCTCGAGGCTGATCACACCTCACCTCTGGAACTTCGAAAGGGTCCTTCACATCCTTGGTGCAAATCAAGAAGTTCCCTGACCTAGCCGTCTCCACTCGAGAGGAATCACGAGGGTCCCGCCCACATCCAGAGGAGCCCCGTTTCCGCCTCGTAGCTCGAGATGAGGGATCCTTTCCCTGCTTCGTCAGGAAAGAGCTCCCGGCTTTCCCGTCGCATCTCAAGAGGAGGCCCTCTCAATAGGAACGGCGAGAGTAACTCCAGGGTCGTGCCACCATTCCAAGAGTCCCCCAGATGTCTCAGTCCATTCCAGAGGAACCTCTTTTCCCTTCACCGGCTCGTCTTTCACGCCGAGGATCGACTCACACCAAGGTGGCACGTGGCACAGCCCTGTGGGAAAGCCTCGTGGGACAGCCTCGAGGGACAGCCTCGAGGGAAAGCCACAGATCCCTTGATCCACGTGACAGGAAGCGTGACACTACTGCTGCAGCTCGGGAGGAAAGCGCACGTGCTTGCCCCCACTCGAGACGAGGCCTGACTCCCCTGGGGAGACTCAGAAGCACCCCAAGATCCATGGCAACACTGGAGAGGAATCCTCAGGTTCCGGCCCCGACTCCACACAAGGACTGAGGCCCCGGCATGGACGGGAGAGGAATCCCGAGAGGTCCCCTAGCAACTCGCATGGGGACTGGCCTTTCCTGTGGCCACCAGAGCGGGTCCCTGAGGTCCCCGTCGTAACTCGAGAAGACCAGCCGCAACTCGAGAAAATCCAGGAGGTTCTCCCCTCCAGGCGAGATGAGGCCCTTTTCCGCTGAGGCGTCTCGAGGCTGATCACACCTCACCTCCGGAACTTCGAAAGGGTCCTTCACACCCTTGGTGCAAATCAAGAAGTTCCGCGAAATACCCGTCTCCACTCGAGAGGAGTCACTAGAGTCCCGCCCACATCCAGAGGAGCCCCGTTTCCGCCTCGTAGCTCGAGATGAGGGATCCTTTCCCTGCTTCGTCGGGAAAGAGTTCCCGGCGTTCCCGTCGCATCTCAAGAGGAGGCCCTCTCAACAGGAACGGCGAGAGGAACTCCAGGGTCGTGCCACCACTCCAAGAGTCCCCCAGATGTCTCAGTCCATTCCAGAGAAACCTCTTTTCCCTTCACCGGCTCGTCTTTCACGCCGAGGATCGACTCACACCAAGGTGGCACGTGGCACAGCCCTGTGGGAAAGCCTCGTGGGAAAGCCTCGAGGGACAGCCTCGAGGGAAAGCCACAGATCCCTTGATCCACGTGACAGGAAGAGTGACACTACTGCTGCAGCTCGGGAGGAAAGCGCACGTGCATGCCCCCACTCGAGACGAGGCCTGACTCCCCTGGGGAGACTCAGAAGCACCCCAAGATCCATGGCAACACTGGAGAGGAATCCTCAGGTTCCGGCCCCGACTCCACACAAGGACTGAGGCCCCGGCATGGACGGGAGAGGAATCCCGAGAGGTCCCCTAGCAACTCGCATGGGGACTGGCCTTTCCTGAGGCCACCAGAGCGGGTCCCTGAGGTCCCCGTCGTAACTCGAGAAGACCTGCCACAACTCGAGAAAATCCAGGAGGTTCTCCCCTCCAGGCGAGATGAGGCCCATTTCCACTGAGGCGTCTCGAGGCTGATCACACCTCACCTCTGGAACTTCGAAAGGGTCCTTCACATCCTTGGTGCAAATCAAGAAGTTCCCCGACCTAGCCGTCTCCACTCGAGAGGAATCACGAGGGTCCCGCCCACATCCAGAGGAGCCCCGTTTCCGCCTCGTAGCTCGAGATGAGGGATCCTTTCCCTGCTTCGTCGGGAAAGATCTCCCGGCTTTCCCGTCGCATCTCAAGAGGAGGCCCTCTCAATAGGAACGGCGAGAGGAACTCCAGGGTCGTGCCACCATTCCAAGAGTCCCCCAGATGTCTCAGTCCATTCCAGAGGAACCTCTTTTCCCTTCACCGGCTCGTCTTTCACGCCGAGGATCGACTCACACCAAGGTGGCACGTGGCACAGCCCTGTGGGAAAGCCTCGTGGGAAAGCCTCGAGGGACAGCCTCGAGGGAAAGCCACAGATCCCTTGATCCACGTGACAGGAAGCGTGACACTACTGCTGCAGCTCGGGAGGAAAGCGCACGTGCTTGCCCCCACTCGAGACGAGGCCTGACTCCCCTGGGGAGACTCAGAAGCACCCCAAGATCCATGGCAACACTGGAGAGGAATCCTCAGTTTCCGGCCCCGACTCCACACAAGGACTGAGGCCCCGGCATGGACGGGAGAGGAATCCCGAGAGGTCCCCTAGCAACTCGCATGGGGACTGGCCTTTCCTGAGGCCACCAGAGCGGGTCCCTGAGGTCCCCGTCGTAACTCGAGAAGACCTGCCACAACTCGAGAAAATCCAGGAGGTTCTCCCCTCCAGGCGAGATGAGGCCCATTTCCGCTGAGGCGTCTCGAGGCTGATCACACCTCACCTCTGGAACTTCGAAAGGGTCCTTCACACCCTTGGTGCAAATCAAGAAGTTCCCCGACATACCCGTCTCCACTCGAGAGGAATCACGAGGGTCCCGCCCACATCCAGAGGAGCCCCGTTTCCGCCTCGTAGCTCGAGATGAGGGATCCTTTCCCTGCTTCGTCGGGAAAGAGTTCCCGGCGTTCCCGTCGCATCTCAAGAGGAGGCCCTCTCAACAGGAACGGCGAGAGGAACTCCAGGGTCGTGCCACCATTCCAAGAGTCCCCCAGATGTCTCAGTCCATTCCAGAGGAACCTCTTTTCCCTTCACCGGCTCGTCTTTCACGCCGAGGATCGACTCACACCAAGGTGGCACGTGGCACAGCCCTGTGGGAAAGCCTCGTGGGAAAGCCTCGAGGGACAGCCTCGAGGGAAAGCCACAGATCCCTTGATCCACGTGACAGGAAGCGTGACACTACTGCTGCAGCTCGGGAGGAAAGCGCACGTGCATGCCCCCACTCGAGACGAGCCCTGACTCCCCTGGGGAGACTCAGAAGCACCCCAAGATCCAATGCAACACTGGAGAGGAATCCTCAGGTTCCGGCCCCGACTCCACACAAGGACTGAGGCCCCGGCATGGACGGGAGAGGAATCCCGAGAAGTCCCCTAGCAACTCGCATGGGGAGTGGCCTTTCCTGAGGCCACCAGAGCGGGTCCCTGAGGTCCCCGTCGTAACTCGAGAAGACCTGCCTCATCTCGAGAAAATCCAGGAGGCTCTCCCCTCCAGGCGAGATGAGGATCATTTCCGCTGAGGCGTCTCGAGGCTGATCACACCTCACCTCTGGAATTTCGAAAGGGTCCTTCACACCCTTGGTGCAAATCAAGAAGTTCCCTGACCTAGCCGTCTCCACTCGAGAGGAATCACGAGGGTCCCGCCCACATCCAGAGGAGCCCCGTTTCCGCCTCGTAGCTCGAGATGAGGGATCCTTTCCCTGCTTCGTCGGGAAAGAGCTCCCGGCGTTCCCGTCGCATCTCAAGAGGAGGCCCTCTCAACAGGAACGGCGAGAGGAACTCCAGGGTCGTGCCACCATTCCAAGAGTCCCCCAGATGTCTCAGTCCATTCCAGAGGAACCTCTTTTCCCTTCACCGGCTCGTCTTTCACGCCGAGGATTGACTCACCGCAAGGTGGCACGTGGCACAGCCCTGTGGGAAAGCCTCGTGGGAAAGCCTCGAGGGACAGCCTCGAGGGAAAGCCACAGATCCCTTGATCCACGTGACAGGAAGCGTGACACTACTGCTGCAGCTCGGGAGGAAAGCGCACGTGCATGCCCCCACTCGAGACGAGGCCTGACTCCCCTGGGGAGACTCAGAAGCACCCCAAGATCCATGGCAACACTGGAGAGGAATCCTCAGGTTCCGGCCCCGACTCCACACAAGGACTGAGGCCCCGGCATGGACGGGAGAGGAATCCCGAGAGGTCCCCTAGCAACTCGCATGGGGACTGGCCTTTCCTGAGGCCACCAGAGCGGGTCCCTGAGGTCCCCGTCGTAACTCGAGAAGACCTGCCGCAACTTGAGAAAATCCAGGAGGTTCTCCCCTCCAGGTGAGATGAGGCCCATTTCCGCTGAGGCGTCTCGAGGCTGATCACACCTCACCTCTGGAACTGCGAAAGGCTCCTTCACACCCTTGGTGCAAATCAAGAAGTTCCCCGACATACCCGTCTCCACTCGAGAGGAATCACGAGGGTCCCGCCCACATCCAGAGGAGCCCCGTTTCCGCCTCGTAGCTCGAGATGAGGGATCCTTTCCCTGCTTCGTCGGGAAAGAGTTCCCGGCGTTCCCGTCGCATCTCAAGAGGAGGCCCTCTCAACAGGACCGGCGAGAGGAACTCCAGGGTCGTGCCACCATTCCAAGAGTCCCCCAGATGACTCAGTCCATTCCAGAGGAACCTCTTTTCCCTTCACCGGCTCGTCTTTCACGCCGAGGATCGACTCACACCAAGGTGGCACGTGGCACAGCCCTGTGGGAAAGCCTCGTGGGAAAGCCTCGAAGGACAGCCTCGAGGGAAAGCCACAGATCCCTTGATCCACGTGACAGGAAGCGTGACACTACTGCTGCAGCTCGGGAGGAAAGCGCACGTGCATGCCCCCACTCGAGACGAGCCCTGACTCCCCTGGGGAGACTCAGAAGCACCCCAAGATCCATGGCAACACTGGAGAGGAATCCTCAGGTTCCGGCCCCGACTCCACAGAAGGACTGAGGCCCCGGCATGGACGGGAGAGGAATCCCGAGAGGTCCCCTAGCAACTCGCATGGGGACTGGCCTTTCCTGAGGCCACCAGAGCGGGTCCCTGAGGTCCCCGTCGTAACTCGAGAAGACCTGCCGCAACTCGAGAAAATCCAGGAGGTTCTCCCCTCCAGGCGAGATGAGGCCCATTTCCGATGAGGCGTCTCGAGGCTTATCACACCTCACCTCCGGAACTTCGAAAGGGTCCTTCACACCCTTGGTGCAAATCAAGAAGTTCCCCGACATACCCGTCTCCACTCGAGAGGAATCACGAGGGTCCCGCCCACATCCAGAGGAGCCCCGTTTCCGCCTCGTAGCTCGAGATGAGGGATCCTTTCCCTGCTTCGTCGGGAAAGAGTTCCCGGCGTTCCCGTCGCATCTCAAGAGGAGGCCCTCTCAACAGGAACGGCGAGAGGAACTCCAGGGTCGTGCCACCATTCCAAGAGTCCCCCAGATGTCTCAGTCCATTCCAGAGGAACCTCTTTTCCCTTCACCGGCTCGTCTTTCACGCCGAGGATCGACTCACACCAAGGTGGCACGTGGCACAGCCCTGTGGGAAAGCCTCGTGGGAAAGCCTCGAGGGACAGCCTCGAGGGAAAGCCACAGATCCCTTGATCCACGTGACAGGAAGCGTGACACTACTGCTGCAGCTCGGGAGGAAAGCGCACGTGCATGCCCCCACTCGAGACGAGGCCTGACTCCCCTGGGGAGACTCAGAAGCACCCCAAGATCCATGGCAACACTGGAGAGGAATCCTCAGGTTCCGGCCCCGACTCCACACAAGGACTGAGGCCCCGGCATGGACGGGAGAGGAATCCCGAGAGGTCCCCTAGCAACTCGCATGGGGACTGGCCTTTCCTGAGGCCACCAGAGCGGGTGCCTGAGGTCCCCGTCGTAACTCGAGAAGACCTGCCGCAACTCGAGAAAATCCAGGAGGTTCTCCCCTCCAGGTGAGATGAGGCCCATTTCCGCTGAGGCGTCTCGAGGCTGATCACACCTCACCTCTGGAACTGCGAAAGGCTCCTTCACACCCTTGGTGCAAATCAAGAAGTTCCCCGACATACCCGTCTCCACTCGAGAGGAATCACGAGGGTCCCGCCCACATCCAGAGGAGCCCCGTTTCCGCCTCGTAGCTCGAGATGAGGGATCCTTTCCCTGCTTCGTCGGGAAAGAGTTCCCGGCGTTCCCGTCGCATCTCAAGAGGAGGCCCTCTCAACAGGACCGGCGAGAGGAACTCCAGGGTCGTGCCACCATTCCAAGAGTCCCCCAGATGTCTCAGTCCATTCCAGAGGAACCTCTTTTCCCTTCACCGGCTCGTCTTTCACGCCGAGGATCGACTCACACCAAGGTGGCACGTGGCACAGCCCTGTGGGAAAGCCTCGTAGGAAAGCCTCGAAGGACAGCCTCGAGGGAAAGCCACAGATCCCTTGATCCACGTGACAGGAAGCGTGACACTACTGCTGCAGCTCGGGAGGAAAGCGCACGTGCATGCCCCCACTCGAGACGAGCCCTGACTCCCCTGGGGAGACTCAGAAGCACCCCAAGATCCATGGAAACACTGGAGAGGAATCCTCAGGTTCCGGCCCCGACTCCACACAAGGACTGAGGCCCCGGCATGGACGGGAGAGGAATCCCGAGAGGTCCCCTAGCAACTCGCATGGGGACTGGCCTTTCCTGAGGCCACCAGAGCGGGTGCCTGAGGTCCCCGTCGTAACTCGAGAAGACCTGCCGCAACTCGAGAAAATCCAGGAGGTTCTCCCCTCCAGGCGAGATGAGGCCCATTTCCGCTGAGGCGTCTCGAGGCTGATCACACCTCACCTTTGGAACTTCGAAAAGCTCCTTCACACCCTTGGTGCAAATCAAGAAGTTCCCCGACATACCCGTCTCCACTCGAGAGGAATCACGAGGGTCCCGCCCACATCCAGAGGAGCCCCGTTTCCGCCTCGTAGCTCGAGATGAGGGATCCTTTCCCTGCTTCGTCGGGAAAGAGTTCCCGGCGTTCCCGTCGCATCTCAAGAGGAGGCCCTCTCAACAGGAACGGCGAGAGGAACTCCAGGGTCGTGCCACCATTCCAAGAGTCCCCCAGATGTCTCAGTCCTTTCCAGAGGAACCTCTTTTCCCTTCACCGGCTCGTCTTTCACGCCGAGGATCGACTCACACCAAGGTGGCACGTGGCACAGCCCTGTGGGAAAGCCTCGTGGGAAAGCCTCGAGGGACAGCCTCGAGGGAAAGCCACAGATCCCTTGATCCACGTGACAGGAAGCGTGACACTACTGCTGCAGCTCGGGAGGAAAGCGCACGTGCATGCCCCCACTCGAGACGAGCCCTGACTCCCCTGGGGAGACTCAGAAGCACCCCAAGATCCATGGCAACACTGGAGAGGAATCCTCAGGTTCCGGCCCCGACTCCACACAAGGACTGAGGCCCCGGCATGGACGGGACAGGAATCCCGAGAGGTCCCCTAGCAACTCGCATGGGGACTGGCCTTTCCTGAGGCCACCAGAGCGGGTCCCTGAGGTCCCCGTCGTAACTCGAGAAGACCTGCCGCAACTCGAGAAAATCCAGGAGGTTCTCCCCTCCAGGCGAGATGAGGCCCATTTCCGCTGAGGCGTCTCGAGGCTGATCACACCTCACCTCTGGAACTTCGAAAGGGTCCTTCACACCCTTGGTGCAAATCAAGAAGTTCCCCGACATACCCGTCTCCACTCGAGAGGAATCACGAGGGTCCCGCCCACATCCAGAGGAGCCCCGTTTCCGCCTCGTAGCTCGAGATGAGGGATCCTTTCCCTGCTTCGTCGGGAAAGAGTTCCCGGCGTTCCCGTCGCATCTCAAGAGGAGGCCCTCTCAACAGGAACGGCGAGAGGAACTCCAGGGTCGTGCCACCATTCCAAGAGTCCCCCAGATGTCTCAGTCCATTCCAGAGGAACCTCTTTTCCCTTCACCGGCTCGTCTTTCACGCCGAGGATCGACTCACACCAAGGTGGCACGTGGCACAGCCCTGTGGGAAAGCCTCGTGGGAAAGCCTCGAGGGACAGCCTCGAGGGAAAGCCACAGATCACTTGATCCACGTGACAGGAAGCGTGACACTACTGCTGCAGCTCGGGAGGAAAGCGCACGTGCATGCCCCCACTCGAGACGAGGCCTGACTCCCCTGGGGAGACTCAGAAGCACCCCAAGATCCATGGCAACACTGGAGAGGAATCCTCAGGTTCCGGCCCCGACTCCACACAAGGACTGAGGCCCCGGCATGGACGGGAGAGGAATCCCGAGAGGTCCCCTAGCAACTCGCATGGGGACTGGCCTTTCCTGAGGCCACCAGAGCGGGTCCCTGAGGTCCCCGTCGTAACTCGAGAAGACCTGCCGCAACTCGATAAAATCCAGGAGGTTCTCCCCTCCAGGCGAGATGAGGCCCATTTCCGCTGAGGCGTCTCGAGGCTGATCACACCTCACCTCTGGAACTTCGAAAGGGTCCTTCACACCCTTGGTGCAAATCAAGAAGTTCCCTGACCTAGCCGTCTCCACTCGAGAGGAATCACGAGGGTCCCGCCCACATCCAGAGGAGCCCCGTTTCCGCCTCGTAGCTCGAGATGAGGGATCCTTTCCCTGCTTCGTCGGGAAAGAGTTCCCGGCGTTCCCGTCGCATCTCAAGAGGAGGCCCTCTCAACAGGACCGGCGAGAGGAACTCCAGGGTCGTGCCACCATTCCAAGAGTCCCCCAGATGTCTCAGTCCATTCCAGAGGAACCTCTTTTCCCTTCACCGGCTCGTCTTTCACGCCGAAGATCGACTCACACCAAGGTGGCACGTGGCACAGCCCTGTGGGAAAGCCTCGTGGGAAAGCCTCGAGGGACAGCCTCGAGGGAAAGCCACAGATCCCTTGATCCACGTGACAGGAAGCGTGACACTACTGCTGCAGCTCGGGAGGAAAGCGCACGTGCATGCCCCCACTCGAGACGAGCCCTGACTCCCCTGGGGAGACTCAGAAGCACCCCAAGATCCATGGCAACACTGGAGAGGAATCCTCAGGTTCCGGCCCCGACTCCACACAAGGACTGAGGCCCCGGCATGGACGGGAGAGGAATCCCGAGAGGTCCCCTAGCAACTCGCATGGGGACTGGCCTTTCCTGAGGCCACCAGAGCGGGTCCCTGAGGTCCCCGTCATAACTCTAGAAGACCTGCCGCAACTCGAGAAAATCCAGGAGGTTCTCCCCTCCAGGCGAGATGAGGCCCATTTCCGCTGAGGCGTCTCGAGGCTGATCACACCTCACCTCTGGAACTTCGAAAAGCTCCTTCACACCCTTGGTGCAAATCAAGAAGTTCCCCGACATACCCGTCTCCACTCGAGAGGAATCACGAGGGTCCCGCCCACATCCAGAGGAGCCCCGTTTCCGCCTCGTAGCTCGAGATGAGGGATCCTTTCCCTGCTTCGTCGGGAAAGAGTTCCCGGCGTTCCCGTCGCATCTCAAGAGGAGGCCCTCTCAACAGGAACGGCGAGAGGAACTCCAGGGTCGTGCCACCATTCCAAGAGTCCCCCAGATGTCTCAGTCCTTTCCAGAGGAACCTCTTTTCCCTTCACCGGCTCGTCTTTCACGCCGAGGATCGACTCACACCAAGGTGGCACGTGGCACAGCCCTGTGGGAAAGCCTCGTGGGAAAGCCTCGAGGGACAGCCTCGAGGGAAAGCCACAGATCCCTTGATCCACGTGACAGGAAGCGTGACACTACTGCTGCAGCTCGGGAGGAAAGCGCACGTGCATGCCCCAACTCGAGACGAGCCCTGACTCCCCTGGGGAGACTCAGAAGCACCCCAAGATCCATGGCAACACTGGAGAGGAATCCTCAGGTTCCGGCCCCGACTCCACACAAGGACTGAGGCCCCGGCATGGACGGGACTGGAATCCCGAGAGGTCCCCTAGCAACTCGCATGGGGACTGGCCTTTCCTGAGGCCACCAGAGCGGGTCCCTGAGGTCCCCGTCGTAACTCGAGAAGACCTGCCGCAACTCGAGAAAATCCAGGAGGTTCTCCCCTCCAGGCGAGATGAGGCCCATTTCCGCTGAGGCGTCTCGAGGCTGATCACACCTCACCTCTGGAACTTCGAAAGGGTCCTTCACACCCTTGGTGCAAATCAAGAAGTTCCCCGACATACCCGTCTCCACTCGAGAGGAATCACGAGGGTCCCGCCCACATCCAGAGGAGCCCCGTTTCCGCCTCGTAGCTCGAGATGAGGGATCCTTTCCCTGCTTCGTCGGGAAAGAGTTCCCGGCGTTCCCGTCGCATCTCAAGAGGAGGCCCTCTCAACAGGAACGGCGAGAGGAACTCCAGGGTCGTGCCACCATTCCAAGAGTCCCCCAGATGTCTCAGTCCTTTCCAGAGGAACCTCTTTTCCCTTCACCGGCTCGTCTTTCACGCCGAGGATCGACTCACACCAAGGTGGCACGTGGCACAGCCCTGTGGGAAAGCCTCGTGGGAAAGCCTCGAGGGACAGCCTCGAGGGAAAGCCACAGATCCCTTGATCCACGTGACAGGAAGCGTGACACTACTGCTGCAGCTCGGGAGGAAAGCGCACGTGCATGCCCCCACTCGAGACGAGGCCTGACTCCCCTGGGGAGACTCAGAAGCACCCCAAGATCCATGGCAACACTGGAGAGGAATCCTCAGGTTCCGGCCCCGACTCCACACAAGGACTGAGGCCCCGGCATGGACGGGACAGGAATCCCGAGAGGTCCCCTAGCAACTCGCATGGGGACTGGCCTTTCCTGAGGCCACCAGAGCGGGTCCCTGAGGTCCCCGTCGTAACTCGAGAAGACCTGCCGCAACTCGAGAAAATCCAGGAGGTTCTCCCCTCCAGGCGAGATGAGGCCCATTTCCGCTGAGGCGTCTCGAGGCTGATCACACCTCACCTCTGGAACTTCGAAAGGGTCCTTCACACCCTTGGTGCAAATCAAGAAGTTCCCCGACATACCCGTCTCCACTCGAGAGGAATCACGAGGGTCCCGCCCACATCCAGAGGAGCCCCGTTTCCGCCTCGTAGCTCGAGATGAGGGATCCTTTCCCTGCTTCGTCGGGAAAGAGTTCCCGGCGTTCCCGTCGCATCTCAAGAGGAGGCCCTCTCAACAGGAACGGCGAGAGGAACTCCAGGGTCGTGCCACCATTCCAAGAGTCCCCCAGATGTCTCAGTCCATTCCAGAGGAATCTCTTTTCCCTTCACCGGCTCGTCTTTCACGCCGAGGATCGACTCACACCAAGGTGGCACGTGGCACAGCCCTGTGGGAAAGCCTCGTGGGAAAGCCTCGAGGGACAGCCTCGAGGGAAAGCCACAGATCCCTTGATCCACGTGACAGGAAGCGTGACACTACTGCTGCAGCTCGGGAGGAAAGCGCACGTGCATGCCCCCACTCGAGACGAGGCCTGACTCCCCTGGGGAGACTCAGAAGCACCCCAAGATCCATGGCAACACTGGAGAGGAATCCTCAGGTTCCGGCCCCGACTCCACACAAGGACTGAGGCCCCGGCATGGACGGGAGAGGAATCCCGAGAGGTCCCCTAGCAACTCGCATGGGGACTGGCCTTTCCTGAGGCCACCAGAGCGGGTCCCTGAGGTCCCCGTCGTAACTCGAGAAGACCTGCCGCAACTCGAGAAAATCCAGGAGGTTCTCCCCTCCAGGCGAGATGAGGCCCATTTCCGCTGAGGCGTCTCGAGGCTGATCACACCTCACCTCTGGAACTTCGAAAGGGTCCTTCACACCCTTGGTGCAAATCAAGAAGTTCCCTGACCTAGCCGTCTCCACTCGAGAGGAATCACGAGGGTCCCGCCCACATCCAGAGGAGCCCCGTTTCCGCCTCGTAGCTCGAGATGAGGGATCCTTTCCCTGCTTCGTCGGGAAAGAGTTCCCGGCGTTCCCGTCGCATCTCAAGAGGAGGCCCTCTCAACAGGACCGGCGAGAGGAACTCCAGGGTCGTGCCACCATTCCAAGAGTCCCCCAGATGTCTCAGTCCATTCCAGAGGAACCTCTTTTCCCTTCACCGGCTCGTCTTTCACGCCGAGGATCGACTCACACCAAGGTGGCACGTGGCACAGCCCTGTGGGAAAGCCTCGTGGGAAAGCCTCGAGGGACAGCCTCGAGGGAAAGCCACAGATCCCTTGATCCACGTGACAGGAAGCGTGACACTACTGCTGCAGCTCGGGAGGAAAGCGCACGTGCATGCCCCCACTCGAGACGAGCCCTGACTCCCCTGGGGAGACTCAGAAGCACCCCAAGATCCATGGCAACACTGGAGAGGAATCCTCAGGTTCCGGCCCCGACTCCACACAAGGACTGAGGCCCCGGCATGGACGGGAGAGGAATCCCGAGAGGTCCCCTAGCAACTCGCATGGGGACTGGCCTTTCCTGAGGCCACCAGAGCGGGTCCCTGAGGTCCCCGTCGTAACTCGAGAAGACCTGCCGCAACTCGAGAAAATCCAGGAGGTTCTCCCCTCCAGGCGAGATGAGGCCCATTTCCGCTGAGGCGTCTCGAGGCTGATCACACCTCACCTCTGGAACTTCGAAAAGCTCCTTCACACCCTTGGTGCAAATCAAGAAGTTCCCCGACATACCCGTCTCCACTCGAGAGGAATCACGAGGGTCCCGCCCACATCCAGAGGAGCCCCGTTTCCGCCTCGTAGCTCGAGATGAGGGATCCTTTCCCTGCTTCGTCGGGAAAGAGTTCCCGGCGTTCCCGTCGCATCTCAAGAGGAGGCCCTCTCAACAGGAACGGCGAGAGGAACTCCAGGGTCGTTCCACCATTCCAAGAGTCCCCCAGATGTCTCAGTCCTTTCCAGAGGAACCTCTTTTCCCTTCACCGGCTCGTCTTTCACGCCGAGGATCGACTCACACCAAGGTGGCACGTGGCACAGCCCTGTGGGAAAGCCTCGTGGGAAAGCCTCGAGGGACAGCCTCGAGGGAAAGCCACAGATCCCTTGATCCACGTGACAGGAAGCGTGACACTACTGCTGCAGCTCGGGAGGAAAGCGCACGTGCATGCCCCCACTCGAGACGAGGCCTGACTCCCCTGGGGAGACTCAGAAGCACCCCAAGATCCATGGCAACACTGGAGAGGAATCCTCAGGTTCCGGCCCCGACTCCACACAAGGACTGAGGCCCCGGCATGGACGGGAGAGGAATCCCGAGAGGTCCCCTAGCAACTCGCATGGGGACTGGCCTTTCCTGAGGCCACCAGAGCGGGTCCCTGAGGTCCCCGTCGTAATTCGAGAAGACCTGCCACAACTCGAGAAAATCCAGGAGGTTCTCCCCTCCAGGCGAGATGAGGCCCATTTCCGCTGAGGCGTCTCGAGGCTGATCACACCTCACCTCTGGAACTTCGAAAGGGTCCTTCACACCCTTGTTGCAAATCAAGAAGTTCCCTGACCTAGCCGTCTCCACTCGAGAGGAATCACGAGGGTCCCGCCCACATCCAGAGGAGCCCCGTTTCCGCCTCGTAGCTCGAGATGAGGGATCCTTTCCCTGCTTCGTCGGGAAAGAGTTCCCGGCGTTCCCGTCGCATCTCAAGAGGAGGCCCTCTCAACAGGAACGGCGAGAGGAACTCCAGGGTCGTGCCACCATTCCAAGAGTCCCCCAGATGTCTCAGTCCATTCCAGAGGAACCTCTTTTCCCTTCACCGGCTCGTCTTTCACGCCGAGGATCGACTCATACCAAGGTGGCACGTGGCACAGCCCTGTGGGAAAGCCTCGTGGGAAAGCCTCGAGGGACAGCCTCGAGGGAAAGCCACAGATCCCTTGATCCACGTGACAGGAAGCGTGACACTACTGCTGCAGCTCGGGAGGAAAGCGCACGTGCATGCCCCCACTCGAGACGAGGCCTGACTCCCCTGGGGAGACTCAGAAGCACCCCAAGATCCATGGCAACACTGGAGAGGAATCCTCAGGTTCCGGCCCCGACTCCACACAAGGACTGAGGCCCCGGCATGGACGGGAGAGGAATCCCGAGAGGTCCCCTAGCAACTCGCATGGGGACTGGCCTTTCCTGAGGCCACCAGAGCGGGTCCCTGAGGTCCCCGTCGTAACTCAAGAAGACCTGCCACAACTCGAGAAAATCCAGGAGGTTCTCCCCTCCAGGCGAGATGAGGCCCATTTCCGCTGAGGCGTCTCGAGGCTGATCACACCTCACCTCTGGAACTTCGAAAGGGTCCTTCACACCCTTGGTGCAAATCAAGAAGTTCCCCGACCTAGCCGTCTCCACTCGAGAGGAATCACGAGGGTCCCGCCCACATCCAGAGGAGCCCCGTTTCCGCCTCGTAGCTCGAGATGAGGGATCCTTTCCCTGCTTCGTCGGGAAAGAGCTCCCGGCTTTCCCGCCGCATCTCAAGAGGAGGCCCTCTCAACAGGAACGGCGAGAGGAACTCCAGGGTCGTGCCACCATTCCAAGAGTCCCCCAGATGTCTCAGTCCATTCCAGAGGAACCTCTTTTCCCTTCACCGGCTCGTCTTTCACGCCGAGGATCGACTCACACCAAGGTGGCACGTGGCACAGCCCTGTGGGAAAGCCTCGTGGGAAAGCCTCGAGGGACAGCCTCGAGGGAAAGCCACAGATCACTTGATCCACGTGACAGGAAGCGTGACACTACTGCTGCAGCTCGGGAGGAAAGCGCACGTGCTTGCCCCCACTCGAGACGAGGCCTGACTCCCCTGGGGAGACTCAGAAGCACCCCAAGATCCATGGCAACACTGGAGAGGAATCCTCAGGTTCCGGCCCCGACTCCACACAAGGACTGAGGCCCCGGCATGGACGGGACAGGAATCCCGAGAGGTCCCCTAGCAACTCGCATGGGGACTGGCCTTTCCTGAGGCCACCAGAGCGGGTCCCTGAGGTCCCCGTCGTAACTCGAGAAGACCTGCCGCAACTCGAGAAAATCCAGGAGGTTCTCCCCTCCAGGCGAGATGAGGCCCATTTGCGCTGAGGCGTCTCGAGGCTGATCACACCTCACCTCTGGAACTTCGAAAGGGTCCTTCACACCCTTGGTGCAAATCAAGAAGTTCCCCGACCTAGCCGTCTCCACTCGAGAGGAATCACGAGGGTCCCGCCCACATCCAGAGGAGCCCCGTTTCCGCCTCGTAGCTCAAGATGAGGGATCCTTTCCCTGCTTCGTCGGGAAAGAGTTCCCGGCGTTTCCGTCGCATCTCAAGAGGAGGCCCTCTCAACAGGAACGGCGAGAGGAACTCCAGGGTCGTGCCACCATTCCAGGAGTCCCCCAGATGTCTCAGTCCATTCCAGAGGAACCTCTTTTCCCTTCACCGGCTCGTCTTTCACGCCGAGGATCGACTCACACCAAGGTGGCACGTGGCACAGCCCTGTGGGAAAGCCTCGTGGGAAAGCCTCGAGGGACAGCCTCGAGGGAAAGCCACAGATCCCTTGATCCACGTGACAGGAAGCGTGACACTACTGCTGCAGCTCGGGAGGAAAGCGCACGTGCATGCCCCCACTCGAGACGAGCCCTGACTCCCCTGGGGAGACTCAGAAGCACCCCAAGATCCATGGCAACACTGGAGAGGAATCCTCAGGTTCCGGCCCCGACTCCACACAAGGACTGAGGCCCCGGCATGGACGGGAGAGGAATCCCGAGAGGTCCCCTAGCAAATCGCAAGGGGACTGGCCTTTCCTGAGGCCACCAGAGCGGGTCCCTGAGGTCCCCGTCGTAACTCGAGAAGACCTGCCGCAACTCGAGAAAATCCAGGAGGTTCTCCCCTCCAGGCGAGATGAGGCCCATTTCCGCTGAGGCGTCTCGAGGCTGATCACACCTCACCTCTGGAACTTCGAAAGGGTCCTTCACACCCTTGGTGCAAATCAAGAAGTTCCCCGACATACCCGTCTCCACTCGAGAGGAATCACGAGGGTCCCGCCCACATCCAGAGGAGCCCCGTTTCTGCCTCGTAGCTCGAGATGAGGGATCCTTTCCCTGCTTCGTCGGGAAAGAGTTCCCGGCGTTCCCGTCGCATCTCAAGAGGAGGCCCTCTCAACAGGAACGGCGAGAGGAACTCCAGGGTCGTGCCACCATTCCAAGAGTCCCCCAGATGTCTCAGTCCATTCCAGAGGAACCTCTTTTCCCTTCACCGGCTCGACTTTCACGCCGAGGATCGACTCACACCAAGGTGGCACGTGGCACAGCCCTGTGGGAAAGCCTCGTGGGAAAGCCTCGAGGGAAAGGCTCGAGGGAAAGCCACAGATCACTTGATCCACGTGACAGGAAGCGTGACACTACTGCTGCAGCTCGGGAGGAAAGCGCACGTGCAAGCCCCCACTCGAGACGAGGCCTGACTCCCCTGGGGAGACTCAGAAGCACCCCAAGATCCATGGCAACACTGGAGAGGAATCCTCAGGTTCGGGCCCCGACTCCACACAAGGACTGAGGCCCCGGCATGGACGGGAGAGGAATCCGGAGAGGTTCCCAAGCAACTCGCATGGGGACTGGCCTTTCCTGAGGCCACCAGAGCGGGTCCCTGTGGTCCCCGTCGTAACTCGAGAAGACCTGCCGCAACTCGAGAAAATCCAGGAGGTTCTCCCCTCCAGGCTAGATGAGGCCCATTTCCGCTGAGGCGTCTCGAGGCTGATCACACCTCACCTCTGGAACTTCGAAAGGGTCCTTCACACCCTTGGTGCAAATCAAGAAGTTCCCCGACATACCCGTCTCCACTCGAGAGGAATCACGAGGGTCCCGCCCACATCCAGAGGAGCCCCGTTTCCGCCTCGTAGCTCGAGATGAGGGATCCTTTCCCTGCTTCGTCGGGAAAGAGTTCCCGGCGTTCCCGTTGCATCTCAAGAGGAGGCCCTCTCAACAGGAACGGCGAGAGGAACTCCAGGGTCGTGCCACCATTCCAAGAGTCCCCCAGATGTCTCAGTCCATTCCAGAGGAACCTCTTTTCCCTTCACCGGCTCGTCTTTCACGCCGAGGATCGACTCACACCAAGGTGGCACGTGGCACAGCCCTGTGGGAAAGCCTCGTGGGAAAGCCTCGAGGGACAGCCTCGAGGGAAAGCCACAGATCCCTTGATCCACGTGACAGGAAGCGTGACACTACTGCTGCAGCTCGGGAGGAAAGCGCACGTGCATGCCCCCACTCGAGACGAGGCCTGACTCCCCTGGGGAGACTCAGAAGCACCCCAAGATCCATGGCAACACTGGAGAGGAATCCTCAGGTTCCGGCCCCGACTCCACACAAGGACTGAGGCCCCGGCATGGACGGGAGAGGAATCCCGAGAGGTCCCCTAGCAACTCGCATGGGGACTGGCCTTTCCTGAGGCCACCAGAGCGGGTCCCTGAGGTCCCCGTCGTAACTCGAGAAGACCTGCCGCAACTCGAGAAAATCCAGGAGGTTCTCCCCTCCAGGCGAGATGAGGCCCATTTCTGCTGAGGCGTCTCGAGGCTGATCACACCTCCCCTCTGGAACTTCGAAAGGGTCCTTCACACCCTTGGTGCAAATCAAGAAGTTCCCCGACATACCCGTCTCCACTCGAGAGGAATCACGAGGGTCCCGCCCACATCCAGAGGAGCCCCGTTTCCGCCTCGTAGCTCGAGATGAGGGATCCTTTCCCTGCTTCGTCGGGAAAGAGTTCCCGGCCTTCCCGTCGCATCTCAAGAGGAGGCCCTCTCAACAGGAACGGCGAGAGGAACTCCAGGGTCGTGCCACCATTCCAAGAGTCCCCCAGATGGCTCAGTCCATTCCAGAGGAACCTCTTTTCCCTTCACCGGCACGTCTTTCACGCCGAGGATCGACTCACACCAAGGTGGCACGTGGCACAGCCCTGTGGGAAAGCCTCGTGGGAAAGCCTCGAGGGACAGCCTCGAGGGAAAGCCACAGATCCCTTGATCCACGTGACAGCAAGCGTGACACTACTGCTGCAGCTCGGGAGGAAAGCGCACGTGCATGCCCCCACTCGAGACGAGGCCTGACTCCCCTGGGGAGACTCAGAAGCACCCCAAGATCCATGGCAACACTGGAGAGGAATCCTCAGGTTCCGGCCCCGACTCCACACAAGGACTGAGGCCCCGGCATGGACGGGAGAGGAATCCCGAGAGGTCCCCTAGCAACTCGCATGGGGACTGGCCTTTCCTGAGGCCACCAGAGCGGGTCCCCGTGGTCCCCGTCGTAACTCGAGAAGACCTGCCGCAACTCGAGAAAATCCGGGAGGTTCTCCCCTCCAGGCGAGATGAGGCCCATTTCCGCTGAGGCGTCTCGAGGCTGATCACACCTCACCTCTGGAACTTCGAAAGGGTCCTTCACACCCTTGGTGCAAATGAAGAAGTTCCCCGACATACCCGTCTCCACTCGAGAGGAATCACGAGGGTCCCGCCCACATCCAGAGGAGCCCCGTTTCTGCCTCGTAGCTCGAGATGAGGGATCCTTTCCCTGCTTCGTCGGGAAAGAGTTCCCGGCGTTCCCGTCGCATCTCAAGAGGAGGCCCTCTCAACAGGAACGGCGAGAGGAACTCCAGGGTCGTGCCACCATTCCAAGAGTCCCCCAGATGTCTCAGTCCATTCCAGAGGAACCTCTTTTCCCTTCACCGGCTCGACTTTCACGCCGAGGATCGACTCACACCAAGGTGGCACGTGGCACAGCCCTGTGGGAAAGCCTCGTGGGAAAGCCTCGAGGGAAAGGCTCGAGGGAAAGCCACAGATCACTTGATCCACGTGACAGGAAGCGTGACACTACTGCTGCAGCTCGGGAGGAAAGCGCACGTGCAAGCCCCCACTCGAGACGAGGCCTGACTCCCCTGGGGAGACTCAGAAGCACCCCAAGATCCATGGCAACACTGGAGAGGAATCCTCAGGTTCCGGCCCCGACTCCACACAAGGACTGAGGCCCCGGCATGGACGGGAGAGGAATCCCGAGAGGTCCCCTAGCAACTCGCATGGGGACTGGCCTTTCCTGAGGCCACCAGAGCGGGTCCCTGAGGTCCCCGTCGTAACTCGAGAAGACCTGCCGCAACTCGAGAAAATCCAGGAGGTTCTCCCCTCCAGGCGAGATGAGGCCCATTTCCGCTGAGGCGTCTCGAGGCTGATCACACCTCCCCTCTGGAACTTCGAAAGGGTCCTTCACACCCTTGGTGCAAATCAAGAAGTTCCCCGACATACCCGTCTCCACTCGAGAGCAATCACGAGGGTCCCGCCCACATCCAGAGGAGCCCCGTTTCCGCCTCGTAGTTCGAGATGAGGGATCCTTTCCCTGCTTCGTCGGGAAAGAGTTCCCGGCATTCCCGTCGCATCTCAAGAGGAGGCCCTCTCAACAGGAACGGCGAGAGGAACTCCAGGGTCGTGCCACCATTCCAAGAGTCCCCCAGATGTCTCAGTCCATTCCAGAGGAACCTCTTTTCCCTTCACCGGCTCGTCTTTCACGCCGAGGATCGACTCACACCAAGGTGGCACGTGGCACAGCCCTGTGGGAAAGCCTCGTGGGAAAGCCTCGAGGGACAGCCTCGAGGGAAAGCCACAGATCCCTTGATCCACGTGACAGGAAGCGTGACACTACTGCTGCAGCTCGGGAGGAAAGCGCACGTGCATGCCCCCACTCGAGACGAGGCCTGACTCCCCTGGGGAGACTCAGAAGCACCCCAAGATCCATGGCAACACTGGAGAGGAATCCTCAGGTTCCGGCCCCGACTCCACACAAGGACTGAGGCCCCGGCATGGACGGGAGAGGAATCCCGAGAGGTCCCCTAGCAACTCGCATGGGGACTGGCCTTTCCTGAGGCCACCAGAGCGGGTCCCTGAGGTCCCCGTCGTAACTCGAGAAGACCTGCTGCAACACGAGAAAATCCAGGAGGTTCTCCCCTCCAGGAGAGATGAGGCCCATTTCCAATGAGGCGTCTCGAGGCTGATCACACCTCACCTCTGGAACTTCGAAAGGGTCCTTCACACCCTTGGTGCAAATCAAGAAGTTCCCCGACCTAGCCGTCTACACTCGAGAGGAATCACGAGGGTCCCGCCCACATCCAGAGGAGCCCCGTTTCCGCCTCGTAGCTCGAGATGAGGGATCCTTTCCCTGCTTCGTCGGGAAAGAGTTCCCGGCGTTCCCGTCGCATCTCAAGAGGAGGCCCTCTCTACAGGAACGGAGAGAGGAACTCCAGGGTCGTGCCACCATTCCAAGAGTCCCCCAGATGTCTCAGTCCATTCCAGAGGAAACTCTTTTCCCTTCACCGGCTCGTCTTTCACACCGAGGATCGACTCACACCAAGGTGGCACGTGGCACAGCCCTGTGGGAAAGCCTCGTGGGAAAGCCTCGAGGGACAGCCTCGAGGGAAAGCCACAGATCCCTTGATCCACGTGACAGGAAGCGTGACACTACTGCTGCAGCTCGGGAGGAAAGCGCACGTGCATGCCTCCACTCGAGACGAGGCCTGACTCCCCTGGGGAGACTCAGAAGCACCCCAAGATCCATGGCAACACTGGAGAGGAATCCTCAGGTTCCGGCCCCGACTCCACACAAGGACTGAGGCCCCGGCATGGACGGGAGAGGAATCCCGAGAGGTCCCCTAGCAACTCGCATGGGGAGTGGCCTTTCCTGAGGCCACCAGAGCGGGTCCCTGAGGTCCCCGTCGTAACTCGAGAAGACCTGCCGCAACTCGAGAAAATCCAGGAGGTTCTCCCCTCCAGGCGAGATGAGGCCCATTTCCGCTGAGGCGTCTCGAGGCTGATCAAACCTCACCTCTGGAACTTCGAAAGGGTCCTTCACACCCTTGGTGCAAATCAAGAAGTTCCCCGACCTAGCCGTCTCCACTCGAGAGGAATCACGAGGGTCCCGCCCACATCCAGAGGAGCCCCGTTTCCACCTCGTAGCTCGAGATGTGGGATCCTTTCCCTGCTTCGTCGGGAAAGAGTTCCCGGCGTTCCCGTCGCATCTCAAGAGGAGGCCCTCTCAACAGGACCGGCGAGAGGAACTCCAGCGTCGTGCCACCATTTCAAGAGTCCCCCAGATGTCTCAGTCCATTCCAGAGGAACCTCTTTTCCCTTCACCGGCTCGTCTTTCACGCCGAGGATCGATTCACACCAAGGTGGCACGTGGCACAGCCCTGTGGGAAAGCCTCGTGGGAAAGCCTCGAGGGACAGCCTCGAGGGAAAGCCACAGATCCCTTGATCCACGTGACAGGAAGCGTGACACTACTGCTGCAGCTCGGGAGGAAAGCGCACGTGCATGCCCCCACTCGAGACGAGGCCTGACTCCCCTGGGGAGACTCAGAAGCACCCCAAGATCCATGGCAACACTGGAGAGGAATCCTCAGGTTCCGGCCCCGACTCCACACAAGGACTGAGGCCCCCGGCATGGACGGGAGAGGAATCCCGAGAGGTCCCCTAGCAACTCGCATGGGGACTGGCCTTTCCTGAGGCCACCAGAGCGGGTCCCTGAGGTCCCCGTCGTAACTCGAGAAGACCTGCCGCAACTCGAGAAAATCCAGGCGGTTCTCCCCTCCAGGCGAGATGAGGCCCATTTCCGCTGAGGCGTCTCGAGGCTGATCACACCTCCCCTCTGGAACTTCGAAAGGGTCCTTCACACCCTTGGTGCAAATCAAGAAGTTCCCCGACATACCCGTCTCCACTCGAGAGGAATCACGAGGGTCCCGCCCACATCCAGAGGAGCCCCGTTTCCGCCTCGTAGCTCGAGATGAGGGATCCTTTCCCTGCTTCGTCGGGAAAGAGTTCCCGGCATTCCCGTCGCATCTCAAGAGGAGGCCCTCTCAACAGGAACGGCGAGAGGAACTCCAGGGTCGTGCCACCATTCCAAGAGTCCCCCAGATGTCTCAGTCCATTCCAGAGGAACCTCTTTTCCCTTCACCGGCTCGTCTTTCACGCCGAGGATCGACTCACACCAAGGTGGCACGTGGCACAGCCCTGTGGGAAAGCCTCGTGGGAAAGCCTCGAGGGACAGCCTCGAGGGAAAGCCACAGATCCCTTGATCCACGTGACAGGAAGCGTGACACTACTGCTGCAGCTCGGGAGGAAAGCGCACGTGCATGCCCCCACTCGAGACGAGGCCTGACTCCCCTGGGGAGACTCAGAAGCACCCCAAGATCCATGGCAACACTGGAGAGGAATCCTCAGGTTCCGGCCCCGACTCCACACAAGGACTGAGGCCCCGGCATGGACGGGAGAGGAATCCCGAGAGGTCCCCTAGCAACTCGCATGGGGACTGGCCTTTCCTGAGGCCACCAGAGCGGGTCCCTGAGGTCCCCGTCGTAACTCGAGAAGACCTGCTGCAACACGAGAAAATCCAGGAGGTTCTCCCCTCCAGGAGAGATGAGGCCCATTTCCAATGAGGCGTCTCGAGGCTGATCACACCTCACCTCTGGAACTTCGAAAGGGTCCTTCACACCCTTGGTGCAAATCAAGAAGTTCCCCGACCTAGCCGTCTCCACTCGAGAGGAATCACGAGGGTCCCGCCCACATCCAGAGGAGCCCCGTTTCCGCCTCGTAGCTCGAGATGAGGGATCCTTTCCCTGCTTCGTCGGGAAAGAGTTCCCGGCGTTCCCGTCGCATCTCAAGAGGAGGCCCTCTCTACAGGAACGGAGAGAGGAACTCCAGGGTCGTGCCACCATTCCAAGAGTCCCCCAGATGTCTCAGTCCATTCCAGAGGAACCTCTTTTCCCTTCACCGGCTCGTCTTTCACACCGAGGATAGACTCACACCAAGGTGGCACGTGGCACAGCCCTGTGGGAAAGCCTCGTGGGAAAGCCTCGAGGGACAGCCTCGAGGGAAAGCCACAGATCCCTTGATCCACGTGACAGGAAGCGTGACACTACTGCTGCAGCTCGGGAGGAAAGCGCACGTGCATGCCTCCACTCGAGACGAGGCCTGACTCCCCTGGGGAGACTCAGAAGCACCCCAAGATCCATGGCAACACTGGAGAGGAATCCTCAGGTTCCGGCCCCGACTCCACACAAGGACTGAGGCCCCGGCATGGACGGGAGAGGAATCCCGAGAGGTCCCCTAGCAACTCGCATGGGGAGTGGCCTTTCCTGAGGCCACCAGAGCGGGTCCCTGAGGTCCCCGTCGTAACTCGAGAAGACCTGCCGCAACTCGAGAAAATCCAGGAGGTTCTCCCCTCCAGGCGAGATGAGGCCCATTTCCGCTGAGGCGTCTCGAGTCTGATCACACCTCACCTCTGGAACTTCGAAAGGGTCCTTCACACCCTTGGTGCAAATCAAGAAGTTCCCCGACATACCCGTCTCCACTCGAGAGGAATCACGAGGGTCCCGCCCACATCCAGAGGAGCCCCGTTTCCGCCTCGTAGCTCGAGATGAGGGATCCTATCCCTGCTTCGACGGGAAAGAGTTCCCGGCGTTCCCGTCGCATCTCAAGAGGAGGCCCTCTCAACAGGAACGGCGAGAGGAACTCCAGGGTCGTGCCACCATTCCAAGAGTCCCCCAGATGTCTCAGTCCATTCCAGAGGAACCTCTTTTCCCTTCACCGGCTCGTCTTTCACGCCGAGGATCGACTCACACCAAGGTGGCACGTGGCACAGCCCTGTGGGAAAGCCTCGTGGGAAAGCCTCGAGGGACAGCCTCGAGGGAAAGCCACAGATCCCTTGATCCACGTGACAGGAAGCGTGACACTACTGCTGCAGCTCGGGAGGAAAGCGCACGTGCATGCCTCCACTCGAGACGAGGCCTGACTCCCCTGGGGAGACTCAGAAGCACCCCAAGATCCATGGCAACACTGGAGAGGAATCCTCAGGTTCCGGCCACAACTCCACACAAGGACTGAGGTCCCGGCATGGACGGGAGAGGAATCCTGAGAGGTCCCCTAGCAACTCGCATGGGGACTGGCCTTTCCTGAGGCCACCAGAGCGGGTCCCTGAGGTCCCCGTCGTAACTCGAGAAGACCTGCCGCAACTCGAGAAAATCCAGGAGGTTCTCCCCTCCAGGCGAGATGAGGCCCATTTCCGCTGAGGCGTCTCGAGGCTGATCACACCTCACCTCTGGAACTTCGAAAGGGTCCTTCACACCCTTGGTGCAAATCAAGAAGTTCCCCGACCTAGCCGTCTCCACTCGAGAGGAATCACGAGGGTCCCGCCCACATCCAGAGGAGCCCCGTTTCCGCCTCGTAGCTCGAGATGAGGGTTCCATTCCCTGCTTCGTCGGGAAAGAGTTCCCGGGGTTCCCGTCGCATCTCAAGAGGAGGCCCTCTCAACAGGAACGGCGAGAGGAACTCCAGGGTCGAGCCAGCATTCCAAGAGTCCCCCAGATGTCTCAGTCCATTCCAGAGGAACCTCTTTTCCCTTCACCGGTTCGTCTTTCACGCCGAGGATCGACTCACACCAAGGTGGCACGTGGCACAGCCCTGTGGGAAAGCCTCGTGGGAAAGCCTCGAGGGACAGCCTCGAGGGAAAGCCACAGATCCCTTGATCCACGTGACAGGAAGCGTGACACTACTGCTGCAGCTCGGGAGGAAAGCGCACGTGCATGCCCCCACTCGAGACGAGGCCTGACTCCCCTGGGGAGACTCAGAAGCACCCCAAGATCCATGGCAACACTGGAGAGGAATCCTCAGGTTCCGGCCCCGACTCCACACAAGGACTGAGGCCCCGGCATGGACGGGAGAGGAATCCCGAGAGGTCCCCTAGCAACTCGCATGGGGACTGGCCTTTCCTGAGGCCACCAGAGCGGGTCCCTGAGGTCCCCGTCGTAACTCGAGAAGACCTGCCGCAACTCGAGAAAATCCAGGAGGTTCTCCCCTCCAGGCGAGATGAGGCCCATTTCCGCTGAGGCGTCTCGAGGCTGATCACACCTCCCCTCTGGAACTTCGAAAGGGTCCTTCACACCCTTGGTGCAAATCAAGAAGTTCCCCGACATACCCGTCTCCACTCGAGAGGAATCACGAGGGTCCCGCCCACATCCAGAGGAGCCCCGTTTCCGCCTCGTAGCTCGAGATGAGGGATCCTTTCCCTGCTTCGTCGGGAAAGAGTTCCCGGCGTTCCCGTCGCATCTCAAGAGGAGGCCCTCTCAACAGGAACGGCGAGAGGAACTCCAGGGTCGTGCCACCATTCCAAGAGTCCCCCAGATGTCTCAGTCCATTCCAGAGGAACCTCTTTTCCCTTCACCGGCTCGTCTTTCACGCCGAGGATCGACTCACACCAAGGTGGCACGTGGCACAGCCCTGTGGGAAAGCCTCGTGGGAAAGCCTCGAGGGACAGCCTCGAGGGAAAGCCACAGATCCCTTGATCCACGTGACAGGAAGCGTGACACTACTGCTGCAGCTCGGGAGGAAAGCGCACGTGCATGCCCCCACTCGAGACGAAGCCTGACTCCCCTGGGGAGACTCAGAAGCACCCCAAGATCCATGGCAACACTGGAGAGGAATCCTCAGGTTCCGGCCCCGACTACACACAAGGACTGAGGCCCCGGCATGGACGGGAGAGGAATCCCGAGAGGTCCCCTAGCAACTCGCATGGGGACTGGCCTTTCCTGAGGCCACCAGACCGGGTCCCTGAGGTCCCCGTCGTAACTCGAGAAGACCTGCTGCAACTCGAGAAAATCCAGGAGGTTCTCCCCTCCAGGCGAGATGAGGCCCATTTCCGCTGAGGCGTCTCGAGGCTGATCACACCTCACCTCTGGAACTTCGAAAGGGTCCTTCACACCCTTGGTGCAAATCAAGAAGTTCCCCGACCTAGCCGTCTCCACTCGAGAGGAATCACGAGGGTCCCGCCCACATCCAGAGGAGCCCCGTTTCCGCCTCGTAGCTCGAGATGAGGGATCCTTTCCCTGCTTCGTCGGGAAAGAGTTCCCGGTGTTCCCGTCGCATCTCAAGAGGAGGCCCTCTCAACAGGAACGGCGAGAGGAACTCCAGGGTCGTGCCACCATTCCAAGAGTCCCCCAGATGTCTCAGTCCATTCCAGAGGAACCTCTTTTCCCTTCACCGGCTCGTCTTTCACGCCGAGGATCGACTCACACCAAGGTGGCACGTGGCACAGCCCTGTGGGAAAGCCTCGTGGAAAGCCTCGAGGGACAGCCTCGAGGGAAAGCCACAGATCCCTTGATCCACGTGACAGGAAGCGTGACACTACTGCTGCAGCTCGGGAGGAATGCGCACGTGCATGCCCCCACTCGAGACAAGGCCTGACTCCCCTGGGGAGACTCAGAAGCACCCCAAGATCCATGGCAACACTGGAGAGGAATCCTCAGGTTCCGGCTTCAACTCCACACAAGGACTGAGGCCCCGGCATGGACGGGAGAGGAATTCCGAGAAGTCCCCTAGCAACTCGCATGGGGACTGGCCTTTCCTGAGGCCACCAGAGCGGGTCCCTGAGGTCCCCGTCGTAACTCGAGAAGACCAGCCGCAACTCGAGAAAATCCAGGAGGTTCTCCCCTCCAGGCGAGATGAGGCCCATTTCCGCTGAGGCGTCTCGAGGCTGATCACACCTCACCTCTGGAACTTCGAAAGGGTCCTTCACACCCTTGGTGCAAATCAAGAAGTTCCCCGACCTAGCCGTCTCCACTCGAGAGGAATCACGAGGGTCCCGCCCACATCCAGAGGAGCCCCGTTTCCGCCTCGTAGCTCGAGATGAGGGATCCTTTCCCTGCTTCGTCGGGAAAGAGTTCCCGGCGTTCCCGTCGCATCTCAAGAGGAGGCCCTCTCAACAGGAACGGCGAGAGGAACTCCAGGGTCGTGCCACCATTCCAAGAGTCCCCCAGATGTCTCAGTCCTTTCCAGAGGAACCTCTTTTCCCTTCACCGGCTCGTCTTTCACGCCGAGGATCGAATCACACCAAGGTGGCACGTGGCACAGCCCTGTGGGAAAGCCTCGTGGGAAAGCCTCGAGGGACAGCCTCGAGGGAAAGCCACAGATCCCTTGATCCACGTGAGAGGAAGCGTGACACTACTGCTGCAGCTCGGGAGGAAAGCGCACGTGCATGCCCCCACTCGAGACGAGGCCTGACTCCCCTGGGGAGACTCAGAAGCACCCCAAGATCCATGGCAACACTGGAGAGGAATCCTCAGGTTCCGGCCCCGACTCCACACAAGGACTGAGGCCCCGGCATGGACGGGAGAGGAATCCCGAGAGGTCCCCTAGCAACTCGCATGGGGACTGGCCTTTCCTGAGGCCACCAGAGCGGGTCCCTGAGGTCCCCGTCGTAACTCGAGAAGACCTGCCGCAACTCGAGAAAATCCAGGAGGTTCTCCCCTCCAGGCGAGATGAGGCCCATTTCCGCTGAGGCGTCTCGAGGCTGATCACACCTCCCCTCTGGAACTTCGAAAGGGTCCTTCACACCCTTGGTGCAAATCAAGAAGTTCCCCGACATACCCGTCTCCACTCGAGAGGAATCACGAGGGTCCCGCCCACATCCAGAGGAGCCCCGTTTCCGCCTCGTAGCTCGAGATGAGGGATCCTTTCCCTGCTTCGTCGGGAAAGAGTTCCCGGCGTTCCCGTCGCATCTCAAGAGGAGGCCCTCTCAACAGGAACGGCGAGAGGAACTCCAGGGTCGTGCCACCATTCCAAGAGTCCCCCAGATGTCTCAGTCCATTCCAGAGGAACCTCTTTTCCCTTCACCGGCTCGTCTTTCACGCCGAGGATCGACTCACACCAAGGTGGCACGTGGCACAGCCCTGTGGGAAAGCCTCGTGGAAAGCCTCGAGGGACAGCCTCGAGGGAAAGCCACAGATCCCTTGATCCACGTGACAGGAAGCGTGACACTACTGCTGCAGCTCGGGAGGAATGCGCACGTGCATTCCCCCACTCGAGACGAGGCCTGACTCCCCTGGGGAGACTCAGAAGCACCCCAAGATCCATGGCAACACTGGAGAGGAATCCTCAGGTTCCGGCCCCGACTCCACACAAGGACTGAGGCCCCGGCATGGACGGGAGAGGAATCCCGAGAGGTCCCCTAGCAACTCGCATGGGGACTGGCCTTTCCTGAGGCCACCAGAGCGGGTCCCCGTGGTCCCCGTCGTAACTCGAGAAGACCTGCCGCAACTCGAGAAAATCCGGGAGGTTCTCCCCTCCAGGCGAGATGAGGCCCATTTCCGCTGAGGCGTCTCGAGGCTGATCACACCTCACCTCTGGAACTTCGAAAGGGTCCTTCACACCCTTGGTGCAAATGAAGAAGTTCCCCGACATACCCGTCTCCACTCGAGAGGAATCACGAGGGTCCCGCCCACATCCAGAGGAGCCCCGTTTCTGCCTCGTAGCTCGAGATGAGGGATCCTTTCCCTGCTTCGTCGGGAAAGAGTTCCCGGCGTTCCCGTCGCATCTCAAGAGGAGGCCCTCTCAACAGGAACGGCGAGAGGAACTCCAGGGTCGTGCCACCATTCCAAGAGTCCCCCAGATGTCTCAGTCCATTCCAGAGGAACCTCTTTTCCCTTCACCGGCTCGACTTTCACGCCGAGGATCGACTCACACCAAGGTGGCACGTGGCACAGCCCTGTGGGAAAGCCTCGTGGGAAAGCCTCGAGGGAAAGGCTCGAGGGAAAGCCACAGATCACTTGATCCACGTGACAGGAAGCGTGACACTACTGCTGCAGCTCGGGAGGAAAGCGCACGTGCAAGCCCCCACTCGAGACGAGGCCTGACTCCCCTGGGGAGACTCAGAAGCACCCCAAGATCCATGGCAACACTGGAGAGGAATCCTCAGGTTCCGGCCCCGACTCCACACAAGGACTGAGGCCCCGGCATGGACGGGAGAGGAATCCCGAGAGGTCCCCTAGCAACTCGCATGGGGACTGGCCTTTCCTGAGGCCACCAGAGCGGGTCCCTGAGGTCCCCGTCGTAACTCGAGAAGACCTGCCGCAACTCGAGAAAATCCAGGAGGTTCTCCCCTCCAGGCGAGATGAGGCCCATTTCCGCTGAGGCGTCTCGAGGCTGATCACACCTCCCCTCTGGAACTTCGAAAGGGTCCTTCACACCCTTGGTGCAAATCAAGAAGTTCCCCGACATACCCGTCTCCACTCGAGAGCAATCACGAGGGTCCCGCCCACATCCAGAGGAGCCCCGTTTCCCGCCTCGTAGCTCGAGATGAGGGATCCTTTCCCTGCTTCGTCGGGAAAGAGTTCCCGGCATTCCCGTCGCATCTCAAGAGGAGGCCCTCTCAACAGGAACGGCGAGAGGAACTCCAGGGTCGTGCCACCATTCCAAGAGTCCCCCAGATGTCTCAGTCCATTCCAGAGGAACCTCTTTTCCCTTCACCGGCTCGTCTTTCACGCCGAGGATCGACTCACACCAAGGTGGCACGTGGCACAGCCCTGTGGGAAAGCCTCGTGGGAAAGCCTCGAGGGACAGCCTCGAGGGAAAGCCACAGATCCCTTGATCCACGTGACAGGAAGCGTGACACTACTGCTGCAGCTCGGGAGGAAAGCGCACGTGCATGCCCCCACTCGAGACGAGGCCTGACTCCCCTGGGGAGACTCAGAAGCACCCCAAGATCCATGGCAACACTGGAGAGGAATCCTCAGGTTCCGGCCCCGACTCCACACAAGGACTGAGGCCCCGGCATGGACGGGAGAGGAATCCCGAGAGGTCCCCTAGCAACTCGCATGGGGACTGGCCTTTCCTGAGGCCACCAGAGCGGGTCCCTGAGGTCCCCGTCGTAACTCGAGAAGACCTGCCGCAACTCGAGAAAATCCAGGAGGTTCTCCCCTCCAGGCGAGATGAGGCCCATTTCCGCTGAGGCGTCTCGAGGCTGATCACACCTCACCTCTGGAACTTCGAAAGGGTCCTTCACACCCTTGGTGCAAATCAAGAAGTTCCCTGACCTAGCCGTCTCCACTCGAGAGGAATCACGAGGGTCCCGCCCACATCCAGAGGAGCCCCGTTTCCGCCTCGTAGCTCGAGATGAGGGATCCTTTCCCTGCTTCGTCGGGAAAGAGTTCCCGGCGTTCCCGTCGCATCTCAAGAGGAGGCCCTCTCAACAGGACCGGCGAGAGGAACTCCAGGGTCGTGCCACCATTCCAAGAGTCCCCCAGATGTCTCAGTCCATTCCAGAGGAACCTCTTTTCCCTTCACCGGCTCGTCTTTCACGCCGAGGATCGACTCACACCAAGGTGGCACGTGGCACAGCCCTGTGGGAAAGCCTCGTGGGAAAGCCTCGAGGGACAGCCTCGAGGGAAAGCCACAGATCCCTTGATCCACGTGACAGGAAGCGTGACACTACTGCTGCAGCTCGGGAGGAAAGCGCACGTGCATGCCCCCACTCGAGACGAGCCCTGACTCCCCTGGGGAGACTCAGAAGCACCCCAAGATCCATGGCAACACTGGAGAGGAATCCTCAGGTTCCGGCCCCGACTCCACACAAGGACTGAGGCCCCGGCATGGACGGGAGAGGAATCCCGAGAGGTCCCCTAGCAACTCGCATGGGGACTGGCCTTTCCTGAGGCCACCAGAGCGGGTCCCTGAGGTCCCCGTCGTAACTCGAGAAGACCTGCCGCAACTCGAGAAAATCCAGGAGGTTCTCCCCTCCAGGCGAGATGAGGCCCATTTCCGCTGAGGCGTCTCGAGGCTGATCACACCTCACCTCTGGAACTTCGAAAGGGTCCTTCACACCCTTGGTGCAAATCAAGAAGTTCCCCGACCTAGCCGTCTCCACTCGAGAGGAATCACGAGGGTCCCGCCCACATCCAGAGGAGCCCCGTTTCCGCCTCGTAGCTCGAGATGAGGGATCCTTTCCCTGCTTCGTCGGGAAAGAGTTCCCGGCGTTCCCGTCGCATCTCAAGAGGAGGCCCTCTCTACAGGAACGGAGAGAGGAACTCCAGGGTCGTGCCACCATTCCAAGAGTCCCCCAGATGTCTCAGTCCATTCCAGAGGAAACTCTTTTCCCTTCACCGGCTCGTCTTTCACACCGAGGATCGACTCACACCAAGGTGGCACGTGGCACAGCCCTGTGGGAAAGCCTCGTGGGAAAGCCTCGAGGGACAGCCTCGAGGGAAAGCCACAGATCCCTTGATCCACGTGACAGGAAGCGTGACACTACTGCTGCAGCTCGGGAGGAAAGCGCACGTGCATGCCTCCACTCGAGACGAGGCCTGACTCCCCTGGGGAGACTCAGAAGCACCCCAAGATCCATGGCAACACTGGAGAGGAATCCTCAGGTTCCGGCCCCGACTCCACACAAGGACTGAGGCCCCGGCATGGACGGGAGAGGAATCCCGAGAGGTCCCCTAGCAACTCGCATGGGGAGTGGCCTTTCCTGAGGCCACCAGAGCGGGTCCCTGAGGTCCCCGTCGTAACTCGAGAAGACCTGCCGCAACTCGAGAAAATCCAGGAGGTTCTCCCCTCCAGGCGAGATGAGGCCCATTTCCGCTGAGGCGTCTCGAGGCTGATCAAACCTCACCTCTGGAACTTCGAAAGGGTCCTTCACACCCTTGGTGCAAATCAAGAAGTTCCCCGACCTAGCCGTCTCCACTCGAGAGGAATCACGAGGGTCCCGCCCACATCCAGAGGAGCCCCGTTTCCACCTCGTAGCTCGAGATATGGGATCCTTTCCCTGCTTCGTCGGGAAAGAGTTCCCGGCGTTCCCGTCGCATCTCAAGAGGAGGCCCTCTCAACAGGACCGGCGAGAGGAACTCCAGGGTCGTGCCACCATTTCAAGAGTCCCCCAGATGTCTCAGTCCATTCCAGAGGAACCTCTTTTCCCTTCACCGGCTCGTCTTTCACGCCGAGGATCGATTCACACCAAGGTGGCACGTGGCACAGTCCTGTGGGAAAGCCTCGTGGGAAAGCCTCGAGGGACAGCCTCGAGGGAAAGCCACAGATCCCTTGATCCACGTGACAGGAAGCGTGACACTACTGCTGCAGCTCGGGAGGAAAGCGCACGTGCATGCCCCCACTCGAGACGAGGCCTGACTCCCCTGGGGAGACTCAGAAGCACCCCAAGATCCATGGCAACACTGGAGAGGAATCCTCAGGTTCCGGCCCCGACTCCACACAAGGACTGAGGCCCCGGCATGGACGGGAGAGGAATCCCGAGAGGTCCCCTAGCAACTCGCATGGGGACTGGCCTTTCCTGAGGCCACCAGAGCGGGTCCCTGAGGTCCCCGTCGTAACTCGAGAAGACCTGCCGCAACTCGAGAAAATCCAGGCGGTTCTCCCCTCCAGGCGAGATGAGGCCCATTTCCGCTGAGGCGTCTCGAGGCTGATCACACCTCCCCTCTGGAACTTCGAAAGGGTCCTTCACACCCTTGGTGCAAATCAAGAAGTTCCCCGACATACCCGTCTCCACTCGAGAGGAATCACGAGGGTCCCGCCCACATCCAGAGGAGCCCCGTTTCCGCCTCGTAGCTCGAGATGAGGGATCCTTTCCCTGCTTCGTCGGGAAAGAGTTCCCGGCATTCCCGTCGCATCTCAAGAGGAGGCCCTCTCAACAGGAACGGCGAGAGGAACTCCAGGGTCGTGCCACCATTCCAAGAGTCCCCCAGATGTCTCAGTCCATTCCAGAGGAACCTCTTTTCCCTTCACCGGCTCGTCTTTCACGCCGAGGATCGACTCACACCAAGGTGGCACGTGGCACAGCCCTGTGGGAAAGCCTCGTGGGAAAGCCTCGAGGGACAGCCTCGAGGGAAAGCCACAGATCCCTTGATCCACGTGACAGGAAGCGTGACACTACTGCTGCAGCTCGGGAGGAAAGCGCACGTGCATGCCCCCACTCGAGACGAGGCCTGACTCCCCTGGGGAGACTCAGAAGCACCCCAAGATCCATGGCAACACTGGAGAGGAATCCTCAGGTTCCGGCCCCGACTCCACACAAGGACTGAGGCCCCGGCATGGACGGGAGAGGAATCCCGAGAGGTCCCCTAGCAACTCGCATGGGGAGTGGCCTTTCCTGAGGCCACCAGAGCGGGTCCCTGAGGTCCCCGTCGTAACTCGAGAAGACCTGCCGCAACTCGAGAAAATCCAGGAGGTTCTCCCCTCCAGGCGAGATGAGGCCCATTTCCGCTGAGGCGTCTCGAGGCTGATCACACCTCACCTCTGGAACTTCGAAAGGGTCCTTCACACCCTTGGTGCAAATCAAGAAGTTCCCCGACATACCCGTCTCCACTCGAGAGGAATCACGAGGGTCCCGCCCACATCCAGAGGAGCCCCGTTTCCGCCTCGTAGCTCGAGATGAGGGATCCTATCCCTGCTTCGTCGGGAAAGAGTTCCCGGCGTTCCCGTCGCATCTCAAGAGGAGGCCCTCTCAACAGGAACGGCGAGAGGAACTCCAGGGTCGTGCCACCATTCCAAGAGTCCCCCAGATGTCTCAGTCCATTCCAGAGGAACCTCTTTTCCCTTCACCGGCTCGTCTTTCACGCCGAGGATCGACTCACACCAAGGTGGCACGTGGCACAGCCCTGTGGGAAAGCCTCGTGGGAAAGCCTCGAGGGACAGCCTCGAGGGAAAGCCACAGATCCCTTGATCCACGTGACAGGAAGCGTGACACTACTGCTGCAGCTCGGGAGGAAAGCGCACGTGCATGCCTCCACTCGAGACGAGGCCTGACTCCCCTGGGGAGACTCAGAAGCACCCCAAGATCCATGGCAACACTGGAGAGGAATCCTCAGGTTCCGGCCACAACTCCACACAAGGACTGAGGCCCCGGCATGGACGGGAGAGGAATCCTGAGAGGTCCCCTAGCAACTCGCATGGGGACTGGCCTTTCCTGAGGCCACCAGAGCGGGTCCCTGAGGTCCCCGTCGTAACTCGAGAAGACCTGCCGCAACTCGAGAAAATCCAGGAGGTTCTCCCCTCCAGGCGAGATGAGGCCCATTTCCGCTGAGGCGTCTCGAGGCTGATCACACCTCACCTCTGGAACTTCGAAAGGGTCCTTCACACCCTTGGTGCAAATCAAGAAGTTCCCCGACCTAGCCGTCTCCACTCGAGAGGAATCACGAGGGTCCCGCCCACATCCAGAGGAGCCCCGTTTCCGCCTCGTAGCTCGAGATGAGGGTTCCATTCCCTGCTTCGTCGGGAAAGAGTTCCCGGGGTTCCCGTCGCATCTCAAGAGGAGGCCCTCTCAACAGGAACGGCGAGAGGAACTCCAGGGTCGAGCCAGCATTCCAAGAGTCCCCCAGATGTCTCAGTCCATTCCAGAGGAACCTCTTTTCCCTTCACCGGCTCGTCTTTCACGCCGAGGATCGACTCACACCAAGGTGGCACGTGGCACAGCCCTGTGGGAAAGCCTCGTGGGAAAGCCTCGAGGGACAGCCTCGAGGGAAAGCCACAGATCCCTTGATCCACGTGACAGGAAGCGTGACACTACTGCTGCAGCTCGGGAGGAAAGCGCACGGGCATGCCCCCACTCGAGACGAGGCCTGACTCCCCTGGGGAGACTCAGAAGCACCCCAATATCCATGGGAACACTGGAGAGGAATCCTCAGGTTCCGGCCCCGACTCCACACAAGGACTGAGGCCCCGGCATGGACGGGAGAGGAATCCCGAGAGGTCCCCTAGCAACTCGCATGGGGACTGGCCTTTCCTGAGGCCACCAGAGCGGGTCCCTGAGGTCCCCGTCGTAACTCGAGAAGACCTGCCGCAACTCGAGAAAATCCAGGAGGTTCTCCCCTCCAGGCGAGATGAGGCCCATTTCCGCTGAGGCGTCTCGAGGCTGATCACACCTCCCCTCTGGAACTTCGAAAGGGTCCTTCACACCCTTGGTGCAAATCAAGAAGTTCCCCGACATACCCGTCTCCACTCGAGAGGAATCACGAGGGTCCCGCCCACATCCAGAGGAGCCCCGTTTCCGCCTCGTAGCTCGAGATGAGGGATCCTTTCCCTGCTTCGTCGGGAAAGAGTTCCCGGCGTTCCCGTCGCATCTCAAGAGGAGGCCCTCTCAACAGGAACGGCGAGAGGAACTCCAGGGTCGTGCCACCATTCCAAGAGTCCCCCAGATGTCTCAGTCCATTCCAGAGGAACCTCTTTTCCCTTCACCGGCTCGTCTTTCACGCCGAGGATCGACTCACACCAAGGTGGCACGTGGCACAGCCCTGTGGGAAAGCCTCGTGGGAAAGCCTCGAGGGACAGCCTCGAGGGAAAGCCACAGATCCCTTGATCCACGTGAGAGGAAGCGGGACACTACTGCTGCAGCTCGGGAGGAAAGCGCACGTGCATGCCCCCACTCGAGACGAGGCCTGACTCCCCTGGGGAGACTCAGAAGCACCCCAAGATCCATGGCAACAGTGGAGAGGAATCCTCAGGTTCCGGCCCCGACTCCACACAAGGACTGAGGCCCCGGCATGGACGGGAGAGGAATCCCGAGAGGTCCCCTAGCAACTCGCATGGGGACTGGCCTTTCCTGAGGCCACCAGAGCGGGTCCCTGAGGTCCCCGTCGTAACTCGAGAAGACCTGCCGCAACTCGAGAAAATCCAGGAGGTTCTCCCCTCCAGGCGAGATGAGGCCCATTTCTGCTGAGGCGTCTCGAGGCTGATCACACCTCCCCTCTGGAACTTCGAAAGGGTCCTTCACACCCTTGGTGCAAATCAAGAAGTTCCCCGACATACCCGTCTCCACTCGAGAGGAATCACGAGGGTCCCGCCCACATCCAGAGGAGCCCCGTTTCCGCCTCGTAGCTCGAGATGAGGGATCCTTTCCCTGCTTCGTCGGGAAAGAGTTCCCGGCGTTCCCGTCGCATCTCAAGAGGAGGCCCTCTCAACAGGAACGGCGAGAGGAACTCCAGGGTCGTGCCACCATTCCAAGAGTCCCCCAGATGTCTCAGTCCTTTCCAGAGGAACCTCTTTTCCCTTCACCGGCTCATCTTTCACGCCGAGGATCGAATCACACCAAGGTGGCACGTGGCACAGCCCTGTGGGAAAGCCTCGTGGGAAAGCCTCGAGGGACAGCCTCGAGGGAAAGCCACAGATCCCTTGATCCACGTGAGAGGAAGCGTGACACTACTGCTGCAGCTCGGGAGGAAAGCGAACGTGCATGCCCCCACTCGAGACGAGGCCTGACTCCCCTGGGGAGACTCAGAAGCACCCCAAGATCCATGGCAACACTGGAGAGGAATCCTCAGGTTCCGGCCCCGACTCCACACAAGGACTGAGGCCCCGGCATGGACGGGAGAGGAATCCCGAGAGGTCCCCTAGCAACTCGCATGGGGACTGGCCTTTCCTGAGGCCACCAGAGCGGGTCCCTGAGGTCCCCGTCGTAACTCGAGAAGACCTGCCGCAACTCGAGAAAATCCAGGAGGTTCTCCCCTCCAGGCGAGATGAGGCCCATTTCCGCTGAGGCGTCTCGAGGCTGATCACACCTCACCTCTGGAACTTCGAAAGGGTCCTTCACACCCTTGGTGCAAATCAAGAAGTTCCCCGACATACCCGTCTCCACTCGAGAGGAATCACGAGGGTCCCGCCCACATCCAGAGGAGCCCCGTTTCCGCCTCGTAGCTCGAGATGAGGGATCCTTTCCCTGCTTCGTCGGGAAAGAGTTCCCGGCGTTCCCGTCGCATCTCAAGAGGAGGCCCTCTCAACAGGAACGGCGAGAGGAACTCCAGGGTCGTGCCACCATTCCAAGAGTCCCCCAGATGTCTCAGTCCATTCCAGAGGAACCTCTTTTCCCTTCACCGGCTCGTCTTTCACGCCGAGGATCGACTCACACCAAGGTGGCACGTGGCACAGCCCTGTGGGAAAGCCTCGTGGAAAGCCTCGAGGGACAGCCTCGAGGGAAAGCCACAGATCCCTTGATCCACGTGACAGGAAGCGTGACACTACTGCTGCAGCTCGGGAGGAATGCGCACGTGCATGCCCCCACTCGAGACGAGGCCTGACTCCCCTGGGGAGACTCAGAAGCACCCCAAGATCCATGGCAACACTGGAGAGGAATCCTCAGGTTCCGGCCCCGACTCCACACAAGGACTGAGGCACCGGCATGGACGGGAGAGGAATCCCGAGAGGTCCCCTAGCAACTCGCATGGGGACTGGCCTTTCCTGAGGCCACCAGAGCGGGTCCCTGAGGTCCCCGTCGTAACTCGAGAAGACCTGCCGCAACTCGAGAAAATCCAGGAGGTACTCCCCTCCAGGCGAGATGAGGCCCATTTCCGCTGAGGCGTCTCGAGGCTGATCACACCTCACCTCTGGAACTTCGAAAGGGTCCTTCACACCCTTGGTGCAAATCAAGAAGTTCCCCGACATACCCGTCTCCACTCGAGAGGAATCACGAGGGTCCCGCCCACATCCAGAGGAGCCCCGTTTCCGTCTCGTAGATCGAGATGAGGGATCCTTTCCCTGCTTCGTCGGGAAAGAGTTCCCGGCCTTCCCGTCGCATCTCAAGAGGAGGCCCTCTCATCAGGAACGGCGAGAGGAACTCCAGGGTCGTGCCACCATTCCAAGAGTCCCCCAGATGTCTCAGTCCATTCCAGAGGAACCTCTTTTCCCTTCACCGGCTCG
Source organism: Budorcas taxicolor (assembly GCF_023091745.1). Classification (NCBI taxonomy): domain Eukaryota; kingdom Metazoa; phylum Chordata; class Mammalia; order Artiodactyla; family Bovidae; genus Budorcas; species Budorcas taxicolor. Next base: position 194,282 of record NW_026291565.1, read on the forward strand.
TCTTTCACGCCGAGGATCGACTCACACCAAGGTGGCACGTGGCACAGCCCTGTGGGAAAGCCTCGTGGAAAGCCTCGAGGGATAGCCTCGAGGGAAAGCCACAGATCCCTTGATCCACGTGACAGGAAGCGTGACACTACTGCTGCAGCTCGGGAGGAATGCGCACGTGCATGCCCCCACTCGAGACGAGGCCTGACTCCCCTGGGGAGACTCAGAAGCACCCCAAGATCCATGGCAACACTGGAGAGGAATCCTCAGGTTCCGGCTCCAACTCCACACAAGGACTGAGGCCCCGGCATGGACGGGAGAGGAATTCCGAGAAGTCCCCTAGCAACTCGCATGGGGACTGGCCTTTCCTGAGGCCACCAGAGCGGGTCCCTGAGGTCCCCGTCGTAACTCGAGAAGACCAGCCGCAACTCGAGAAAATCCAGGAGGTTCTCCCCTCCAGGCGAGATGAGGCCCATTTCCGCTGAGGCGTCTCGAGGCTGATCACACCTCACCTCTGGAACTTCGAAAGGGTCCTTCACACCCTTGGTGCAAATCAAGAAGTTCCCCGACCTAGCCGTCTCCACTCGAGAGGAATCACGAGGGTCCCGCCCACATCCAGAGGAGCCCCGTTTCCGCCTCGTAGCTCGAGATGAGGGATCCTTTCCCTGCTTCGTCGGGAAAGAGTTCCCGGCGTTCCCGTCGCATCTCAAGAGGAGGCCCTCTCAACAGGAACGGCGAGAGGAACTCCAGGGTCGTGCCACCATTCCAAGAGTCCCCCAGATGTCTCAGTCCTTTCCAGAGGAACCTCTTTTCCCTTCACCGGCTCATCTTTCACGCCGAGGATCGAATCACACCAAGGTGGCACGTGGCACAGCCCTGTGGGAAAGCCTCGTGGGAAAGCCTCGAGGGACAGCCTCGAGGGAAAGCCACAGATCCCTTGATCCACGTGAGAGGAAGCGTGACACTACTGCTGCAGCTCGGGAGGAAAGCGAACGTGCATGCCCCCACTCGAGACGAGGCCTGACTCCCCTGGGGAGACTCAGAAGCACCCCAAGATCCATGGCAACACTGGAGAGGAATCCTCAGGTTCCGGCCCCGACTCCACACAAGGACTGAGGCCCCGGCATGGACGGGAGAGGAATCCCGAGAGGTCCCCTAGCAACTCGCATGGGGACTGGCCTTTCCTGAGGCCACCAGAGCGGGTCCCTGAGGTCCCCGTCGTAACTCGAGAAGACCTGCCGCAACTCGAGAAAATCCAGGAGGTTCTCCCCTCCAGGCGAGATGAGGCCCATTTCCGCTGAGGCGTCTCGAGGCTGATCACACCTCACCTCTGGAACTTCGAAAGGGTCCTTCACACCCTTGGTGCAAATCAAGAAGTTCCCCGACATACCCGTCTCCACTCGAGAGGAATCACGAGGGTCCCGCCCACATCCAGAGGAGCCCCGTTTCCGCCTCGTAGCTCGAGATGAGGGATCGTTTCCCTGCTTCGTCGGGAAAGAGTTCCCGGCGTTCCCGTCGCATCTCAAGAGGAGGCCCTCTCAACAGGAACGGCGAGAGGAACTCCAGGGTCGTGCCACCATTCCAAGAGTCCCCCAGATGTCTCAGTCCATTCCAGAGGAACCTCTTTTCCCTTCACCGGCTCGTCTTTCACGCCGAGGATCGACTCACACCAAGGTGGCACGTGGCACAGCCCTGTGGGAAAGCCTCGTGGAAAGCCTCGAGGGACAGCCTCGAGGGAAAGCCACAGATCCCTTGATCCACGTGACAGGAAGCGTGACACTACTGCTGCAGCTCGGGAGGAATGCGCACGTGCATGCCCCCACTCGAGACGGGGCCTGACTCCCCTGGGGAGACTCAGAAGCACCCCAAGATCCATGGCAACACTGGAGAGGAATCCTCAGGTTCCGGCTCCAACTCCACACAAGGACTGAGGCCCCGGCATGGACGGGAGAGGAATTCCGAGAAGTCCCCTAGCAACTCGCATGGGGACTGGCCTTTCCTGAGGCCACCAGAGCGGGTCCCTGAGGTCCCCGTCGTAACTCGAGAAGACCTGCCGCAACTCGAGAAAATCCAGGAGGTTCTCCCCTCCAGGCGAGATGAGGCCCATTTCCGCTGAGGCGTCTCGAGGCTGATCACACCTCACCTCTGGAACTTCGAAAGGGTCCTTCACACCCTTGGTGCAAATCAAGAAGTTCCCCGACCTAGCCGTCTCCACTCGAGAGGAATCACGAGGGTCCCGCCCACATCCAGAGGAGCCCCGTTTCCGCCTCGTAGCTCGAGATGAGGGATCCTTTCCCTGCTTCGTCGGGAAAGAGTTCCCGGCGTTCCCGTCGCATCTCAAGAGGAGGCCCTCTCAACAGGAACGGCGAGAGGAACTCCAGGGTCGTGCCACCATTCCAAGAGTCCCCCAGATGTCTCAGTCCATTCCAGAGGAACCTCTTTTCCCTTCACCGGCTCGTCTTTCACGCCGAGGATCGACTCACACCAAGGTGGCACGTGGCACAGCCCTGTGGGAAAGACTCGTGGGAAAGCCTCGAGGGACAGCCTCGAGGGAAAGCCACAGATCCCTTGATCCACGTGACAGGAAGCGTGACACTACTGCTGCAGCTCGGGAGGAAAGCGCACGTGCATACCCCCACTCGAGACGAGGCCTGACTCCCCTGGGGAGACTCAGAAGCACCCCAAGATCCATGGCAACACTGGAGAGGAATCCTCAGGTTCCGGCCCCGACTCCACACAAGGACTGAGGCCCCGGCATGGACGGGAGAGGAATCCCGAGTGGTCCCCTAGCAACTCGCATGGGGACTGGCCTTTCCTGAGGCCACCAGAGCGGGTCCCTGTGGTCCCCGTCGTAACTCGAGAAGACCTGCCGCAACTCGAGAAAATCCAGGAGGTTCTCCCCTCCAGGCGAGATGAGGCCCATTTCCGCTGAGGCGTCTCGAGGCTGATCACACCTCACCTCTGGAACTTCGAAAGGGTCCTTCACACCCTTGGTGCAAATCAAGAAGTTCCCCGACATACCCGTCTCCACTCGAGAGGAATCACGAGGGTCCCGCCCACATCCAGAGGAGCCCCGTTTCCGCCTCGTAGCTCGAGATGAGGGATCCTTTCCCTGCTTCATCGGGAAAGAATTCCCGGCGTTCCCGTCGCATCACACGTGGAGGCCCTCTCTACAGGAACTTCGAGAGGAACTCCAGGGTCGTGCCACCATTCCAAGAGTCCCCCAGATGTCTCAGTCCATTCCAGAGGAACCTCTTTTCCCTTCACCGGCTCGTCTTTCACGCCGAGGATCGACTCACACCAAGGTGGCACGTGGCACAGCCCTGTGGGAAAGCCTCGTGGGAAAGCCTCGAGGGACAGCCTCGAGGGAAAGCCACAGATCCCTTGATCCACGTGACAGCAAGCGTGACACTACTGCTGCAGCTCGGGAGGAAAGCGCACGTGCATGCCCCCACTCGAGACGAGGCCTGACTCCCCTGGGGAGACTCAGAAGCACCCCAAGATCCATGGCAACACTGGAGAGGAATCCTCAGGTTCCGGCCCCGACTCCACACAAGGACTGAGGCCCCGGCATGGACGGGAGAGGAATCCCGAGGTCCCCTAGCAACTCGCATGGGGACTGGCCTTTCCTGAGGCCACCAGAGCGGGTCCCTGAGGTCCCCGTCGTAACTCGAGAAGACCTGCCGCAACTCGAGAAAATCCAGGAGGTTCTCCCCTCCAGGCGAGATGAGGCCCATTTCCGCTGAGGCGTCTCGAGGATGATCACACCTCACCTCTGGAACTTCGAAAGGGTCCTTCACACCCTTGGTGCAAATCAAGAAGTTCCCCGACATACCCGTCTCCACTCGAGAGGAATCACGAGGGTCCCGCCCACAACAAGAGGAGCCCCGTTTCCGCCTCGTAGCTCGAGATGAGGGATCCTTTCCCTGCTTCGTCGGGAAAGAGTTCCCGGCGTTCCCGTCGCATCTCAAGAGGAGGCCCTCTCAACAGGAACGGCGAGAGGAACTCCAGGGTCGTGCCACCATTCCAAGAGTCCCCCAGATGTCTCAGTCCATTCCAGAGGAACCTCTTTTCCCTTCACCGGCTCGTCTTTCACGCCGAGGATCGACTCACACCAAGGTGGCACGTGGCACAGCCCTGTGGGAAAGCCTCGTGGGAAAGCCTCGAGGGACAGCCTCGAGGGAAAGCCACAGATCCCTTGATCCAAGTGACAGGAAGCGTGACACTACTGCTGCAGCTCGGGAGGAAAGCGCACGTGCATGCCCCCACTCGAGACGAGGCCTGACTCCCCTGGGAAGACTCAGAAGCACCCCAAGATCCATGGCAACACTGGAGAGGAATCCTCAGGTTCCGGCCCCGACTCCACACAAGGACTGAGGCCCCGGCATGGACGGGAGAGGAATCCCGAGAGGTCCCCTAGCAACTCGCATGGGGACTGGCCTTTCCTGAGGCCACCAGAGCGGGTCCCTGTGGTCCCCGTCGTAACTCGAGAAGACCTGCCGCAACTCGAGAAAATCCAGGAGGTTCTCCCCTCCAGGCGAGATTAGGCCCATTTCCGCTGAGGCGTCTCGAGGCTGATCACACCTCACCTCTGGAACTTCGAAAGGGTCCTTCACACCCTTGGTGCAAATCAAGAAGTTCCCCGACATACCCGTCTCCACTCGAGAGGAATCACGAGGGTCCCGCCCACATCCAGAGGAGCCCGGTTTCCGCCTCGTAGCTCGAGATGAGGGATCCTTTCCCTGCTTCATCGGGAAAGAATTCCCGGCGTTCCCGTCGCATCTCACGTGGAGGCCCTCTCTACAGGAACTTCGAGAGGAATTCCAGGGTCGTGCCACCATTCCAAGAGTCCCCCAGATGTCTCAGTCCATTCCAGAGGAACCTCTTTTCCCTTCACCGGCTCGTCTTTCACGCCGAGGATCGACTCACACCAAGGTGGCACGTGGCACAGCCCTGTGGGAAAGCCTCGTGGGAAAGCCTCGAGGGACAGCCTCGAGGGAAAGCCACAGATCCCTTGATCCACGTGACAGCAAGCGTGACACTACTGCTGCAGCTCGGGAGGAAAGCGCACGTGCATGCCCCCACTCGAGACGAGGCCTGACTCCCCTGGGGAGACTCAGAAGCACCCCAAGATCCATGGCAACACTGGAGAGGAATCCTCAGGTTCCGGCCCCGACTCCACACAAGGACTGAGGCCCCGGCATGGACGGGAGAGGAATCCCGAGAGGTCCCCTAGCAACTCGCATGGGGACTGGCCTTTCCTGAGGCCACCAGAGCGGGTCCCTGAGGTCCCCGTCGTAACTCGAGAAGACCTGCCGCAACTCGAGAAAATCCAGGAGGTTCTCCCCTCCAGGCGAGATGAGGCCCATTTCCGCTGAGGCGTCTCGAGGCTGATCACACCTCCCCTCTGGAACTTCGAAAGGGTCCTTCACACCCTTGGTGCAAATCAAGAAGTTCCCCGACATACCCGTCTCCACTCGAGAGGAATCACGAGGGTCCCGCCCACATCCAGAGGAGCCCCGTTTCCGCCTCGTAGCTCGAGATGAGGTATCCTTTCCCTGCTTCGTCGGGAAAGAGTTCCCGGCGTTCCCGTCGCATCTCAAGAGGAGGCCCTCTCAACAGGAACGGCGAGAGGAACTCCAGGGTCGTGCCACCATTCCAAGAGTCCCCCAGATGTCTCAGTCCATTCCAGAGGAACCTCTTTTCCCTTCACCGGCTCGTCTTTCACGCCGAGGATCGACTCACACCAAGGTGGCACGTGGCACAGCCCTGTGGGAAAGCCTCGTGGGAAAGCCTCGAGGGACAGCCTCGAGGGAAAGACACAGATCCCTTGATCCACGTGACAGGAAGCGTGACACTACTGCTGCAGCTCGGGAGGAAAGCGCACGTGCATGCCCCCACTCGAGACGAGGCCTGACTCCCCTGGGGAGACTCAGAAGCACCCCAAGATCCATGGCAACACTGGAGAGGAATCCTCAGGTTCCGGCCCCGACTCCACACAAGGACTGAGGCCCCGGCATGGACGGGAGAGGAATCCCGAGAGGTCCCCTAGCAACTCGCATGGGGACTGGCCTTTCCTGAGGCCACCAGAGCGGGTCCCTGAAGTCCCCGTCGTAACTCGAGAAGACCTGCTGCAACAAGAGAAAATCCAGGAGGTTCTCCCCTCCAGGCGAGATGAGGCCCATTTCCAATGAGGCGTCTCGAGGCTGATCACACCTCACCTCTGGAACTTCGAAAGGGTCCTTCACACCCTTGGTGCAAATCAAGAAGTTCCCCGACATACCCGTCTCCACTCGAGAGGAATCACGAGGGTCCCGCCCACATCCAGAGGAGCCCCGTTTTCGCCTCGTAGCTCGAGATGAGGGATCCTTTCCCTGCTTCGTCGGGAAAGAGTTCCCGGCGTTCCCGTCGCATCTCAAGAGGAGGCCCTCTCAACAGGAACGGCGAGAGGAACTCCAGGGTCGTGCCACCATTCCAAGAGTCCCCCAGATGTCTCAGTCCATTCCAGAGGAACCTCTTTTCCCTTCACCGGCTCGTCTTTCACGCCGAGGATCGACTCACACCAAGGTGGCACGTGGCACAGCCTTGTGGGAAAGCCTCGTGGGAAAGCCTCGAGGGACAGCCTCGAGGGAAAGCCACAGATCCCTTGATCCACGTGACAGGAAGCGTGACACTACTGCTGCAGCTCGGGAGGAAAGCGCACGTGCATGCCCCCACTCGAGACGAGGCCTGACTCCCCTGGGGAGACTCAGAAGCACCCCAAGATCCATGGCAACACTGGAGAGGAATCCTCAGGTTCCGGCCCCGACTCCACACAAGGACTGAGGCCCCGGCATGGACGGGAGAGGAATCCCGAGAGGTCCCCTAGCAACTCGCATGGGGACTGGCCTTTCCTGAGGCCACCAGAGCGGGTCCCTGAGGTCCCCGTCGTAACTCGAGAAGACCTGCCGCAACTCGAGAAAATCCAGGAGGTTCTCCCCTCCAGGCGAGATGAGGCCCATTTCCGCTGAGGCGTCTCGAGGCTGATCACACCTCACCTCTGGAACTTCGAAAGGGTCCTTCACACCCTTGGTGCAAATCAAGAAGTTCCCCGACCTAGCCGTCTCCACTCGAGAGGAATCACGAGGGTCCCGCCGACATCCAGAGGAGCCCCGTTTCCGCCTCGTAGCTCGAGATGAGGGATCCTTTCCCTGCTTCGTCGGGAAAGAGTTCCCGGCGTTCCCGTCGCATCTCAAGAGGAGGCCCTCTCAACAGGAACGGCGAGAGGAACTCCAGGGTCGTGCCACCATTCCAAGAGTCCCCCAGATGTCTCAGTCCATTCCAGAGGAACCTCTTTTCCCTTCACCGGCTCGTCTTTCACGCCGAGGATCGACTCACACCAAGGTGGCACGTGGCACAGCCCTGTGGGAAAGCCTCGTGGGAAAGCCTCGAGGGACAGCCTCGAGGGAAAGCCACAGATCCCTTGATCCACGTGACAGGAAGCGTGACACTACTGCTGCAGCTCGGGAGGAATGCGCACGTGCATGTCCCCACTCGAGACGAGGCCTGACTCCCCTGGGGAGACTCAGAAGCACCCCAAGATCCATGGCAACACTGGAGAGGAATCCTTAGGTTCCGGCTCCAACTCCACACAAGGACTGAGGCCCCGGCATGGACGGGAGAGGAATCCCGAGAAGTCCCCTAGCAACTCGCATGGGGACTGGCCTTTCCTGAGGCCACCAGAGCGGGTCCCTGAGGTCCCCGTCGTAACTCGAGAAGACCTGCCGCAACTCGAGAAAATCCAGGAGGTTCTCCCGTCCAGGCGAGATGAGGCCCATTTCCACTGAGGCGTCTGGAGGCTGATCACACCTCACCTCTGGAACTTCGAAAGGCTCCTTCACACCCTTGGTGCAAATCCAGAAGTTCCCCGACCTAGCCGTCTCCACTCGAGAGGAATCACGAGGGTCCCGCCCACATCCAGAGGAGCCCCGTTTCCGCCTCGTAGCTCGAGATGAGGGATCCTTTCCCTGCTTCGTCGGGATAGAATTCCCGGCCTTCCCGTCGCATCTCAAGAGGAGGCCCTCTCATCAGGAACGGCGAGAGGAACTCCAGGGTCGTGCCACCATTCCAAGAGTCCCCCAGATGTCTCAGTCCATTCCAGAGGAACCTCTTTTCCCTTCACCGGCTCGTCTTTCACGCCGAGGATCGACTCACACCAAGTTGGCACGTGGCACAGCCCTGTGGGAAAGCCTCGTGGGAAAGCCTCGAGGGACAGCCTCGAGGGAAAGCCACAGATCCCTTGATCCACGTGACAGGAAGCGTGACACTACTGCTGCAGCTCGGGAGGAAAGCGCACGTGCATGCCCCCACTCGAGACGAGGCCTGACTCCCCTGGGGAGACTCAGAAGCACCCCAAGATCCATGGCAACACTGGAGAGGAATCCTCAGGTTCCGGCCCCGACTCCACACAAGGACTGAAGCCCCGGCATGGACGGGAGAGGAATCCCGAGAGGTCCCCTAGCAACTCGCATGGGGACTGGCCTTTCCTGAGGCCACCAGAGCGGGTCCCTGAGGTCCCCGTCGTAACTCGAGAAGACCTGCCGCAACTCGAGAAAATCCAGGAGGTTCTCCCCTCCAGGCGAGATGAGGCCCATTTCCGCTGAGGCGTCTGGAGGCTGATCACACCTCACCTCTGGAACTTCGAAAGGCTCCTTCACACCCTTGGTGCAAATCCAGAAGTTCCCCGACCTAGCCGTCTCCACTCGAGAGGAATCACGAGGGTCCCGCCCACATCCAGAGGAGCCCCGTTTCCGCCTCGTAGCTCGAGATGAGGGATCCTTTCCCTGCTTCGTCGGGAAAGAGTTCCCGGCCTTCCCGTCGCATCTCAAGAGGAGGCCCTCTCATCAGGAACGGCGAGAGGAACTCCAGGGTCGTGCCACCATTCCAAGAGTCCCCCAGATGTCTCAGTCCATTCCAGAGGAACCTCTTTTCCCTTCACCGGCTCGTCTTTCACGCCGAGGATCGACTCACACCAAGGTGGCACGTGGCACAGCCCTGTGGGAAAGCCTCGTGGGAAAGCCTCGAGGGACAGCCTCGAGGGAAAGCCACAGATCCCTTGATCCACGTGACAGGAAGCGTGACACTACTGCTGCAGCTCGGGAGGAAAGCGCACGTGCATGCCCCCACTCGAGATGAGGCCTGACTCCCCTGGGAGACTCAGAAGCACCCAAGATCCATGGCAACACTGGAGAGGAAATCCTCAGGTTCCGGCCCCGACTCCACACAAGGACTGAGGCCCCGGCATGGACGGCAGAGGAATCCCGAGAGGTCCCCTAGCAACTCGCATGGGGACTGGCCTTTCCTGAGGCCACCTGAGCGGGTCCCTGAGGTCCCCGTCGTAACTCGAGAAGACCTGCCGCAACTCGAGAAAATCCAGGAGGTTCTCCCCTCCAGGCGAGATGAGGCCCATTTCCGCTGAGGCGTCTCGAGGCTGATCACAGCTCCCCTCTGGAACTTCGAAAGGGTCCTTCACACCCTTGGTGCAAATCCAGAAGTTCCCCGACCTAGCCGTCTCCACTCGAGAGGAATCACGAGGGTCCCGCCCACATCCAGAGGAGCCCCGTTTCCGCCTCGTAGCTCGAGATGAGGGATCCTTTCCCTGCTTCGTCGGGAAAGAGTTCCCGGCGTTCCCGTCGCATCTCAAGAGGAGGCCCTATCAACAGGAACGGCGAGAGGAACTCCAGGGTCGTGCCATCATTCCAAGAGTCCCCCAGATGTCTCAGTCCATTCCAGAGGAACCTCTTTTCCCTTCACCGGCTCGTCTTTCACGCCGAGGATCGACTCACACCAAGGTGGCACGTGGCACAGCCCTGTGGGAAAGCCTCGTGGGAAAGCCTCGAGGGACAGCCTCGAGGGAAAGCCACAGATCCCTTGATCCACGTGACAGGAAGCGTGACACTACTGCTGCAGCTCGGGAGGAATGTGCACGTGCATGCCCCCACTCGAGACGAGGCCTGACTCCCCTGGGGAGACTCAGAAGCACCCCAAGATCCATGGCAACACTGGAGAGGAATCCTCAGGTTCCGGCTCCAACTCCACACAAGGAATGAGGCCCCGGCATGGACGGGAGAGGAATCCCGAGAAGTCCCCTAGCAACTCGCATGGGGACTGGCCTTTCCTGAGGCCACCAGAGCGGGTCCCTGAGGTCCCCGTCGTAACTCGAGAAGACCTGCCGCAACTCGAGAAAATCCAGGAGGTTCTCCCCTCCAGGCGAGATGAGGCCCATTTCCGCTGAGGCGTCTCAAGGCTGATCACACCTCACCTCTGGAACTTCGAAAGGGTCCTTCACACCCTTGGTGCAAATCAAGAAGTTCCCCGACCTAGCCGTCTCCACTCGAGAGGAATCACGAGGGTCCCGCCCACATCCAGAGGAGCCCCGTTTCCGCCTCGTAGCTCGAGATGAGGGATCCTTTCCCTGCTTCGTCGGGAAAGAGTTCCCGGCCTTCCCGTCGCATCTCAAGAGGAGGCCCTCTCATCAGGAACGGCGAGAGGAACTCCAGGGTCGTGCCACCATTCCAAGAGTCCCCCAGATGTCTCAGTCCATTCTAGAGGAACCTCTTTTCCCTTCACCGGCTCGTCTTTCACGCCGAGGATCGACTCACACCAAGGTGGCACGTGGCACAGCCCTGTGGGAAAGCCTCGTGGGAAAGCCTCAAGGGACAGCCTCGAGGGAAAGCCACAGATCCCTTGATCCACGTGACAGCAAGCGTGACACTACTGCTGCAGCTCGGGAGGAAAGCGCACGTGCATGCCCCCACTCGAGACGAGGCCTGACTCCCCTGGGGAGACTCAGAAGCACCCCAAGATCCATGGCAACACTGGAGAGGAATCCTCAGGTTCCGGCCCCGACTCCACACAAGGACTGAGGCCCCGGCATGGACGGGAGAGGAATCCCGAGAGGTCCCCTAGCAACTCGCATGGGGACTGGCCTTTCCTGAGGCCACCAGAGCGGGTCCCTGAGGTCCCCGTCGTAACTCGAGAAGACCTGCCGCAACTCGAGAAAATCCAGGAGGTTCTCCCCTCCAGGCGAGATGAGGCCCATTTCCGATGAGGTGTCTCGAGGCTGATCACACCTCACCTCTGGAACTTCGAAAGGGTCCTTCACACCCTTGGTGCAAATCAAGAAGTTCCCCGACATACCCGTCTCCACTCGCGAGGAATCACGAGGGTCCCGCCCACATCCAGAGGAGCCCCGTTTCCGCCTCGTAGCTCGAGATGAGGGATCCTTTCCCTGCTTCGTCGGGAAAGAGTTCCCGGCCTTCCCGTCGCATCTCAAGAGGAGGCCCTCTCAACAGGAACGGCGAGAGGAACTCCAGGGTCGTGCCACCATTCCAAGAGTCCCCCAGATGTCTCAGTCCATTCCAGAGGAACCTCTTTTCCCTTCACCGGCTCGTCTTTCACGCCGAGGATCGACTCACACCAAGGTGGCACGTGGCACAGCCCTGTGGGAAAGCCTCGTGGGAAAGCCTCGAGGGACAGCCTCGAGGGAAAGACACAGATCCCTTGATCCACGTGACAGGAAGCGTGACACTACTGCTGCAGCTCGGGAGGAAAGCGCACGTGCATGCCCCCACTCGAGACGAGGCCTGACTCCCCTGGGGAGACTCAGAAGCACCCCAAGATCCATGGCAACACTGGAGAGGAATCCTCAGGTTCCGGCCCCGACTCCACACAAGGACTGAGGCCCCGGCATGGACGGGAGAGGAATCCCGAGAGGTCCCCTAGCAACTCGCATGGGGACTGGCCTTTCCTGAGGCCACCAGAGCGGGTCCCTGAGGTCCCCGTCGTAACTCGAGAAGACCTGCCGCAACTCGAGAAAATCCAGGAGGTTCTCCCCTCCAGGCGAGATGAGGCCCATTTCCGCTGAGGCGTCTCGAGGCTGATCACACCTCACCTCTGGAACTTCGAAAGGGTCCTTCACACCCTTGGTGCAAATCAAGAAGTTCCCCGACCTAGCCGTCTCCACTCGAGAGGAATCACGAGGGTCCCGCCCACATCCAGAGGAGCCCCGTTTCCGCCTCGTAGCTCGAGATGAGGGATCCTTTCCCTGCTTCGTCGGGAAAGAGTTCCCGGCGTTCCCGTCGCATCTCAAGAGGAGGCCCTCTCAACAGGAACGGCGAGAGGAACTCCAGGGTCGTGCCACCATTCCAAGAGTCCCCCAGATGTCTCAGTCCATTCCAGAGGAACCTCTTTTCCCTTCACCGGCTCGTCTTTCACGCCGAGGATCGACTCACACCAAGGTGGCACATGGCACAGCCCTGTGGGAAAGCCTCGTGGGAAAGCCTCGAGGGACAGCCTCGAGGGAAAGCCACAGATGCCTTGATCCACGTGACAGGAAGCGTGACACTACTGCTGCAGCTCGGGAGGAAAGCGCACGTGCATGCCCCCACTCGAGACGAGGCCTGACTCCCCTGGGGAGACTCAGAAGCACCCCAAGATCCATGGCAACACTGGAGAGGAATCCTCAGGTTCCGGCCCCGACTCCACACAAGGACTGAGGCCCGGCATGGACGGGAGAGGAATCCCGAGAGGTCCCCTAGCAACTCGCATGGGGACTGGCCTTTCCTGAGGCCACCAGAGCGGGTCCCTGAGGTCCCCGTCGTAACTCGAGAAGACCTGCCGCAACTCGAGAAAATCCAGGAGGTTCTCCCCTCCAGGCGAGATGAGGCCCATTTCTGCTGAGGCGTCTCGAGGCTGATCACACCTCCCCTCTGGAACTTCGAAAGGCTCCTTCACACCCTTGGTGCAAATCAAGAAGTTCCCCGACATACCCGTCTCCACTCGAGAGGAATTACGAGGGTCCCGCCCACATCCAGAGGAGCCCCGTTTCCGCCTCGTAGCTCGAGATGAGGGATCCTTTCCCTGCTTCGTCGGGAAAGAGTTCCCGGCGTTCCCGTCGCATCTCAAGAGGAGGCCCTCTCAACAGGAACGGCGAGAGGAACTCCAGGGTCGTGCCACCATTCCAAGAGTCCCCCAGATGGCTCAGTCCATTCCAGAGGAACCTCTTTTCCCTTCACCGGCTCGTCTTTCACGCAGAGGATCGACTCACACCAAGGTGGCACGTGGCACAGCCCTGTGGGAAAGCCTCGTGGGAAAGCCTCGAGGGACAGCCTCGAGGGAAAGCCACAGATCCCTTGATCCACGTGACAGCAAGCGTGACACTACTGCTGCAGCTCGGGAGGAAAGCACACGTGCATGCCCCCACTCGAGACGAGGCCTGACTCCCCTGGGGAGACTCAGAAGCACCCCAAGATCCATGGCAACACTGGAGAGGAATCCTCAGGTTCCGGCCCCGACTCCACACAAGGACTGAGGCCCCGGCATGGACGGGAGAGGAATCCCGAGAGGTCCCCTAGCAACTCGCATGGGGACTGGCCTTTCCTGAGGCCACCAGAGCGGGTCCCCGTGGTCCCCGTCGTAACTCGAGAAGACCTGCCGCAACTCGAGAAAATCCGGGAGGTTCTCCCCTCCAGGCGAGATGAGGCCCATTTCCGCTGAGGCATCTCGAGGCTGATCACACCTCACCTCTGGAACTTCGAAAGGGTCCTTCACACCCTTGGTGCATTTCAAGAAGTTCCCCGACATACCCGTCTCCACTCGAGAGGAATCACGAGGGTCCCGCCCACATCCAGAGGAGCCCCGTTTCCGCCTCGTAGCTCGAGATGAGGGATCCTTTCCCTGTTTCGTCGGGAAAGAGTTCCCGGCGTTCCTGTCGCATCTCAAGAGGAGGCCCTCTCAACAGGAACGGCGAGAGGAACTCCAGGGTCGTGCCACCATTCCAAGAGTCCCCCAGATGTCTCAGTCCATTCCAGAGGAACCTCTTTTCCCTTCACCGGCTCGTCTTTCACGCCGAGGATCGACTCACACCAAGGTGGCACGTGGCACAGCCCTGTGGGAAAGCCTCGTGGGAAAGCCTCGAGGGACAGCCTCGAGGGAAAGCCACAGATCCCTTGATCCACGTGACAGGAAGCGTGACACTACTGCTGCAGCTCGGGAGGAAAGCGCACGTGCATGCCCCCACTCGAGACGAGGCCTGACTCCCCTGGGGAGACTCAGATGCACCCCAAGATCCATGGCAACACTGGAGAGGAATCCTCAGGTTCCGGCCCCGACTCCACACAAGGACTGAGGCCCCGGCATGGACGGGAGAGGAATCCGGAGAGGTTCCCTAGCAACTCGCATGGGGATTGGCCTTTCCTGAGGCCACCAGAGCGGGTCCCTGTGGTCCCCGTCGTAACTCGAGAAGACCTGCCGCAACTCGAGAAAATCCGGGAGGTTCTCCCCTCCAGGCTAGATGAGGCCCATTTCCGCTGAGGCGTCTCGAGGCTGATCACACCTCACCTCTGGAACTTCGAAAGGGTCCTTCACACCCTTGGTGCAAATCAAGAAGTTCCCCGACATACCCGTCTCCACTCGAGAGGCATCACGAGGGTCCCGCCCACATCCAGAGGAGCCCCGTTTCCGCCTCGTAGCTCGAGATGAGGGATCCTTTCCCTGCTTCGTCGGGAAAGAGTTCCCGGCGTTCCCGTCGCATCTCAAGAGGAGGCCCTCTCAACAGGAACGGCGAGAGGAACTCCAGGGTCGTGCCACCATTCCAAGAGTCCCCCAGACGTCTCAGTCCATTCCAGAGGAACCTCTTTTCCCTTCACCGGCTCGTCTTTCACGCCGAGGATCGACTCACACCAAGGTGGCACGTGGCACAGCCCTGTGGGAAAGCCTCGTGGGAAAGCCTCGAGGGACAGCCTCGAGGGAAAGCCACAGATCCCTTGATCCACGTGACAGCAAGCGTGACACTACTGCTGCAGCTCGGGAGGAAAGCGCACGTGCATGCCCCCACTCGAGACGAGGCCTGACTCCCCTGGGGAGACTCAGAAGCACCCCAAGATCCATGGCAACACTGGAGAGGAATCCTCAGGTTTCGGCCCCTACTCCACACAAGGACTGAGGCCCCGGCATGGACGGGAGAGGAATCCCGAGAGGTCCCCTAGCAACTCGCATGGGGACTGGCCTTTCCTGAGGCCACCAGAGCGGGTCCCTGAGGTCCCCGTCGTAACTCGAGAAGACCTGCCGCAACTCGAGAAAATCCAGGAGGTTCTCCCCTCCAGGCGAGATGAGGCCCATTTCTGCTGAGGCGTCTCGAGGCTGATCACACCTCCCCTCTGGAACTTCGATAGGGTCATTCACACCCTTGGTGCAAATCAAGAAGTTCCCCGACATACCCGTCTCCACTCGAGAGGAATCACGAGGGTCCCGCCCACATCCAGAGGAGCCCCGTTTCCGCCTCATAGCTCGAGATGAGGGATCCTTTCCCTGCTTCGTCGGGAAAGAGTTCCCGGCGTTCCCGTCGCATCTCAAGAGGAGGCCCTCTCAACAGGAACGGCGAGAGGAACTCCAGGGTCGTGCCACCATTCCAAGAGTCCCCCAGATGTCTCAGTCCATTCCAGAGGAACCTCTTTTCCCTTCACCGGCTCGTCTTTCACGCCGAGGATCGACTCACACCAAGGTGGCACGTGGCACAGCCCTGTGGGAAAGCCTCGTGGGAAAGCCTCGAGGGACAGCCTCGAGGGAAAGCCACAGATCCCTTGATCCACGTGACAGCAAGCGTGACACTACTGCTGCAGCTCGGGAGGAAAGCGCACGTGCATGCCCCCACTCGAGACGAGGCCTGACTCCCCTGGGGAGACTCAGAAGCACCCCAAGATCCATGGCAACACTGGAGAGGAATCCTCAGGTTCCGGCCCCTACTCCACACAAGGACTGAGGCCCCGGCATGGACGGGAGAGGAATCCCGAGAGGTCCCCTAGCAACTCGCATGGGGACTGGCCTTTCCTGAGGCCACCAGAGCGGGTCCCTGAGGTCCCCGTCGTAACTCGAGAAGACCTGCCGCAACTCGAGAAAATCCAGGAGGTTCTCCCCTCCAGGCGAGATGAGGCCCATTTCTGCTGAGGCGTCTCGAGGCTGATCACACCTCCCCTCTGGAACTTCGATAGGGTCATTCACACCCTTTGTGCAAATCAAGAAGTTCCCCGACATACCCGTCTCCACTCGAGAGGAATCACGAGGGTCCCGCCCACATCCAGAGGAGCCCCGTTTCCGCCTCGTAGCTCGAGATGAGGGATCCTTTCCCTGCTTCGTCGGGAAAGAGTTCCCGGCGTTCCCGTCGCATCTCAAGAGGAGGCCCTCTCAACAGGAACGGCGAGAGGAACTCCAGGGTCGTGCCACCATTCCAAGAGTCCCCCAGATGTCTCAGTCCATTCCAGAGGAACCTCTTTTCCCTTCACTGGCTCGTCTTTCACGCCGAGGATCGACTCACACCAAGGTGGCACGTGGCACAGCCCTGTGGGAAAGCCTCGTGGGAAAGCCTCGAGGGACAGGATCGAGGGAAAGCCACAGATCCCTTGATCCACGTGACAGGAAGCGTGACGCTACTGCTGCAGCTCGGGAGGAAAGCGCACGTGCATGCCCCCACTCGAGACGAGGCCTGACTCCCCTGGGGAGACTCAGAAGCACCCCAAGATCCATGGCAACACTGGAGAGGAATCCTCAGGTTCCGGCCCCGACTCCACACAAGGACTGAGGCCCCGGCATGGACGGGAGAGGAATCCCGAGAGGTCCCCTAGCAACTCGCATGGGGACTGGCCTTTCCTGAGGCCACCAGAGCGGGTCCCTGAGGTCCCCGTCGTACCTCGAGAAGACCTGCCGCAACTCGAGAAAATCCAGGAGGTTCTCCCCTCCAGGTTAGATGAGGCCCATTTCCGCTGAGGCGTCTCGAGGCTGATCACACCTCCCCTCTGGAACTTCGAAAGGGTCCTTCACACCCTTGGTGCAAATCAAGAAGTTCCCCGACATACCCGTCTCCACTCGAGAGGAATCACGAGGGTCCCGCCCACATCCAGAGGATCCCCGTTTCTGCCTCGTAGCTCGAGATGAGGGATCCTTTCCCTGCTTCGTCGGGAAAGAGTTCCCGGCCTTCCCGTCGCATCTCAAGAGGAGGCCCTCTCAACAGGAACGGCGAGAGGAACTCCAGGGTCGTGCCACCATTCCAAGAGTCCCCCAGATGTCTCAGTCCATTCCAGAGGAACCTCTTTTCCCTTCACCGGCTCGTCTTTCACGCCGAGGATCGACTCACACCAAGGTGGCACGTGGCACAGCCCTGTGGGAAAGCCTCGTGGGAAAGCCTCCAGGGACAGCCTCGAGGGAAAGCCACAGATCCCTTGATCCACGTGACAGCAAGCGTGACACTACTGCTGCAGCTCGGGAGGAAAGCGCACGTGCATGCCCCCACTCGAGACGAGGCCTGACTCCCCTGGGGAGACTCAGAAGCACCCCAAGATCCATGGCAACACTGGAGAGGAATCCTCAGGTTCCGGCCCCTACTCCACACAAGGACTGAGGCCCCGGCATGGACGGGAGAGGAATCCCGAGAGGTCCCCTAGCAACTCGCATGGGGACTGGCCTTTCCTGAGGCCACCAGAGCGGGTCCCTGAGGTCCCCGTCGTAACTCGAGAAGACCTGCCGCAACTGGAGAAAATCCAGGAGGTTCTCCCCTCCAGGCGAGATGAGGCCCATTTCTGCTGAGGCGTCTCGAGGCTGATCACACCTCCCCTCTGGAACTTCGATAGGGTCATTCACACCCTTTGTGCAAATCAAGAAGTTCCCCGACATACCCGTCTCCACTCGAGAGGAATCACGAGGGTCCCGCCCACATCCAGAGGAGCCCCGTTTCCGCCTCATAGCTCGAGATGAGGGATCCTTTCCCTGCTTCGTCGGGAAAGAGTTCCCGGCGTTCCCGTCGCATCTCAAGAGGAGGCCCTCTCAACAGGAACGGCGAGAGGAACTCCAGGGTCGTGCCACCATTCCAAGAGTCCCCCAGATGTCTCAGTCCATTCCAGAGGAACCTCTTTTCCCTTCACCGGCTCGTCTTTCACGCCGAGGATCGACTCACACCAAGGTGGCACGTGGCACAGCCCTGTGGGAAAGCCTCGTGGGAAAGCCTCGAGGGACAGGATCGAGGGAAAGCCACAGATCCCTTGATCCACGTGACAGGAAGCGTGACGCTACTGCTGCAGCTCGGGAGGAAAGCGAACGTGCATGCCCCCACTCGAGACGAGGCCTGACTCCCCTGGGGAGACTCAGAAGCACCCCAAGATCCATGGCAACACTGGAGAGGAATCCTCAGGTTCCGGCCCCTACTCCACACAAGGACTGAGGCCCCGGCATGGACGGGAGAGGAATCCCGAGAGGTCCCCTAGCAACTCGCATGGGGACTGGCCTTTCCTGAGGCCACCAGAGCGGGTCCCTGAGGTCCCCGTCGTAACTCGAGAAGACCTGCCGCAACTCGAGAAAATCCAGGAGGTTCTCCCCTCCAGGCGAGATGAGGCCCATTTCTGCTGAGGCGTCTCGAGGCTGATCACACCTCCCCTCTGGAACTTCGAAAGGCTCCTTCACACCCTTGGTGCAAATCAAGAAGTTCCCCGACATACCCGTCTCCACTCGAGAGGAATTACGAGGGTCCCGCCCACATCCAGAGGAGCCCCGTTTCCGCCTCGTAGCTCGAGATGAGGGATCCTTTCCCTGCTTCGTCGGGAAAGAGTTCCCGGCCTTCCCGTCGCATCGCAAGAGGAGGCCCTCTCAACAGGAACGGCGAGAGGAACTCCAGGGTCGTGCCACCATTCCAAGAGTCCCCCAGATGGCTCAGTCCATTCCAGAGGAACCTCTTTTCCCTTCACCGGCACGTCTTTCACGCAGAGGATCGACTCACACCAAGGTGGCACGTGGCACAGCCCTGTGGGAAAGCCTCGTGGGAAAGCCTCGAGGGACAGCCTCGAGGGAAAGCCACAGATCCCTTGATCCACGTGACAGCAAGCGTGACACTACTGCTGCAGCTCGGGAGGAAAGCGCACGTGCATGCCCCCACTCGAGACGAGGCCTGACTCCCCTGGGGAGACTCAGAAGCACCCCAAGATCCATGGCAACACTGGAGAGGAATCCTCAGGTTCCGGCCGCGACTCCACACAAGGACTGAGGCCCCGGCATGGACGGGAGAGGAATCCCGAGAGGTCCCCTAGCAACTCGCATGGGGACTGGCCTTTCCTGAGGCCACCAGAGCGGGTCCCCTTGGTCCCCGTCGTAACTCGAGAAGACCTGCCGCAACTCGAGAAAATCCGGGAGGTTCTCCCCTCCAGGCGAGATGAGGCCCATTTCCGCTGAGGCATCTCGAGGCTGATCACACCTCACCTCTGGAACTTCGAAAGGGTCCTTCACACCCTTGGTGCATTTCAAGAAGTTCCCCGACATACCCGTCTCCACTCGAGAGGAATCACGAGGGTCCCGCCCACATCCAGAGGAGCCCCGTTTCCGCCTCGTAGCTCGAGATGAGGGATCCTTTCCCTGTTTCGTCGGGAAAGAGTTCCCGGCGTTCCTGTCGCATCTCAAGAGGAGGCCCTCTCAACAGGAACGGCGAGAGGAACTCCAGGGTCGTGCCACCATTCCAAGAGTCCCCCAGATGTCTCAGTCCATTCCAGAGGAACCTCTTTTCCCTTCACCGGCTCGTCTTTCACGCCGAGGATCGACTCACACCAAGGTGGCACGTGGCACAGCCCTGTGGGAAAGCCTCGTGGGAAAGCCTCGAGGGACAGCCTCGAGGGAAAGCCACAGATCCCTTGATCCACGTGACAGGAAGCGTGACACTACTGCTGCAGCTCGGGAGGAAAGCGCACGTGCATGCCCCCACTCGAGACGAGGCCTGACTCCCCTGGGGAGACTCAGATGCACCCCAAGATCCATGGCAACACTGGAGAGGAATCCTCAGGTTCCGGCCCCGACTCCACACAAGGACTGAGGCCCCGGCATGGACGGGAGAGGAATCCGGAGAGGTTCCCTAGCAACTCGCATGGGGATTGGCCTTTCCTGAGGCCACCAGAGCGGGTCCCTGTGGTCCCCGTCGTAACTCGAGAAGACCTGCCGCAACTCGAGAAAATCCGGGAGGTTCTCCCCTCCAGGCTAGATGAGGCCCATTTCCGCTGAGGCGTCTCGAGGCTGATCACACCTCACCTCTGGAACTTCGAAAGGGTCCTTCACACCCTTGGTGCAAATCAAGAAGTTCCCCGACATACCCGTCTCCACTCGAGAGGCATCACGAGGGTCCCGCCCACATCCAGAGGAGCCCCGTTTCCGCCTCGTAGCTCGAGATGAGGGATCCTTTCCCTGCTTCGTCGGGAAAGAGTTCCCGGCGTTCCCGTCGCATCTCAAGAGGAGGCCCTCTCAACAGGAACGGCGAGAGGAACTCCAGGGTCGTGCCACCATTCCAAGAGTCCCCCAGATGTCTCAGTCCATTCCAGAGGAACCTCTTTTCCCTTCACCGGCTCGTCTTTCACGCCGAGGATCGACTCACACCAAGGTGGCACTTGGCACAGCCCTGTGGGAAAGCCTCGTGGGAAAGCCTCGAGGGAAAGGCTCGAGGGAAAGCCACAGATCACTTGATCCACGTGACAGGAAGCATGACACTACTGCTGCAGCTCGGGAGGAAAGCGCACGTGCAAGCCCCCACTCGAGACGAGGCCTGACTCCCCTGGGGAGACTCAGAAGCACCCCAAGATCCATGGCAACACTGGAGAGGAATCCTCAGGTTCCGGCCCCGAATCCACACAAGGACTGAGGCCCCGGCATGGACGGGAGAGGAATCCCGAGAGGTCCCCTAGCAACTCGCATGGGGACTGGCCTTTCCTGAGGCCACCAGAGCGGGTCCCTGAGGTCCCCGTCGTAACTCGAGAAGACCTGCCGCAACTCGAGAAAATCCAGGAGGTTCTCCCCTCCAGGCGAGATGAGGCCCATTTCCGCTGAGGCGTCTCGAGGCTGATCACACCTCACCTCTGGAACTTCGAAAGGCTCCTTCACACCCTTGGTGCAAATCAAGAAGTTCCCCGACATACCCGTCTCCACTCGAGAGGAATCACGAGGGTCCCGCCCACATCCAGAGGAGCCCCGTTTCCGCCTCGTAGCTCGAGATGAGGGATCCTTTCCCTGCTTCGTCGGGAAAGAGTTCCCGGCGTTCCCGTCGCATCTCAAGAGGAGGCCCTCTCAACAGGAACGGCGAGAGGAACTCCAGGGTCGTGCCACCATTCCAAGAGTCCCCCAGATGTCTCAGTCCATTCCAGAGGAACCTCTTTTCCCTTCACCGGCTCGTCTTTCACGCCGAGGATCGACTCACACCAAGGTGGCACGTGGCACAGCCCTGTGGGAAAGCCTCGTGTGAAAGCCTCGAGGGACAGGCTCGAGGGAAAGCCACAGATCCCTTGATCCACGTGACAGGAAGCGTGACACTACTGCTCCAGCTCGGGAGGAAAGCGCACGTGCATGCCCCCACTCGAGACGAGGCCTGACTCCCCTGGGGAGACTCAGATGCACCCCAAGATCCATGGCAACACTGGAGAGGAATCCTCAGGTTCCGGCCCCGACTCCACACAAGGACTTAGGCCCCGGCATGGACGGGAGAGGAATCCGGAGAGGTTCCCTAGCAACTCGCATGGGGACTGGCCTTTCCTGAGGCCACCAGAGCGGGTCCCTGTGGTCCCCGTCGTAACTCGAGAAGACCTGCCGCAACTCGAGAAAATCCAGGAGGTTCTCCCCTCCAGGCGAGATGAGGCCCATTTCTGCTGAGGCGTCTCGAGGCTGATCACACCTCCCCTCTGGAACTTCGAAAGGCTCCTTCACACCCTTGGTGCAAATCAAGAAGTTCCCCGACATACCCGTCTCCACTCGAGAGGAATTACGAGGGTCCCGCCCACATCCAGAGGAGCCCCGTTTCCGCCTCGTAGCTCGAGATGAGGGATCCTTTCCCTGCTTCGTCGGGAAAGAGTTCCCGGCCTTCCCGTCGCATCGCAAGAGGAGGCCCTCTCAACAGGAACGGCGAGAGGAACTCCAGGGTCGTGCCACCATTCCAAGAGTCCCCCAGATGGCTCAGTCCATTCCAGAGGAACCTCTTTTCCCTTCACCGGCACGTCTTTCACGCAGAGGATCGACTCACACCAAGGTGGCACGTGGCACAGCCCTGTGGGAAAGCCTCGTGGGAAAGCCTCGAGGGACAGCCTCGAGGGAAAGCCACAGATCCCTTGATCCACGTGACAGCAAGCGTGACACTACTGCTGCAGCTCGGGAGGAAAGCGCACGTGCATGCCCCCACTCGAGACGAGGCCTGACTCCCCTGGGGAGACTCAGAAGCACCCCAAGATCAATGGCAACACTGGAGAGGAATCCTCAGGTTCCGGCCCCGACTCCACACAAGGACTGAGGCCCCGGCATGGACGGGAGAGGAATCCCGAGAGGTCCCCTAGCAACTCGCATGGGGACTGGCCTTTCCTGAGGCCACCAGAGCGGGTCCCCGTGGTCCCCGTCGTAACTCGAGAAGACCTGCCGCAACTCGAGAAAATCCGGGAGGTTCTCCCCTCCAGGCGAGATGAGGCCCATTTCCGCTGAGGCGTCTCGAGGCTGATCACACCTCACCTCTGGAACTTCGAAAGGGTCCTTCACACCCTTTGTGCAAATCAAGAAGTTCCCCGACATACCCGTCTCCACTCGAGAGGAATCACGAGGGTCTCGCCCACATCCAGAGGAGCCCCGTTTCCGCCTCATAGCTCGAGATGAGGGATCCTTTCCCTGCTTCGTCGGGAAAGAGTTCCCGGCGTTCCCGTCGCATCTCAAGAGGAGGCCCTCTCAACAGGAACGGCGAGAGGAACTCCAGGGTCATGCCACCATTCCAAGAGTCCCCCAGATGTCTCAGTCCATTCCAGAGGAACCTCTTTTCCCTTCACTGGCTCGTCTTTCACGCCGAGGATCGACTCACACCAAGGTGGCACGTGGCACAGCCCTGTGGGAAAGCCTCGTGGGAAAGCCTCGAGGGACAGGATCGAGGGAAAGCCACAGATCCCTTGATCCACGTGACAGGAAGCGTGACGCTACTGCTGCAGCTCGGGAGGAAAGCGCACGTGCATGCCCCCACTCGAGACGAGGCCTGACTCCCCTGGGGAGACTCAGAAGCACCCCAAGATCCATGGCAACACTGGAGAGGAATCCTCAGGTTCCGGCCCCGACTCCACACAAGGACTGAGGCCCCGGCATGGACGGGAGAGGAATCCCGAGAGGTCCCCTAGCAACTCGCATGGGGACTGGCCTTTCCTGAGGCCACCAGAGCGGGTCCCTGAGGTCCCCGTCGTACCTCGAGAAGACCTGCCGCAACTCGAGAAAATCCAGGAGGTTCTCCCCTCCAGGTTAGATGAGGCCCATTTCCGCTGAGGCGTCTCGAGGCTGATCACACCTCACCTCTGGAACTTCGAAAGGGTCCTTCACACCCTTGGTGCAAATCAAGAAGTTCCCCGACATACCCGTCTCCACTCGAGAGGAATCACGAGGGTCCCGCCCACATCCAGAGGAGCCCCGTTTCCGCCTCGTAGCTCGAGATGAGGGATCCTTTCCCTGCTTCGTCGGGAAAGAGTTCCCGGCGTTCCCGTCGCATCTCAAGAGGAGGCCCTCTCAACAGGAACGGCGAGAGGAACTCCAGGGTCGTGCCACCATTCCAAGAGTCCCCCAGATGTCTCAGTCCATTCCAGAGGAACCTCTTTGCCCTTCACCGGCTCGTCTTTCACGCCGAGGATCGACTCACACCAAGGTGGCACGTGGCACAGCCCTGTGGGAAAGCCTCGTGGGAAAGCCTCGAGGGACAGGCTCGAGGGAAAGCCACAGATCACTTGATCCACGTGACAGGAAGCGTGACACTACTGCTGCAGCTCGGGAGGAAAGCGCACGTGCAAGCCCCCACTCGAGACGAGGCCTGACTCCCCTGGGGAGACTCAGAAGCACCCCAAGATCCATGGCAACACTGGAGAGGAATCCTCAGGTTCCGGCCCCGAATCCACACAAGGACTGAGGCCCCGGCATGGACGGGAGAGGAATCCCGAGAGGTCCCCTAGCAACTCGCATGGGGACTGGCCTTTCCTGAGGCCACCAGAGCGGGTCCCTGAGGTCCCCGTCGTAACTCGAGAAGACCTGCCGCAACTCGAGAAAATCCAGGAGGTTCTCCCCTCCAGGCGAGATGAGGCCCATTTCCGCTGAGGCGTCTCGAGGCTGATCACACCTCACCTCTGGAACTTCGAAAGGCTCCTTCACACCCTTGGTGCAAATCAAGAAGTTCCCCGACATACCTGTCTCCACTCGAGAGGAATCACGAGGGTCCCGCCCACATCCAGAGGAGCCCCGTTTCCGCCTCGTAGCTCGAGATGAGGGATCCTTTCCCTGCTTCGTCGGGAAAGAGTTCCCGGCGTTCCCGTCGCATCTCAAGAGGAGGCCCTCTCAACAGGAACGGCGAGAGGAACTCCAGGGTCGTGCCACCATTCCAAGAGTCCCCCAGATGTCTCAGTCCATTCCAGAGGAACCTCTTTTCCCTTCACCGGCTCGTCTTTCACGCCGAGGATCGACTCACACCAAGGTGGCACGTGGCACAGCCCTGTGGGAAAGCCTCGTGTGAAAGCCTCGAGGGACAGGCTCGAGGGAAAGCCACAGATCCCTTGATCCACGTGACAGGAAGCGTGACACTACTGCTCCAGCTCGGGAGGAAAGCGCACGTGCATGCCCCCACTCGAGACGAGGCCTGACTCCCCTGGGGAGACTCAGATGCACCCCAAGATCCATGGCAACACTGGAGAGGAATCCTCAGGTTCCGGCCCCGACTCCACACAAGGACTTAGGCCCCGGCATGGACGGGAGACGAATCCGGAGAGGTTCCCTAGCAACTCGCATGGCGACTGGCCTTTCCTGAGGCCACCAGAGCGGGTCCCTGTGGTCCCCGTCGTAACTCGAGAAGACCTGCCGCAACTCGAGAAAATCCAGGAGGTTCTCCCCTCCAGGCTAGATGAGGCCCATTTCCGCTGAGGCGTCTCGAGGCTGATCACACCTCCCCTCTGGAACTTCCAAAGGGTCCTTCACACCCTTGGTGCAAATCAAGAAGTTCCCCGACATACCCGTCTCCACTCGAGAGGAATCACGAGGGTCCCGCCCACATCCAGAGGAGCCCCGTTTCCGCCTCGTAGCTGGAGATGAGGGATCCTTTCCCTGCTTCGTCGGGAAAGAGTTCCCGGCGTTCCCGTTGCATCTCAAGAGGAGGCCCTCTCAACAGGAACGGCGAGAGGAACTCCAGGGTCGTGCCACCATTCCAAGAGTCCCCCAGATGTCTCAGTCCATTCCAGAGGAACCTCTTTTCCCTTCACCGGGTCGTCTTTCACGCCGAGGATCGACTCACACCAAGGTGGCACGTGGCACAGCCCTGTGGGAAAGCCTCGTGGGAAAGCCTCGAGGGACAGCCTCGAGGGAAAGCCACAGATCCCTTGATCCACGTGACAGGAAGCGTGACACTACTGCTGCAGCTCGGGAGGAAAGCGCACGTGCATGCCCCCACTCGAGACGAGGCCTGACTCCCCTGGGGAGACTCAGAAGCACCCCAAGATCCATGGCAACACTGGAGAGGAATCCTCAGGTTCCGGCCCCGACTCCACACAAGGACTGAGGCCCCGGCATGGACGGGAGAGAAATCCCGAGAGGTCCCCTAGCAACTAGCATGGGGACTGGCCTTTCCTGAGGCCACCAGAGCGGGTCCCTGAGGTCCCCGTCGTAACTCGAGAAGACCTGCCGCAACTGGAGAAAATCCAGGAGGTTCTCCCCTCCAGGCGAGAGGAGGCCCATTTCCGCTGAGGCGTCTCGAGGCTGATCACACCTCCCCTCTGGAACTTCGAAAGGCTCCTTCACACCCTTGGTGCAAATCAAGAATTTCCCCGACATACCCGTCTCCACTCGAGAGGAATCACGAGGGTCCCGCCCACATCCAGGGGAGCCCCGTTTCCGCCTCGTAGTTCGAGATGTGGGATCCTTTCCCTGCTTCGTCGGGAAAGAGTTCCCGGCGTTCCCGTCGCATCTCAAGGGGAGGCGCTCTCAACAGGAACGGCGAGAGGAACTCCAGGGTCTTGCCACCATTCCAAGAGTCCCCCAGATGTCTCAGTCCATTCCAGAGGAACCTCTTTTCCCTTCACCGGCTCGTCTTTCACGCCGAGGATCGACTCACACCAAGGTGGCACGTGGCACAGCCCTGTGGGAAAGCCTCGTGGGAAAGCCTCGAGGGACAGCCTCGAGGGAAAGCCACAGATCCCTTGATCCACGTGACCCGAAGCGTGACACTACTGCTGCAGCTCGGGAGGAAAGCGCACGTGCATGCCCCCACTCGAGACGAGGCCTGACTCCCCTGGGGAGACTCAGAAGCACCCCAAGATCCATGGCAACACTGGAGAGGAATCCTCAGGTTCCGGCCCCGACTCCACACAAGGACTGAGGCCCCGGCATGGACGGGAGAGGAATCCCGAGAGGTCCCCTAGCAACTCGCATGGGGACTGGCCTTTCCTGAGGCCACCAGAGCGGGTCCCTGAGGTCCCCGTCGTAACTCGAGAAGACCTGCCGCAACTCGAGAAAATCCAGGAGGTTCTCCCCTCCAGGCGAGATGAGGCCCATTTCTGCTGAGGCGTCTCGAGGCTGATCACACCTCCTCTCTGGAACTTCGATAGGGTCATTCACACCCTTGGTGCAAATCAAGAAGTTCCCCGACATACCCGTCTCCACTCCAGAGGAATCACGAGGGTCCCGCCCACATCCAGAGGAGCCCCGTTTCCGCCTCGTAGCTCGAGATGAGGGATCCTTTCCCTGCTTCGTCGGGAAAGAGTTGCCGGCGTTCCCGTCGCATCTCAAGAGGAGGCCTTCTCAACAGGAACGGCGAGAGGAACTCCAGGGTCGTGCCACCATTCCAAGAGTCCCCCAGATGTCTCAGTCCATTCCAGAGGAACCTCTTTTCCCTTCACCGGCTCGTCTTTCACGCCGAGGATCGACTCACACCAAGGTGGCACGTGGCACAGCCCTGTGGGAAAGCCTCGTGGGAAAGCCTCGAGGGACAGCCTCGAGAGAAAGCCACAGATCCCTTGATCCACGTGACAGGAAGCGTGACACTACTGCTGCAGCTCGGGAGGAAAGCGCACGTGCATGCCCCCACTCGAGACGAGGCCTGACTCCCCTGGGGAGATTCAGATGCACCGCAAGATCCATGGCAACACTGGAGAGGAATCCTCAGGTTCCGGCCCCGACTCCACACAAGGACTGAGGCCCCGGCATGGACGGGAGAGGAATCCGGAGAGGTTCCCTAGCAACTCGCATGGGGACTGGCCTTTCCTGAGGACACCAGAGCGGGTCCCTGTGGTCCCCGTCGTAACTCGAGAAGACCTGCCGCAACTCGAGAAAATCCAGGAGGTTCTCCCCTCCAGGCTAGATGAGGCCCATTTCCGCTGAGGCGTCTCGAGGCTGATCACACCTCACCTCTGGAACTTCGAAAGGGTCCTTCACACCCTTGGTGCAAATCAAGAAGTTCCCCGACATACCCGTCTCCACTCGAGAGGAATCACGAGGGTCCCGCCCACATCCAGAGGAGCCCCGTTTCCGCCTCGTAGCTCGAGATGAGGGATCCTTTCCCTGCTTCGTCGGGAAAGAGTTCCCGGCGTTCCCGTCGCATCTCAAGAGGAGGCCCTCTCAACAGGAACGGCGAGAGGAACTCCAGGGTCGTGCCACCATTCCAAGAGTCCCCCAGAAGTCTCAGTCCATTCCAGAGGAACCTCTTTTCCCTTCACCGGCTCGTCTTTCACGCCGAGGATCGACTCACACCAAGGTGGCACGTGGCACAGCCCTGTGGGAAAGCCTCGTGGGAAAGCCTCGAGGGACAGCCTCGAGGGAAAGCCACAGATCCCTTGATCCACGTGACAGCAAGCGTGACACTACTGCTGCAGCTCGGGAGGAAAGCGCACGTGCATGCCCCCACTCGAAACGAGGCCTGACTCCCCTGGGGAGACTCAGAAGCACCCCAAGATCCATGGCAACACTGGAGAGGAATCCTCAGGTTCCGGCCCCGACTCCACACAAGGACTGAGGCCCCGGCATGGACGGGAGAGGAATCCCGAGAGGTCCCCTAGCAACTCGCATGGGGACTGGCCTTTCCTGAGGCCACCAGAGCGGGTCCCTGAGGTCCCCGTCGTAACTCGAGAAGACCTGCCGCAACTCGAGAAAATCCAGGAGGTTCTCCCCTCCAGGCGAGATGAGGCCCATTTCTGCTGAGGCGTCTCGAGGCTGATCACACCTCCCCTCTGGAACTTCGATAGGGTCATTCACACCCTTGGTGCAAATCAAGAAGTTCCCCGACATACCCGTCTCCACTCGAGAGGAATCACGAAGGTCCCGCCCACATCCAGAGGAGCCCCGTTTCCGCCTCGTAGCTCGAGATGAGGGATCCTTTCCCTGCTTCCTCGGGAAAGAGTTGCCGGCGTTCCCGTCGCATCTCAAGAGGAGGCCTTCTCAACAGGAACGGCGAGAGGAACTCCAGGGTCGTGCCACCATTCCAAGAGTCCCCCAGATGTCTCAGTCCATTCCAGAGGAACCTCTTTTCCCTTCACCGGCTCGTCTTTCACGCCGAGGATCGACTCACACCAAGGTGGCACGTGGCACAGCCCTGTGGGAAAGCCTCGTGGGAAAGCCTCGAGGGACAGCCTCGAGGGAAAGCCACAGATCCCTTGATCCACGTGACAGGAAGCGTGACACTACTGCTGCAGCTCGGGAGGAAAGCGCACGTGCATGCCCCCACTCGAGACGAGGCCTGACTCCACTGGGGAGACTCAGATGCACCCCAAGATCCATGGCAACACTGGAGAGGAATCCTCAGGTTCCGGCCCCGACTCCACACAAGGACTGAGGCCCCGGCATGGACGGGAGAGGAATCCGGAGAGGTTCCCTAGCAACTCGCATGGGGATTGGCCTTTCCTGAGGCCACCAGAGCGGGTCCCTGTGGTCCCCGTCGTAACTCGAGAAGACCTGCCGCAACTCGAGAAAATCCAGGAGGTTCTCCCCTCCAGGCTAGATGAGGCCCATTTCCGCTGAGGCGTCTCGAGGCTGATCACACCTCACCTCTGGAACTTCGAAAGGGTCCTTCACACCCTTGGTGCAAATCAAGAAGTTCCCCGACATACCCGTCTCCACTCGAGAGGAATCACGAGGGTCCCGCCCACATCCAGAGGAGCCCCGTTTCCGCCTCGTAGCTCGAGATGAGGGATCCTTTCCCTGCTTAGTCGGGAAAGAGTTCCCGGCGTTCCCGTCGCATCTCAAGAGGAGGCCCTCTCAACAGGAACGGCGAGAGGAACTCCAGGGTCGTGCCACCATTCCAAGAGTCCCCCAGAAGTCTCAGTCCATTCCAGAGGAACCTCTTTTCACTTCACCGGCTCGTCTTTCACGCCGAGGATCGACTCACACCAAGGTGGCACCTGGCACAGCCCTGTGGGAAAGCCTCGTGGGAAAGCCTCGATGGACAGCCTCGAGGGAAAGCCACAGATCCCTTGATCCACGTGACAGGAAGCGTGACACTACTGCTGCAGCTCGGGAGGAAAGCGCACGTGCATGCCCCCACTCGAAACGAGGCCTGACTCCCCTGGGGAGACTCAGAAGCACCCCAAGATCCATGGCAACACTGGAGAGGAATCCTCAGGTTTCGGCCCCTACTCCACACAAGGACTGAGGCCCCGGCATGGACGGGAGAGGAATCCCGAGAGGTCCCCTAGCAACTCGCATGGGGACTGGCCTTTCCTGAGGCCACCAGAGCGGGTCCCTGAGGTCCCCGTCGTAACTCGAGAAGACCTGCCGCAACTCGAGAAAATCCAGGAGGTTCTCCCCTCCAGGCGAGATGAGGCCCATTTCTGCTGAGGCGTCTCGAGGCTGATCACACCTCCCCTCTGGAACTTCGATAGGGTCATTCACACCCTTGGTGCAAATCAAGAAGTTCCCCGACATACCCGTCTCCACTCGAGAGGAATCACGAGGGTCCCGCCCACATCCAGAGGAGCCCCGTTTCCGCCTCATAGCTCGAGATGAGGGATCCTTTCCCTGCTTCGTCGGGAAAGAGTTGCCGGCGTTCCCGTCGCATCTCAAGGGGAGGCCCTCTCAACAGGAACGGCGAGAGGAACTCCAGGGTCGTGCCACCATTCCAAGAGTCCCCCAGATGTCTCAGTCCATTCCAGAGGAACCTCTTTTCCCTTCACTGGCTCGTCTTTCACGCCGAGGATCGACTCACACCAAGGTGGCACGTGGCACAGCCCTGTGGGAAAGCCTCGTGGGAAAGCCTCGAGGGACAGGATCGAGGGAAAGCCACAGATCCCTTGATCCACGTGACAGGAAGCGTGACGCTACTGCTGCAGCTCGGGAGGAAAGCGCACGTGCATGCCCCCACTCGAGACGAGGCCTGACTCCCCTGGGGAGACTCAGAAGCACCCCAAGATCCATGGCAACACTGGAGAGGAATCCTCAGGTTCCGGCCCCGACTCCACACAAGGACTGAGGCCCCGGCATGGACGGGAGAGGAATCCCGAGAGGTCCCCTAGCAACTCGCATGGGGACTGGCCTTTCCTGAGGCCACCAGAGCGGGTCCCTGAGGTCCCCGTCGTACCTCGAGAAGACCTGCCGCAACTCGAGAAAATCCAGGAGGTTCTCCCCTCCAGGTTAGATGAGGCCCATTTCCGCTGAGGCGTCTCGAGGCTGATCACACCTCACCTCTGGAACTTCGAAAGGGTCCTTCACACCCTTGGTGCAAATCAAGAAGTTCCCCGACATACCCGTCTCCACTCGAGAGGAATCACGAGGGTCCCGCCCACATCCAGAGGATCCCCGTTTGTGCCTCGTAGCTCGAGATGAGGGATCCTTTCCCTGCTTCGTCGGGAAAGAGTTCCCGGCGTTCCCGTCGCATCTCAAGAGGAGGCCCTCTCAACAGGAACGGCGAGAGGAACTCCAGGGTCGTGCCACCATTCCAAGAGTCCCCCAGATGTCTCAGTCCATTCCAGAGGAACCTCTTTTCCCTTCACCGGCTCGTCTTTCACGCCGAGGATCGACTCACACCAAGGTGGCACGTGGCACAGCCCTGTGGGAAAGCCTCGTGGGAAAGCCTCGAGGGAAAGGCTCGAGGGAAAGCCACAGATCACTTGATCCACGTGACAGGAAGCGTGACACTACTGCTGCAGCTCGGGAGGAAAGCGCACGTGCAAGCCCCCACTCGAGACGAGGCCTGACTCCCCTGGGGAGACTCAGAAGCACCCCAAGATCCATGGCAACACTGGAGAGGAATCCTCAGGTTCCGGCCCCGAATCCACACAAGGACTGAGGCCCCGGCATGGACGGGAGAGGAATCCCGAGAGGTCTCCTAGCAACTCGCATGGGGACTGGCCTTTCCTGAGGCCACCAGAGCGGGTCCCTGAGGTCCCCGTCGTAACTCGAGAAGACCTGCCGCAACTCGAGAAAATCCAGGAGGTTCTCCCCTCCAGGCGAGATGAGGCCCATTTCCGCTGAGGCGTCTCGAGGATGATCACACCTCACCTCTGGAACTTCGAAAGGCTCCTTCACACCCTTGGTGCAAATCAAGAAGTTCCCCGACATACCCGTCTCCACTCGAGAGGAATCACGAGGGTCCCGCCCACATCCAGAGGAGCCCCGTTTCCGCCTCGTAGCTCGAGATGAGGGATCCTTTCCCTGCTTCGTCGGGAAAGAGTTCCCGGCGTTCCCGTCGCATCTCAAGAGGAGGCCCTCTCAACAGGAACGGCGAGAGGAACTCCAGGGTCGTGCCACCATTCCAAGAGTCCCCCAGATGTCTCAGTCCATTCCAGAGGAACCTCTTTTCCCTTCACCGGCTCGTCTTTCACGCCGAGGATCGACTCACACCAAGGTGGCACGTGGCACAGCCCTGTGGGAAAGCCTCGTGTGAAAGCCTCGAGGGACAGGCTCGAGGGAAAGCCACAGATCCCTTGATCCACGTGACAGGAAGCGTGACACTACTGCTCCAGCTCGGGAGGAAAGCGCACGTGCATGCCCCCACTCGAGACGAGGCCTGACTCCCCTGGGGAGACTCAGATGCACCCCAAGATCCATGGCAACACTGGAGAGGAATCCTCAGGTTCCTGCCCCGACTCCACACAAGGACTTAGGCCCCGGCATGGACGGGAGAGGAATCCGGAGAGGTTCCCTAGCAACTCGCATGGGGACTGGCCTTTCCTGAGGCCACCAGAGCGGGTCCCTGAGGTCCCCGTCGTAACTCGAGAAGACCTGCCGCAACTCGAGAAAATCCAGGAGGTTCTCCCCTCCAGGCGAGATGAGGCCCATTTCCGCTGAGGCGTCTCGAGGATGATCACACCTCAGCTCTGGAACTTCGAAAGGCTCCTTCACACCCTTGGTGCAAATCAAGAAGTTCCCCGACATACCCGTCTCCACTCGAGAGGAATCACGAGGGTCCCGCCCACATCCAGAGGAGCCCCGTTTCCGCCTCGTAGCTCGAGATGAGGGATCCTTTCCCTGCTTCGTCGGGAAAGAGTTCCCGGCGTTCCCGTCGCATCTCAAGAGGAGGCCCTCTCAACAGGAACGGCGAGAGGAACTCCAGGGTCGTGCCACCATTCCAAGAGTCCCCCAGATGTCTCTGTCCATTCCAGAGGAACCTCTTTTCCCTTCACCGGCTCGTCTTTCACGCCGAGGATCGACTCACACCAATGTGGCACGTGGCACAGCCCTGTGGGAAAGCCTCGTGTGAAAGCCTCGAGGGACAGGCTCGAGGGAAAGCCACAGATCCCTTGATCCACGTGACAGGAAGCGTGACACTACTGCTCCAGCTCGGGAGGAAAGCGCACGTGCATGCCCCCACTCGAGACGAGGCCTGACTCCCCTGGGGAGACTCAGATGCACCCCAAGATCCATGGCAACACTGGAGAGGAATCCTCAGGTTCCTGCCCCGACTCCACACAAGGACTTAGGCCCCGGCATGGACGGGAGAGGAATCCGGAGAGGTTCCCTAGCAACTCGCATGGGGACTGGCCTTTCCTGAGGCCACCAGAGCGGGTCCCTGTGGTCCCCGTCGTAACTCGAGAAGACCTGCCGCAACTCGAGAAAATCCAGGAGGTTCTCCCCTCCAGGCTAGATGAGGCCCATTTCCGCTGAGGCGTCTCGAGGCTGATCACACCTCCCCTCTGGAACTTCCAAAGGGTCCTTCACACCCTTGGTGCAAATCAAGAAGTTCCCCGACATACCCGTCTCCACTCGAGAGGAATCACGAGGGTCCCGCCCACATCCAGAGGAGCCCCATTTCCGCCTCGTAGCTCGAGATGAGGGATCCTTTCCCTGCTTCGTCGGGAAAGAGTTCCCGGCGTTCCCGTTGCATCTCAAGAGGAGGCCCTCTCAACAGGAACGGCGAGAGGAACTCCAGGGTCGTGCCACCATTCCAAGAGTCCCCCAGATGTCTCAGTCCATTCCAGAGGAACCTCTTTTCCCTTCACCGGGTCGTCTTTCACGCCGAAGATCGACTCACACCAAGGTGGCACGTGTCACAGCCCTGTGGGAAAGCCTCGTGGGAAAGCCTCGAGGGACAGCCTCGAGGGAAAGCCACAGATCCCTTGATCCACGTGACAGGAAGCGTGACACTACTGCTGCAGCTCGGGAGGAAAGCGCACGTGCATGCCCCCACTCGAGACGAGGCCTGACTCCCCTGGGGAGACTCAGAAGCACCCCAAGATCCATGGCAACACTGGAGAGGAATCCTCAGGTTCCGGCCCCGACTCCACACAAGGACTGAGGCCCCGGCATGGACGGGAGAGAAATCCCGAGAGGTCCCCTAGCAACTAGCATGGGGACTGGCCTTTCCTGAGGCCACCAGAGCGGGTCCCTGAGGTCCCCGTCGTAACTCGAGAAGACCTGCCGCAACTGGAGAAAATCCAGGAGGTTCTCCCCTCCAGGCGAGATGAGGCCCATTTCCGCTGAGGCGTCTCGAGGCTGATCACACCTCCCCTCTGGAACTTCGAAAGGCTCCTTCACACCCTTGGTGCAAATCAAGAATTTCCCCGACATACCCGTCTCCACTCGAGAGGAATCACGAGGGTCCCGCCCACATCCAGGGGAGCCCCGTTTCCGCCTCGTAGTTCGAGATGTGGGATCCTTTCCCTGCTTCGTCGGGAAAGAGTTCCCGGCGTTCCCGTCGCATCTCAAGGGGAGGCGCTCTCAACAGGAACGGCGAGAGGAACTCCAGGGTCTTGCCACCATTCCAAGAGTCCCCCAGATGTCTCAGTCCATTCCAGAGGAACCTCTTTTCCCTTCACCGGCTCGTCTTTCACGCCGAGGATCGACTCACACCAAGGTGGCACGTGGCACAGCCCTGTGGGAAAGCCTCGTGGGAAAGCCTCGAGGGACAGCCTCGAGGGAAAGCCACAGATCCCTTGATCCACGTGACCCGAAGCGTGACACTACTGCTGCAGCTCGGGAGGAAAGCGCACGTGCATGCCCCCACTCGAGACGAGGCCTGACTCCCCTGGGGAGACTCAGAAGCACCCCAAGATCCATGGCAACACTGGAGAGGAATCCTCAGGTTCCGGCCCCGACTCCACACAAGGACTGAGGCCCCGGCATGGACGGGAGAGGAATCCCGAGAGGTCCCCTAGCAACTCGCATGGGGACTGGCCTTTCCTGAGGCCACCAGAGCGGGTCCCTGAGGTCCCCGTCGTAACTCGAGAAGACCTGCCGCAACTCGAGAAAATCCAGGAGGTTCTCCCCTCCAGGCGAGATGAGGCCCATTTCTGCTGAGGCGTCTCGAGGCTGATCACACCTCGTCTCTGGAACTTCGATAGGGTCATTCACACCCTTGGTGCAAATCAAGAAGTTCCCCGACATACCCGTCTCCACTCGAGAGGAATCACGAGGGTCCCGCCCACATCCAGAGGAGCCCCGTTTCCGCCTCGTAGCTCGAGATGAGGGATCCTTTCCCTGCTTCGTCGGGAAAGAGTTGCCGGCGTTCCCGTCGCATCTCAAGAGGAGGCCTTCTCAACAGGAACGGCGAGAGGAACTCCAGGGTCGTGCCACCATTCCAAGAGTCCCCCAGATGTCTCAGTCCATTCCAGAGGAACCTCTTTTCCCTTCACCGGCTCGTCTTTCACGCCGAGGATCGACTCACACCAAGGTGGCACGTGGCACAGCCCTGTGGGAAAGCCTCGTGGGAAAGCCTCGAGGGACAGCCTCTAGAGAAAGCCACAGATCCCTTGATCCACGTGACAGGAAGCGTGACACTACTGCTGCAGCTCGGGAGGAAAGCGCACGTGCATGCCCCC
This sequence comes from Budorcas taxicolor, assembly GCF_023091745.1. NCBI lineage: Eukaryota > Metazoa > Chordata > Mammalia > Artiodactyla > Bovidae > Budorcas > Budorcas taxicolor. Next base: position 229,543 of record NW_026291565.1, read on the forward strand.
ACTCGAGACGAGGCCTGACTCCCCTGGGGAGATTCAGATGCACCGCAAGATCCATGGCAACACTGGAGAGGAATCCTCAGGTTCCGGCCCCGACTCCACACAAGGACTGAGGCCCCGGCATGGACGGGAGAGGAATCCGGAGAGGTTCCCTAGCAACTCGCATGGGGACTGGCCTTTCCTGAGGACACCAGAGCGGGTCCCTGTGGTCCCCGTCGTAACTCGAGAAGACCTGCCACAACTCGAGAAAATCCAGGAGGTTCTCCCCTCCAGGCTAGATGAGGCCCATTTCCGCTGAGGCGTCTCGAGGCTGATCACACCTCACCTCTGGAACTTCGAAAGGGTCCTTCACACCCTTGGTGCAAATCAAGAAGTTCCCCGACATACCCGTCTCCACTCGAGAGGAATCACGAGGGTCCCGCCCACATCCAGAGGAGCCCCGTTTCCGCCTCGTAGCTCGAGATGAGGGATCCTTTCCCTGCTTCGTCGGGAAAGAGTTCCCGGCGTTCCCGTCGCATCTCAAGAGGAGGCCCTCTCAACAGGAACGGCGAGAGGAACTCCAGGGTCGTGCCACCATTCCAAGAGTCCCCCAGAAGTCTCAGTCCATTCCAGAGGAACCTCTTTTCCCTTCACCGGCTCGTCTTTCACGCCGAGGATCGACTCACACCAAGGTGGCACGTGGCACAGCCCTGTGGGAAAGCCTCGTGGGAAAGCCTCGAGGGACAGCCTCGAGGGAAAGCCACAGATCCCTTGATCCACGTGACAGCAAGCGTGACACTACTGCTGCAGCTCGGGAGGAAAGCGCACGTGCATGCCCCCACTCGAAACGAGGCCTGACTCCCCTGGGGAGACTCAGAAGCACCCCAAGATCCATGGCAACACTGGAGAGGAATCCTCAGGTTCCGGCCCCGACTCCACACAAGGACTGAGGCCCCGGCATGGACGGGAGAGGAATCCCGAGAGGTCCCCTAGCAACTCGCATGGGGACTGGCCTTTCCTGAGGCCACCAGAGCGGGTCCCTGAGGTCCCCGTCGTAACTCGAGAAGACCTGCCGCAACTCGAGAAAATCCAGGAGGTTCTCCCCTCCAGGCGAGATGAGGCCCATTTCTGCTGAGGCGTCTCGAGGCTGATCACACCTCCCCTCCGGAACTTCGATAGGGTCATTCACACCCTTGGTGCAAATCAAGAAGTTCCCCGACATACCCGTCTCCACTCGAGAGGAATCACGAGGGTCCCGCCCACATCCAGAGGAGCCCCGTTTCCGCCTCGTAGCTCGAGATGAGGGATCCTTTCCCTGCTTCCTCGGGAAAGAGTTGCCGGCGTTCCCGTCGCATCTCAAGAGGAGGCCTTCTCAACAGGAACGGCGAGAGGAACTCCAGGGTCGTGCCACCATTCCAAGAGTCCCCCAGATGTCTCAGTCCATTCCAGAGGAACCTCTTTTCCCTTCACCGGCTCGTCTTTCACGCCGAGGATCGACTCACACCAAGGTGGCACGTGGCACAGCCCTGTGGGAAAGCCTCGTGGGAAAGCCTCGAGGGACAGCCTCGAGGGAAAGCCACAGATCCCTTGATCCACGTGACAGGAAGCGTGACACTACTGCTGCAGCTCGGGAGGAAAGCGCACGTGCATGCCCCCACTCGAGACGAGGCCTGACTCCACTGGGGAGACTCAGATGCACCCCAAGATCCATGGCAACACTGGAGAGGAATCCTCAGGTTCCGGCCCCGACTCCACACAAGGACTGAGGCCCCGGCATGGACGGGAGAGGAATCCGGAGAGGTTCCCTAGCAACTCGCATGGGGATTGGCCTTTCCTGAGGCCACCAGAGCGGGTCCCTGTGGTCCCCGTCGTAACTCGAGAAGACCTGCCGCAACTCGAGAAAATCCAGGAGGTTCTCCCCTCCAGGCTAGATGAGGCCCATTTCCGCTGAGGCGTCTCGAGGCTGATCACACCTCACCTCTGGAACTTCGAAAGGGTCCTTCACACCCTTGGTGCAAATCAAGAAGTTCCCCGACATACCCGTCTCCACTCGAGAGGAATCACGAGGGTCCCGCCCACATCCAGAGGAGCCCCGTTTCCGCCTCGTAGCTCGAGATGAGGGATCCTTTCCCTGCTTAGTCGGGAAAGAGTTCCCGGCGTTCCCGTCGCATCTCAAGAGGAGGCCCTCTCAACAGGAACGGCGAGAGGAACTCCAGGGTCGTGCCACCATTCCAAGAGTCCCCCAGAAGTCTCAGTCCATTCCAGAGGAACCTCTTTTCCCTTCACCGGCTCGTCTTTCACGCCGAGGATCGACTCACACCAAGGTGGCACGTGGCACAGCCCTGTGGGAAAGCCTCGTGGGAAAGCCTCGAGGGACAGCCTCGAGGGAAAGCCACAGATCCCTTGATCCACGTGACAGGAAGCGTGACACTACTGCTGCAGCTCGGGAGGAAAGCGCACGTGCATGCCCCCACTCGAAACGAGGCCTGACTCCCCTGGGGAGACTCAGAAGCACCCCAAGATCCATGGCAACACTGGAGAGGAATCCTCAGGTTCCGGCCCCGACTCCACACAAGGACTGAGGCCCCGGCATGGACGGGAGAGGAATCCCGAGTGGTCCCCTAGCAACTCGCATGGGGACTGGCCTTTCCTGAGGCCACCAGAGCGGGTCCCTGAGGTCCCCGTCGTAACTCGAGAAGACCTGCCGCAACTCGAGAAAATCCAGGAGGTTCTCCCCTCCAGGCGAGATGAGGCCCATTTCCGCTGAGGCGTCTCGAGGCTGATCACACCTCACCTCTGGAACTTCGAAAGGCTCCTTCACACCCTTGGTGCAAATCAAGAAGTTCCCCGACATACCCGTCTCCACTCGAGAGGAATCACGAGGGTCCCGCCCACATCCAGAGGAGCCCCGTTTCCGCCTCGTAGCTCGAGATGAGGGATCCTTTCCCTGCTTCGTCGGGAAAGAGTTCCCGGCGTTCCCGTCGCATCTCAAGAGGAGGCCCTCTCAACAGGAACGGCGAGAGGAACTCCAGGGTCGTGCCACCATTCCAAGAGTCCCCCAGAAGTCTCAGTCCATTCCAGAGGAACCTCTTTTCCCTTCACCGGCTCGTCTTTCACGCCGAGGATCGACTCACACCAAGGTGGCACGTGGCACAGCCCTGTGGGAAAGCCTCGTGGGAAAGCCTCGAGGGACAGCCTCGAGGGAAAGCCACAGATCCCTTGATCCACGTGACAGCAAGCGTGACACTACTGCTGCAGCTCGGGAGGAAAGCGCACGTGCATGCCCCCACTCGAAACGAGGCCTGACTCCCCTGGGGAGACTCAGAAGCACCCCAAGATCCATGGCAACACTGGAGAGGAATCCTCAGGTTCCGGCCCCGACTCCACACAAGGACTGAGGCCCCGGCATGGACGGGAGAGGAATCCCGAGAGGTCCCCTAGCAACTCGCATGGGGACTGGCCTTTCCTGAGGCCACCAGAGCGGGTCCCTGAGGTCCCCGTCGTAACTCGAGAAGACCTGCCGCAACTCGAGAAAATCCAGGAGGTTCTCCCCTCCAGGCGAGATGAGGCCCATTTCTGCTGAGGCGTCTCGAGGCTGATCACACCTCCCCTCTGGAACTTCGATAGGGTCATTCACACCCTTGGTGCAAATCAAGAAGTTCCCCGACATACCCGTCTCCACTCGAGAGGAATCACGAGGGTCCCGCCCACATCCAGAGGAGCCCCGTTTCCGCCTCGTAGCTCGAGATGAGGGATCCTTTCCCTGCTTCCTCGGGAAAGAGTTGCCGGCGTTCCCGTCGCATCTCAAGAGGAGGCCTTCTCAACAGGAACGGCGAGAGGAACTCCAGGGTCGTGCCACCATTCCAAGAGTCCCCCAGATGTCTCAGTCCATTCCAGAGGAACCTCTTTTCCCTTCACCGGCTCGTCTTTCACGCCGAGGATCGACTCACACCAAGGTGGCACGTGGCACAGCCCTGTGGGAAAGCCTCGTGGGAAAGCCTCGAGGGACAGCCTCGAGGGAAAGCCACAGATCCCTTGATCCACGTGACAGGAAGCGTGACACTACTGCTGCAATTCGGGAGGAAAGCGCACGTGCATGCCCCCACTCGAGACGAGGCCTGACTCCACTGGGGAGACTCAGATGCACCCCAAGATCCATGGCAACACTGGAGAGGAATCCTCAGGTTCCGGCCCCGACTCCACACAAGGACTGAGGCCCCGGCATGGACGGGAGAGGAATCCGGAGAGGTTCCCTAGCAACTCGCATGGGGATTGGCCTTTCCTGAGGCCACCAGAGCGGGTCCCTGTGGTCCCCGTCGTAACTCGAGAAGACCTGCCGCAACTCGAGAAAATCCAGGAGGTTCTCCCCTCCAGGCTAGATGAGGCCCATTTCCGCTGAGGCGTCTCGAGGCTGATCACACCTCACCTCTGGAACTTCGAAAGGGTCCTTCACACCCTTGGTGCAAATCAAGAAGTTCCCCGACATACCCGTCTCCACTCGAGAGGAATCACAAGGGTCCCGCCCACATCCAGAGGAGCCCCGTTTCCGCCTCGTAGCTCGAGATGAGGGATCCTTTCCCTGCTTAGTCGGGAAAGAGTTCCCGGCGTTCCCGTCGCATCTCAAGAGGAGGCCCTCTCAACAGGAACGGCGAGAGGAACTCCAGGGTAGTGCCACCATTCCAAGAGTCCCCCAGAAGTCTCAGTCCATTCCAGAGGAACCTCTTTTCCCTTCACCGGCTCGTCTTTCACGCCGAGGATCGACTCACACCAAGGTGGCACGTGGCACAGCCCTGTGGGAAAGCCTCGTGGGAAAGCCTCGAGGGACAGCCTCGAGGGAAAGCCACAGATCCCTTGATCCACGTGACAGCAAGCGTGACACTACTGCTGCAGCTCGGGAGGAAAGCGCACGTGCATGCCCCCACTCGAAACGAGGCCTGACTCCCCTGGGGAGACTCAGAAGCACCCCAAGATCCATGGCAACACTGGAGAGGAATCCTCAGGTTCCGGCCCCGACTCCACACAAGGACTGAGGCCCCGGCATGGACGGGAGAGGAATCCCGAGAGGTCCCCTAGCAACTCGCATGGGGACTGGCCTTTCCTGAGGCCACCAGAGCGGGTCCCTGAGGTCCCCGTCATAACTCGAGAAGAGCTGCCGCAACTCGAGAAAATCCAGGAGGTTCTCCCCTCCAGGCGAGATGAGGCCCATTTCTGCTGAGGCGTCTCGAGGCTGATCACACCTCCCCTCTGGAACTTCGATAGGGTCATTCACACCCTTGGTGCAAATCAAGAAGTTCCCCGACATACCCGTCTCCACTCGAGAGGAATCACGAGGGTCCCGCCCACATCCAAAGGAGCCCCGTTTCCGCCTCGTAGCTCGAGATGAGGGATCCTTTCCCTGCTTCGTCGGGAAAGAGTTGCCGGCGTTCCCGTCGCATCTCAAGAGGAGGCCCTCTCAACAGGAACGGCGAGAGGAACTCCAGGGTCGTGCCACCATTCCAAGAGTCCCCCAGAAGTCTCAGTCCATTCCAGAGGAACCTCTTTTCCCTTCACCGGCTCGTCTTTCACGCCGAGGATCGACTCACACCAAGGTGGCACGTGGCACAGCCCTGTGGGAAAGCCTCGTGGGAAAGCCTCGAGGGACAGCCTCGAGGGAAAGCCACAGATCCCTTGATCCACGTGACAGCAAGCGTGACACTACTGCTGCAGCTCGGGAGGAAAGCGCACGTGCATGCCCCCACTCGAAACGAGGCCTGACTCCCCTGGGGAGACTCAGAAGCACCCCAAGATCCATGGCAACACTGGAGAGGAATCCTCAGGTTCCGGCCCCGACTCCACACAAGGACTGAGGCCCCGGCATGGACGGGAGAGGAATCCCGAGAGGTCCCCTAGCAACTCGCATGGGGACTGGCCTTTCCTGAGGCCACCAGAGCGGGTCCCTGAGGTCCCCGTCGTAACTCGAGAAGAGCTGCCGCAACTCGAGAAAATCCAGGAGGTTCTCCCCTCCAGGCGAGATGAGGCCCATTTCTGCTGAGGCGTCTCGAGGCTGATCACACCTCCCCTCTGGAACTTCGATAGAGTCATTCACACCCTTGATGCAAATCAAGAAGTTCCCCGACATACCCGTCTCCACTCGAGAGGAATCACGAGGGTCCCGCCCACATCCAGAGGAGCCCCGTTTCCGCCTCGTAGCTCGAGATGAGGGATCCTTTCCCTGCTTCGTCGGGAAAGAGTTGCCGGCGTTCCCGTCGCATCTCAAGAGGAGGCCCTCTCAACAGGAACGGCGAGAGGAACTCCAGGGTCGTGCCACCATTCCAAGAGTCCCCAGATGTCTCAGTCCATTCCAGAGGAACCTCTTTTCCCTTCACCGGCTCGTCTTTCACGCCGAGGATCGACTCACACCAAGGTGGCACGTGGCACAGCCCTGTGGGAAAGCCTTGTGGGAAAGCCTCGAGGGACAGCCTCGAGGGAAAGCCACAGATCCCTTGATCCACGTGACAGGAAGCGTGACACTACTGCTGCAGCTCGGGAGGAAAGCGCACGTGCATGCCCCCACTCGAGACGAGGCCTGACTCCCCTGGGGAGACTCAGAAGCACCCCAAGATCCATGGCAACACTGGAGAGGAATCCTCAGGTTCCGGCCCCGACTCCACACAAGGACTGAGGCCCCGGCATCGACGGGAGAGGAATCCCGAGAGGTCCCCTAGCAACTCGCATGGGGACTGGCCTTTCCTGAGGCCACCAGAGCGGGTCCCTGAGGTCCCCGTCGTAACTCGAGAAGACCTGCCGCAACTCGAGAAAATCCAGGAGGTTCTCCCCTCCAGGCGAGATGAGGCCCATTTCCGCTGAGGCGTCTCGAGGCTGATCACACCTCCCCTCTGGAACTTCGAAAGGCTCCTTCACACCCTTGGTGCAAATCAAGAAGTTCCCCGACATACCCGTCTCCACTCGAGAGGAATCACGAGGGTCCCGCCCACATCCAGAGGAGCCCCGTTTCCGCCTCGTAGCTCGAGATGAGGGATCCATTCCCTGCTTCGTCGGGAAAGAGTTCCCGGCGTTCCCGTCGCATCTCAAGAGGAGGCCCTCTCAACAGGAACGGCGAGAGGAACTTCAGGGTTGTGCCACCTTTCCAAGAGTCCCCCAGATGTCTCAGTCCATTCCAGAGGAACCTCTTTTCCCTTCACCGGCTCGTCTTTCACGCCGAGGATCGACTCACACCAAGGTGGCACGTGGCACAGCCCTGTGGGAAAGCCTCGTGGGAAAGCCTCGAGGGACAGCCTCGAGGGAAAGCCACAGATCCCTTGATCCACGTGACAGGAAGCGTGACACTACTGCTGCAGCTCGGGAGGAAAGCGCACGTGCATGCCCCCACACGAGACGAGGCCTGACTCCCCTGGGGAGACTCAGAAGCACCCCAAGATCCATGGCAACACTGGAGAGGAATCCTCAGGTTCCGGCCCCGACTCCACACAAGGACTGAGGCCCCGGCATGGACGGGAGAGGAATCCCGAGAGGTCCCCTAGCAACTCGCATGGGGACTGGCCTTTCCTGAGGCAACCAGAGCGGGTCCCTGAGGTCCCCGTCGTAACTCGAGAAGACCTGCCGCAACTCGAGAAAATCCAGGAGGTTCTCCCCTCCAGGCGAGATGACGCCCATTTCCACTGAGGCGTCTCCAGGCTGATCACACCTCCCCTCTGGAACTTCGAAAGGGTCCTTCACACCCTTGGTGCAAATCAAGAAGTTCCCCGACATACCCGTCTCCACTCGAGAGGAATCACGAGGGTCCCGCCCACATCCAGAGGAGCCCCGTTTCCGCCTCGTAGCTCGAGATGAGGGATCCATTCCCTGCTTCGTCGGGAAAGAGTTCCCGGCGTTCCCGTCGCATCTCAAGAGGAGGCCCTCTCAACAGGAACAGCGAGAGGAACTTCAGGGTTGTGCCACCTTTCCAAGAGTCCCCCAGATGTCTCAGTCCATTCCAGAGGAACCTCTTTTCCCTTCACCGGCTCGTCTTTCACGCCGAGGATCGACTCACACCAAGGTGGCACGTGGCACAGCCCTGTGGGAAAGCCTCGTGGGAAAGCCTCGAGGGACAGCCTCGAGGGAAAGCCACAGATCCCTTGATCCACGTGACAGGAAGCGTGACACTACTGCTGCAGCTCGGGAGGAAAGCGCACGTGCATGCCCCCACACGAGACGAGGCCTGACTCCCCTGGGGAGACTCAGAAGCACCCCAAGATCCATGGCAACACAGGAGAGGAATCCTCAGGTTCCGGCCCCGACTCCACACAAGGACTGAGGCCCCGGCATGGACGGGAGAGGAATCCCGAGAGGTCCCCTAGCAACTCGCATGGGGACTGGCCTTTCCTGAGGCAACCAGAGCGGGTCCCTGAGGTCCCCGTCGTAACTCGAGAAGACCTGCCGCAACTCGAGAAAATCCAGGAGGTTCTCCCCTCCAGGCGAGATGACGCCCATTTCCACTGAGGCATCTCCAGGCTGATCACACCTCCCCTCTGGAACTTCGAAAGGGTCCTTCACACCCTTGGTGCAAATCAAGAAGTTCCCCGACATACCCGTCTCCACTCGAGAGGAATCACGAGGGTCCCGCCCACATCCAGAGGAGCCCCGTTTCCGGCTCGTAGCTCGAGATGAGGGATCCATTCCCTGCTTCGTCGGGAAAGAGTTCCCGGCGTTCCCGTCGCATCTCAAGAGGAGGCCCTCTCAACAGGAACGGCGAGAGGAACTTCAGGGTTGTGCCACCTTTCCAAGAGTCCCCCAGATGTCTCAGTCCATTCCAGAGGAACCTCTTTTCCCTTCACCGGCTCGTCTTTCACGCCGAGGATCGACTCACACCAAGGTGGCACGTGGCACAGCCCTGTGGGAAAGCCTCGTGGGAAAGCCTCGAGGGACAGCCTCGAAGGAAAGCCACAGATCCCTTGATCCACGTGACAGGAAGCGTGACACTACTGCTGCAGCTCGGGAGGAAAGCGCACGTGCATGCCCCCACACGAGACGAGGCCTGAGTCCCCTGGGGAGACTCAGAAGCACCCCAAGATCCATGGCAACACTGGAGAGGAATCCTCAGGTTCCGGCCCCGACTCCACACAAGGACTGAGGCCCCAGCATGGACGGGAGAGGAATCCCGAGAGGTCCCCTAGCAACTCGCATGGGGACTGGCCTTTCCTGAGGCAACCAGAGCGGGTCCCTGAGGTTCCCGTCGTAACTCGAGAAGACCTGCCGCAACTCGAGAAAATCCAGGAGGTTCTCCCCTCCAGGCGAGATGACGCCCATTTCCACTGAGGCGTCTCCAGGCTGATCACACCTCCCCTCTGGAACTTCGAAAGGGTCCTTCACACCCTTGGTGCAAATCAAGAAGTTCCCCGACATACCCGTCTCCACTCGAGAGGAATCACGATGGTCCCGCCCACATCCAGAGGAGCTCCGTTTCCGCCTCGTAGTTCGAGATGAGGGATCCTTTCCCTGCTTCGTCGGGAAAGAGTTCCCGGCGTTCCCGTCGCATCTCAAGAGGAAGCCCTCTCAACAGGAACGGCGAGAGGAACTCCAGGGTCGTGCCACCATTCCAAGAGTCCCCCAGATGTCTCAGTCCATTCCAGAGGAACCTCTTTTCCCTTCACCGGCTCGTCTTTCACGCCGAGGATCGACTCACACCAAGGTGGCACGTGGCACAGCCCTGTGGGAAAGCCTCGTGGGAAAGCCTCGAGGGACAGCCTCGAGGGAAAGCCACAGATCCCTTGATCCACGTGACAGGAAGCGTGACACTACTGCTGCAGCTCGGGAGGAAAGCGCACGTGCATGCCCCCACACGAGACGAGGCCTGACTCCCCTGGGGAGACTCAGAAGCACCCCAAGATCCATGGCAACACTGGAGAGGAATCCTCAGGTTCCGGCCCCGACTCCACACAAGGACTGAGGCCCCGGCATGGACGGGAGAGGAATCCCGAGAGATCCCCTAGCAACTCGCATGGGGACTGGCCTTTCCTGAGGCCACCAGAGCGGGTCCCTGAGGTCCCCGTCGTAACTCGAGAAGACCTGCCGCAACTCGAGAAAATCCAGGAGGTTCTCCCCTCCAGGCGAGATGAGGCCCATTTCCGCTGAGGCGTCTCGAGGCTTATCACACCTCACCTCTGGAACTTCGAAAGGCTCCTTCACACCCTTGGTGCAAATCAAGAAGTTCCCCGACATACCCGTCTCCACTCGAGAGGAATCACGAGGGTCCCGCCCACATCCAGAGGAGCCCCGTTTCCGCCTCGTAGCTCGAGATGAGGGATTCATTCCCTGCATCGTCGGGAAAGACTTCCCGGCGTTCCCGTCGCATCTGAAGAGGAGGCCCTCTCAACAGGAACGGCGAGAGGAACTCCAGGGTCGTGCCACCATTCCAAGAGTCCCCCAGATGTCTCAGTCCATTCCAGAGGAACCTCTTTTCCCTTCACCGGCTCGTCTTTCACGCCGAGGATCGACTCACACCAAGGTGGCACGTGGCACAGCCCTGTGGGAAAGCCTCGTGGGAAAGCCTCGAGGGACAGCCTCGAGGGAAAGCCACAGATCCCTTGATCCACGTGACAGGAAGCGTGACACTACTGCTGCAGCTCGGGAGGAAAGCACACGTGCATGCCCCCACTCGAGACGAGGCCTGACTCCCCTGGGGAGACTCAGAAGCACCCCAAGATCCATGGCAACACTGGAGAGGAATCCTCAGGTTCTGGCCCCGACTCCACACAAGGACTGAGGCCCCGGCATGGACGGGAGAGGAATCCCGAGAGGTCCCCTAGCAACTCGCATGGGGACTGGCCTTTCCTGAGGCCACCAGAGCGGGTCCCTGAGGTCCCCGTCGTAACTCGAGAAGACCTGCCGCAACTCGAGAAAATCCAGGAGGTTCTCCCCTCCAGGCGAGATGAGGCCCATTTCCGCTGAGGCGTCTCGAGGCTGATCACACCTCACCTCTGGAACTTCGAAAGGCTCCTTCACACCCTTGGTGCAAATCAAGAAGTTCCCCGACATACCCGTCTCCACTCGAGAGGAATCACGAGGGTCCCGCCCACATCCAGAGGAGCCCCGTTTCCGCCTCGTAGCTCGAGATGAGGGATCCTTTCCCTGCTTCGTCGGGAAAGAGTTCCCGGCGTTCCCGTCGCATCTCAAGAGGAGGCCCTCTCAACAGGAACGGCGAGAGGAACTCCAGGGTCGTGCCACCATTCCAAGAGTCCCCCAGATGTCTCAGTCCATTCCAGAGGAACCTCTTTTCCCTTAACCGGCTCGTCTTTCACGCCGAGGATCGACTCACACCAAGGTGGCACGTGGCACAGCCCTGTGGGAAAGCCTCGTGGGAAAGCCTTGAGGGACAGCCTCGAGGGAAAGCCACAGATCCCTTGATCCACGTGACAGGAAGCGTGACACTACTGCTGCAGCTCGGGAGGAAAGCGCACGTGCATGCCCCCACACGAGACGAGGCCTGACTCCCCTGGGGAGACTCAGAAGCACCCCAAGATCCATGGCAACACTGGAGAGGAATCCTCAGGTTCCGGCCCCGACTCCACACAAGGACTGAGGCCCCGGCATGGATGGGAGAGGAATCCCGAGAGGTCCCCTAGCAACTCGCATGGGGACTGGCCTTTCCTGAGGCAACCAGAGCGGGTCCCTGAGGTCCCCGTCGTAACTCGAGAAGACCTGCCGCAACTCGAGAAAATTCAGGAGGTTCTCCCCTCCAGGCGAGATGACGCCCATTTCCACTGAGGCGTCTCCAGGCTGATCACACCTCCCCTCTGGAACTTCGAAAGGGTCCTTCACACCCTTGGTGCAAATCAAGAAGTTCCCCGACATACCCGTCTCCACTCGAGAGGAATCACGATGGTCCCGCCCACATCCAGAGGAGCCCCGTTTCCGCCTCGTAGTTCGAGATGAGGGATCCTTTCCCTGCTTCGTCGGGAAAGAGTTCCCGGCGTTCCCGTCGCATCTCAAGAGGAAGCCCTCTCAACAGGAACGGCGAGAGGAACTCCAGGGTCGTGCCACCATTCCAAGAGTCCCCCAGATGTCTCAGTCCATTCCAGAGGAACCTCTTTTCCCTTCACCGGCTCGTCTTTCACGCCGAGGATCGACTCACACCAAGGTGGCACGTGGCACAGCCCTGTGGGAAAGCCTCGTGGGAAAGCCTCGAGGGACAGCCTCGAGGGAAAGCCACAGATCCCTTGATCCACGTGACAGGAAGCGTGACATTACTGCTGCAGCTCGGGAGGAAAGCGCACGTGCATGCCCCCACTCGAGACGAGGCCTGACTCCCCTGGGGAGACTCAGAAGCACCCCAAGATCCATGGCAACACTGGAGAGGAATCCTCAGGTTCCGGCCCCGACTCCACACAAGGACTGAGGCCCCGGCATAGACGGGAGAGGAATCCCGAGAGATCCCCTAGCAACTCGCATGGGGACTGGCCTTTCCTGAGGCCACCAGAGCGGGTCCCTGAGGTCCCCGTCGTAACTCGAGAAGACCTGCCGCAACTCGAGAAAATCCAGGAGGTTCTCCCCTCCAGGCGAAATGAGGCCCATTTCCGCTGAGGCGTCTCGAGGCTTATCACACCTCACCTCTGGAACTTCGAAAGGCTCCTTCACACCCTTGGTGCAAATCAAGAAGTTCCCCGACATACCCGTCTCCACTCGAGAGGAATCACGAGGGTCCCGCCCACATCCAGAGGAGCCCCGTTTCCGCCTCGTAGCTCGAGATGAGGGATTCATTCCCTGCATCGTCGGGAAAGACTTCCCGGCGTTCCCGTCGCATCTGAAGAGGAGGCCCTCTCAACAGGAACGGCGAGAGGAACTCCAGGGTCGTGCCACCATTCCAAGAGTCCCCCAGATGTCTCAGTCCATTCCAGAGGAACCTCTTTTCCCTTCACCGGGTCGTCTTTCACGCCGAGGATCGACTCACACCAAGGTGGCACGTGGCACAGCCCTGTGGGAAAGCCTCGTGGGAAAGCCTCGAGGGACAGCCTCGAGGGAAAGCCACAGATCCCTTGATCCACGTGACAGGAAGCGTGACACTACTGCTGCAGCTCGGGAGGAAAGCACACGTGCATGCCCCCACTCGAGACGAGGCCTGACTCCCCTGGGGAGACTCAGAAGCACCCCCCCAAGATCCATGGCAACACTGGAGAGGAATCCTCAGGTTCTGGCCCCGACTCCACACAAGGACTGAGGCCCCGGCATGGACGGGAGAGGAATCCCGAGAGGTCCCCTAGCAACTCGCATGGGGACTGGCCTTTCCTGAGGCCACCAGAGCGGGTCCCTGAGGTCCCCGTCGTAACTCGAGAAGACCTGCCGCAACTCGAGAAAATCCAGGAGGTTCTCCCCTCCAGGCGAGATGAGGCCCATTTCCGCTGAGGCGTCTCGAGGCTGATCACACCTCACCTCTGGAACTTCGAAAGGCTCCTTCACACCCTTGGTGCAAATCAAGAAGTTCCCCGACATACCCGTCTCCACTCGAGAGGAATCACGAGGGTCCCGCCCACATCCAGAGGAGCCCCGTTTCCGCCTCGTAGCTCGAGATGAGGGATCCTTTCCCTGCTTCATCGGGAAAGAGTTCCCGGCGTTCCCGTCGCATCTCAAGAGGAGGCCCTCTCAACAGGAACGGCGAGAGGAACTCCAGGGTCGTGCCACCATTCCAAGAGTCCCCCAGATGTCTCAGTCCATTCCAGAGGAACCTCTTTTCCCTTCACCGGCTCGTCTTTCACGCCGAGGATCGACTCACACCAAGGTGGCACGTGGCACAGCCCTGTGGGAAAGCCTCGTGGGAAAGCCTCGAGGGACAGCCTCGAGGGAAAGCCACAGATCCCTTGATCCACGTGACAGGAAGCGTGACACTACTGCTGCAGCTCGGGAGGAAAGCGCACGTGCATGCCCCCACTCGAGACGAGGCCTGACTCCCCTGGGGAGACTCAGAAGCACCCCAAGATCCATGGCAACACTGGAGAGGAATCCTCAGGTTCCGGCCCCGACTCCACACAAGGACTGAGGCCCCGGCATGGACGGGAGAGGAATCCCGAGAGGTCCCCTAGCAACTCGCATGGGGACTGGCCTTTCCTGAGGCCACCAGAGCGGGTCCCTGAGGTCCCCGTCGTAACTCGAGAAGACCTGCCGCAACTCGAGAAAATCCAGGAGGTTCTCCCCTCCAGGCGGGATGAGGCCCATTTCCGCTGAGGCGTCTCGAGGCTGATCACACCTCACCTCTGGAACTTCGAAAGGGTCCTTCACACCCTTGGTGCAAATCAAGAAGTTCCCCCGACATACCCGTCTCCACTCGAGAGGAATCACGAGGGTCCCGCCCACATCCAGAGGAGCCCCGTTTCCGCCTCGTAGCTCGAGATGAGGGATCCTTTCCCTGCTTCGTCGGGAAAGAGTTCCCGGCGTTCCCGTCGCATCTCAAGAGGAGGCCCTCTCAACAGGAACGGCGAGAGGAACTCCAGGGTCGTGCCACCATTCCAAGAGTCCCCCAGATGTCTCAGTCCATTCCAGAGGAACCTCTTTTCCCTTCACCGGCTCGTCTTTCACGCCGAGGATCGACTCACACCAAGGTGGCACGTGGCACAGCCCTGTGGGAAAGCCTCGTGGGAAAGCCTCGAGGGACAGCCTCGAGGGAAAGCCACAGATCCCTTGATCCACGTGACAGGAAGCGTGACACTACTGCTGCAGCTCGGGAGGAAAGCGCACGTGCATGCCCCCACTCGAGACGAGGCCTGACTCCCCTGGGGAGACTCAGAAGCACCCCAAGATCCATGGCAACACTGGAGAGGAATCCTCAGGTTCCGGCCCCGACTCCACACAAGGACTGAGGCCCCGGCATGGACGGGAGAGGAATCCCGAGAGGTCCCCTAGCAACTCGCATGGGGACTGGCCTTTCCTGAGGCCACCAGAGCGGGTCCCTGAGGTCCCCGTCGTAACTCGAGAAGACCTGCCGCAACTCGAGAAAATCCAGGAGGTTCTCCCCTCCAGGCGGGATGAGGCCCATTTCCGCTGAGGCGTCTCGAGGCTGATCACACCTCACCTCTGGAACTTCGAAAGGGTCCTTCACACCCTTGGTGCAAATCAAGAAGTTCCCCGACATACCCGTCTCCACTCGAGAGGAATCACGAGGGTCCCGCCCACATCCAGAGGAGCCCCGTTTCCGCCTCGTAGCTCGAGATGAGGGATCCTTTCCCTGGTTCTTCGGGAAAGAGTTCCCGGCGTTCCCGTCGCATCTCAAGAGGAGGCCCTCTCAACAGGAACGGCGAGAGGAACTCCAGGGTCGTGCCACCATTCCAAGAGTCCCCCAGATGTCTCAGTCCATTCCAGAGGAACCTCTTTTCCCTTCACCGGCTCGTCTTTCACGCCGAGGATCGACTCACACCAAGGTGGCACGTGGCACAGCCCTGTGGGAAAGCCTCGTGGGAAAGCCTCGAGGGACAGCCTCGAGGGAAAGCCACAGATCCCTTGATCCACGTGACAGGAAGCGTGACACTACTGCTGCAGCTCGGGAGGAAAGCGCACGTGCATGCCCCCACTCGAGACGAGGCCTGACTCCCCTGGGGAGACTCAGAAGCACCCCAAGATCCATGGCAACACTGGAGAGGAATCCTCAGGTTCCGGCCCCGACTCCACACAAGGACTGAGGCCCCGGCATGGACGGGAGAGGAATCCCGAGAGGTCCCCTAGCAACTCGCATGGGGACTGGCCTTTCCTGAGGCCACCAGAGCGGGTCCCTGAGGTCCCCGTCGTAACTCGAGAAGACCTGCCGCAACTCGAGAAAATCCAGGAGGTTCTCCCCTCCAGGCGAGATGAGGCCCATTTCCGCTGAGGCGTCTCGAGGCTGATCACACCTCACCTCTGGAACTTCGAAAGGGTCCTTCACACCATTGGTGCAAATCAAGAAGTTCCCCGACATACCCGTCTCCACTCGAGAGGAATCACGAGGGTCCCGCCCACATCCAGAGGAGCCCCGTTTCCGCCTCGTAGCTCGAGATGAGGGATCCTTTCCCTGCTTCGTCGGGAAAGAGGTCCCGGCGTTCCCGTCGCATCTCAAGAGGAGGCCCTCTCAACAGGACCGGCGAGAGGAACTCCAGGGTCGTGCCACCATTCCAAGAGTCCCCCAGATATCTCAGTCCATTCCAGAGGAACCTCTTTTCCCTTCACCGGGTCGTCTTTCACGCCGAGGATCGACTCACACCAAGGTGGGACGTGGCACAGCCCTGTGGGAAAGCCTCGTGGGAAAGCCTCGAGGGACAGCCTCGAGGGAAAGCCACAGATCCCTTGATCCACGTGACAGGAAGCGTGACAGTACTGCTGCAGCTCGGGAGGAAAGCGCACGTGCATGCCCCCACTCGAGACGAGGCCTGACTCCCCTGGGGAGACTCAGAAGCACCCCAAGATCCATGGCAACACTGGAGAGGAATCCTCAGGTTCCGGCCCCGACTCCACACAAGGACTGAGGCCCCGGCATGGACGGGAGAGGAATCCCGAGAGGTCCCCTAGCAACTCGCATGGGGTCTGGCCTTTCCTGAGGCCACCAGAGCGGGTCCCTGAGGTCCCCGTCGTAACTCGAGAAGACCTGCCGCAACTGGAGAAAATCCAGGAGGTTCTCCCCTCCAGGCGAGATGAGGCCCCTTTCCGCTGAGGCGTCTCGAGGCTGATCACACCTCACCTCTGGAACTTCGAAAGGGTCCTTCACACCCTTGGTGCAAATCAAGAAGTTCCGCGACCTAGCCGTCTCCACTCGAGAGGAATCACGAGGGTCTCGCCCACATCCAGAGGAGCCCCGTTTCCGCCTCGTAGCTCGAGATGAGGGATCCTTTCCCTGCTTCGTCGGGAAAGAGTTCCCGGCGTTCCCGTCGCACCTCAAGAGGAGGCCCTCTCAACAGGAACGGCGAGAGGAACTCCAGGGTCGTGCCACCATTCCAAGAGTCCCCCAGATGTCTCAGTCCATTCCAGAGGAACCTCTTTTCCCTTCACCGGCTCGTCTTTCACGCCGAGGATCGACTCACACCAAGGTGGCACGTGGCACAGCCCTGTGGGAAAGCCTCGTGGGAAAGCCTCGAGGGACAGCCTCGAGGGAAAGCCACAGATCCCTTGATCCACGTGACAGGAAGCGTGACACTTCTGCTGCAGCTCGGGAGGAAAGCGCACGTGCATGCCCCCACTCGAGACGAGGCCTGACTCCCCTGGGGAGACTCAGAAGCACCCCAAGATCCATGGCAACACTGGAGAGGAATCCTCAGGTTCCGGCCCCGACACCACACAAGGACTGAGGCCCCGGCATGGACGGGAGAGGAATCCCGAGAGGTCCCCTAGCAACTCGCATGGGGACTGGCCTTTCCTGAGGCCACCAGAGCGGGTCCCTGAGGTCCCCGTCGTAACTCGAGAAGACCTGCCGCAACTCGAGAAAATCCAGGAGGTTCTCCCCTCCAGGCGAGATGAGGCCCATTTCCGCTGAGGCGTCTCGAGGCTGATCACACCTCACCTCTGGAACTTCGAAAGGGTCCTTCACACCATTGGTGCAAATCAAGAAGTTCCCCGACATACCCGTCTCCACTCGAGAGGAATCACGAGGGTCCCGCCCACATCCAGAGGAGCCCCGTTTCCGCCTCGTAGTTCGAGATGAGGGATCCTTTCCCTGCTTCGTCGGGAAAGAGGTCCCGGCGTTCCCGTCGCATCTCAAGAGGAGGCCCTCTCAACAGGACCGGCGAGAGGAACTCCAGGGTCGTGCCACCATTCCAAGAGTCCCCCAGATGTCTCAGTCCATTCCAGAGGAACCTCTTTTCCCTTCACCGGCTCGTCTTTCACGCCGAGGATCGACTCACACCAAGGTGGCACGTGGCACAGCCCTGTGGGAAAGCCTCGTGGGAAAGCCTCGAGGGACAGCCTCGAGGGAAAGCCACAGATCCCTTGATCCACGTGACAGGAAGCGTGACACTTCTGCTGCAGCTCGGGAGGAAAGCGCACGTGCATGCCCCCACTCGAGACGAGGCCTGACTCCCCTGGGGAGACTCAGAAGCACCCCAAGATCCATGGCAACACTGGAGAGGAATCCTCAGGTTCCGGCCCCGACACCACACAAGGACTGAGGCCCCGGCATGGACGGGAGAGGAATCCCGAGAGGTCCCCTAGCAACTCGCATGGGGACTGGCCTTTCCTGAGGCCACCAGAGCGGGTCCCTGAGGTCCCCGTCGTAACTCGAGAAGACCTGCCGCAACTCGAGAAAATCCAGGAGGTTCTCCCCTCCAGGCGAGATGAGGCCCATTTCCGCTGAGGCGTCTCGAGGCTGATCACACCTCACCTCTGGAACTTCGAAAGGGTCCTTCACACCATTGGTGCAAATCAAGAAGTTCCCCGACATACCCGTCTCCACTCGAGAGGAATCACGAGGGTCCCGCCCACATCCAGAGGAGCCCCGTTTCCGCCTCGTAGTTCGAGATGAGGGATCCTTTCCCTGCTTCGTCGGGAAAGAGGTCCCGGCGTTCCCGTCGCATCTCAAGAGGAGGCCCTCTCAACAGGACCGGCGAGAGGAACTCCAGGGTCGTGCCACCATTCCAAGAGTCCCCCAGATGTCTCAGTCCATTCCAGAGGAACCTCTTTTCCCTTCACCGGCTCGTCTTTCACGCCGAGGATCGACTCACACCAAGGTGGCACGTGGCACAGCCCTGTGGAAAAGCCTCGTGGGAAAGCCTCGAGGGACAGCCTCGAGGGAAAGCCACAGATCCCTTGATCCACGTGACAGGAAGCGTGACACTACTGCTGCAGCTCGGGAGGAAAGCGCACGTGCATGCCCCCACTCGAGACGAGGCCTGACTCCCCTGGGGAGACTCAGAAGCACCCCAAGATCCATGGCAACACTGGAGAGGAATCCTCAGGTTCCGGCCCCGACTCCACACAAGGACTGAGGCCCCGGCATGGACGGGAGAGGAATCCCGAGAGGTCCCCTAGCAACTCGCATGGGGACTGGCCTTTCCTGAGGCCACCAGAGCGGGTCCCTGAGGTCCCCATCGTAACTCGAGAAGACCTGCCGCAACTGGAGAAAATCCAGGAGGTTCTCCCCTCCAGGCGAGATGAGGCCCATTTCCGCTGAGGCGTCTCGAGGCTGATCACACCTCACCTCTGGAACTTCGAAAGGGTCCTTCACACCCTTGGTGCAAATCAAGAAGTTCCGCGACCTAGCCGTCTCCACTCGAGAGGAATCACGAGGGTCTCGCCCACATCCAGAGGAGCCCCGTTTCCGCCTCGTAGCTCGAGATGAGGGATCCTTTCCCTGCTTCATCGGGAAAGAGTTCCCGGCGTTCCCGTCGCACCTCAAGAGGAGGCCCTCTCAACAGGAACGGCGAGAGGAACTCCAGGGTCGTGCCACCATTCCAAGAGTCCCCCAGATGTCTCAGTCCATTCCAGAGGAACATCTTTTCCCTTCACCGGCTCGTCTTTCACGCCGAGGATCGACTCACACCAAGGTGGCACGTGGCACAGCCCTGTGGGAAAGCCTCGTGGGAAAGCCTCGAGGGACAGCCTCGAGGGAAAGCCACAGATCCCTTGATCCACGTGACAGGAAGCGTGACACTACTGCTGCAGCTCGGGAGGAAAGCGCACGTGCATGCCCCCACTCGAGACGAGGCCTGACTCCCCTGGGGAGACTCAGAAGCACCCCAAGATCCATGGCAACACTGGAGAGGAATCCTCAGGTTCCGGCCCCGACTCCACACAAGGACTGAGGCCCCGGCATGGACGGGAGAGGAATCCCGAGAGGTCCCCTAGCAACTCGCATGGGGACTGGCCTTTCCTGAGGCCACCAGAGCGGGTCCCTGAGGTCCCCGTCGTAACTCGAGAAGACCTGCCGCAACTCGAGAAAATCCAGGAGGTTCTCCCCTCCAGGCGAGATGAGGCCCATTTCCGCTGAGGCGTCTCGAGGCTGATCACACCTCACCTCTGGAACTTCGAAAGGCTCCTTCACACCCTTGGTGCAAATCAAGAAGTTCCCCGACATACCCGTCTCGACTCGAGAGGAATCACGAGGGTCCCGCCCACATCCAGAGGAGCCCCGTTTCCGCCTCGTAGCTCGAGATGAGGGATCCTTTCCCTGCTTCGTCGGGAAAGAGTTCCCGGCGTTCCCGTCGCATCTCAAGAGGAGGCCCTCTCAACAGGACCGGAGAGAGGAACTCCAGGGTCGTGCCACCATTCCAAGAGTCCCCCAGATGTCTCAGTCCATTCCAGAGGAACCTCTTTTCCCTTCACCGGCTCGTCTTTCACGCCGAGGATCGACTCACACCAAGGTGGCACGTGGCACAGCCCTGTGGGAAAGCCTCGTGGGAAAGCCTCGAGGGACAGCCTCGAGGGAAAGCCACAGATCCCTTGATCCACGTGACAGGAAGCGTGACACTACTGCTGCAGCTCGGGAGGAAAGCGCACGTGCATGCCCCCACTCGAGACGAGGCCTGACTCCCCTGGGGAGACTCAGAAGCACCCCAAGATCCATGGCAACACTGGAGAGGAATCCTCAGGTTCCGGCCCCGACTCCACACAAGGACTGAGGCCCCGGCATGGACGGGAGAGGAATCCCGAGAGGTCCCCTAGCAACTCGCATGGCGACTGGCCTTTCCTGAGGCCACCAGAGCGGGTCCCTGAGGTCCCCGTCGTAACTCGAGAAGACCTGCCGCAACTCGAGAAAATCCAGGAGGTTCTCCCCTCCAGGCGAGATGAGGCCCATTTCCGCTGAGGCGTCTCGAGGCTGATCACACCTCACCTCTGGAACTTCGAAAGGCTCCTTCACACCCTTGGTGCAAATCAAGAAGTTCCCCGACCTAGCCGTCTCCACTCGAGAGGAATCACGAGGGTCCCGCCCACATCCAGAGGAGCCCCGTTTCCGCCTCGTAGCTCGAGATGAGGGATCCTTTCCCTGCTTCGTCGGGAAAGAGTTCCCGGCGTTCCCGTCGCATCTCAAGAGGAGGCCCTCTCAACAGGAACGGCGAGAGGAACTCCAGGGTCGTGCCACCATTCCAAGAGTCCCCCAGATGTCTCAGTCCATTCCAGAGGAACCTCTTTTCCCTTCACCGGCTCGTCTTTCACGCCGAGGATCGACTCACACCAAGGTGGCACGTGGCACAACCCTGTGGGAAAGCCTCGTGGGAAAGCCTCGAGGGACAGCCTTGAGGGAAAGCCACAGATCCCTTGATCCACGTGACAGGAAGCGTGACACTACTGCTGCAGCTCGGGAGGAAAGCGCACGTGCATGCCCCCACTCGAGACGAGGCCTGACTCCCCTGGGGAGACTCAGAAGCACCCCAAGATCCATGGCAACACTGGAGAGGAATCCTCAGGTTCCGGCCCCGACTCCACACAAGGACTGAGGCCCCGGCATGGACGGGAGAGGAATCCCGAGAGGTCCCCTAGCAACTCGCATGGGGACTGGCCTTTCCTGAGGCCACCAGAGCGGGTCCCTGAGGTCCCCGTCGTAACTCGAGAAGACCTGCCGCAACTCGAGAAAATCCAGGAGGTTCTCCCCTCCAGGCGAGATGAGGCCCATTTCTGCTGAGGCGTCTCGAGGCTGATCACACCTCACCTCTTGAACTTCGAAAGGGTCCTTCACACCCTTGGTGCAAATCAAGAAGTTCCCCGACATACCCGTCTCCACTCGAGAGGAATCACGAGGGTCCCGCCCACATCCAGAGGAGCCCCGTTTCCGCCTCGTAGCTCGAGATGAGGGATCCTTTCCCTGCTTCGTCGGGAAAGAGTTCCCGGCGTTCCCGTCGCATCTCAAGAGGAGGCCCTCTCAACAGGACCGGCGAGAGGAACTCCAGGGTCGTGCCACCATTCCAAGAGTCCCCCAGATGTCTCAGTCCATTCCAGAGGAACCTCTTTTCCCTTCACCGGCTCGTCTTTCACGCCGAGGATCGACTCACACCAAGGTGGCACGTGGCACAGCCCTGTGGGAAAGCCTCGTGGGAAAGCCTCGAGGGACAGCCTCGAGGGAAAGCCACAGATCCCTTGATCCACGTGACAGGAAGCGTGACACTACTGCTGCAGCTCGGGAGGAAAGCGCACGTGCATGCCCCCACTCGAGACGAGGCCTGAGTCCCCTGGGGAGACTCAGAAGCACCCCAAGATCCATGGCAACACTGGAGAGGAATCCTCAGGTTCCAGCCCCGACTCCACACAAGGACTGAGGCCACGGCATGGACGGGAGAGGAATCCCGAGAGGGCCCCTAGCAACTCGCATGGGGACTGGCCTTTCCTGAGGCCACCAGAGCGGGTCCCTGAGGTCACCGTCGTAACTCGAGAAGACCTGCCGCAACTCGAGAAAATCCAGGAGGTTCTCCCCTCCAGGCGAGATGAGGCCCATTTCCGCTGAGGCGTCTCGAGGCTGATCACCCCTCACCTCTGGAACTTCGAAAGGCTCCTTCACACCCTTGGTGCAAATCAAGAAGTTCCCCGACCTAGCCGTCTCCACTCGAGAGGAATCACGAGGGTCCCGCCCACATCCAGAGGAGCCCCGTTTCCGCCTCGTAGCTCGAGATGAGGGATCCTTTCCCTGCTTCGTCGGGAAAGAGTTCCCGGCGTTCCCGTCGCATCTCAAGAGGAGGCCCTCTCAACAGGAACGGCGAGAGGAACTCCAGGGTCGTGCCACAATTCCAAGAGTCCCCCAGATGTCTCAGTCCATTCCAGAGGAACCTCTTTTCCCTTCACCGGCTCGTCTTTCACGCCGAGGATCGACTCACACCTAGGTGGCACGTGGCACAGCCCTGTGGGAAAGCCTCGTGGGAAAGCCTCGAGGGACAGCCTCGAGGGAAAGCCACAGATCCCTTGATCCACGTGACAGGAAGCGTGACACTACTGCTGCAGCTCGGGAGGAAAGCGCACGTGCATGCCCCCACTCGAGACGAGGCCTGACTCCCCTGGGGAGACTCAGAAGCACCCCAAGATCCATGGCAACACTGGAGAGGAATCCTCAGGTTCCGGCCCCGACTCCACACAAGGACTGAGGCCCCGGCATGGACGGGAGAGGAATCCCGAGAGGTCCCCTAGCAACTCGCACGGGGACTGGCCTTTCCTGAGGCCACCAGAGCGGGTCCCTGAGGTCCCCGTCGTAACTCGAGAAGACCTGCTGCAACTCGAGAAAATCCAGGAGGTTCTCCCCTCCAGGCGAGATGAGGCCCATTTCCGCTGAGGCGTCTCGAGGCTGATCACACCTCACCTCTGGAACTTCGAAAGGCTCCTTCACACCCTTGGTGCAAATCAAGAAGTTCCCCGACCTAGCCGTCTCCACTCGAGAGGAATCACGAGGGTCCCGCCCACATCCAGAGGAGCCCCGTTTCCGCCTCGTAGCTCGAGATGAGGGATCCTTTCCCTGCTTCGTCGGGAAAGAGTTCCCGGCGTTCCCGTCGCATCTCAAGAGGAGGCCCTCTCAACAGGAACGGCGAGAGGAACTCCAGGGTCGTGCCACCATTCCAAGAGTCCCCCAGATGTCTCAGTCCATTCCAGAGGAACCTCTTTTCCCTTCACCGGCTCGTCTTTCACGCCGAGGATCGACTCACACCAAGGTGGCACGTGGCACAGCCCTGTGGGAAAGCCTCGTGGGAAAGCCTCGAGGGACAGCCTCGAGGGAAAGCCACAGATCCCTTGATCCACGTGACAGGAAGCGTGACACTACTGCTGCAGCTCGGGAGGAAAGCGCACGTGCATGCCCCCACTCGAGACGAGGCCTGACTCCCCTGGGGAGACTCAGAAGCACCCCAAGATCCATGGCAACACTGGAGAGGAATCCTCAGGTTCCGGCCCCGACTCCACACAAGGACTGAGGCCCCGGCATGGACGGGAGAGGAATCCCGAGAGGTCCCCTAGCAACTCGCATGGGGACTGGCCTTTCCTGAGGCCACCAGAGCGGGTCCCTGAGGTCCCCGTCGTAACTCGAGAAGACCTGCCGCAACTCGAGAAAATCCAGGAGGTTCTCCCCTCCAGGCGAGATGAGGCCCATTTCTGCTGAGGCGTCTCGAGGCTGATCACACCTCACCTCTTGAACTTCGAAAGGGTCCTTCACACCCTTGGTGCAAATCAAGAAGTTCCCCGACATACCCGTCTCCACTCGAGAGGAATCACGAGGGTCCCGCCCACATCCAGAGGAGCCCCGTTTCCGCCTCGTAGCTCGAGATGAGGGATCCTTTCCCTGCTTCGTCGGGAAAGAGTTCCCGGCGTTCCCGTCGCATCTCAAGAGGAGGCCCTCTCAACAGGACCGGCGAGAGGAACTCCAGGGTCGTGCCACCATTCCAAGAGTCCCCCAGATGTCTCAGTCCATTCCAGAGGAACCTCTTTTCCCTTCACCGGCTCGTCTTTCACGCCGAGGATCGACTCACACCAAGGTGGCACGTGGCACAGCCCTGTGGGAAAGCCTCGTGGGAAAGCCTCGAGGGACAGCCTCGAGGGAAAGCCACAGATCCCTTGATCCACGTGACAGGAAGCGTGACACTACTGCTGCAGCTCGGGAGGAAAGCGCACGTGCATGCCCCCACTCGAGACGAGGCCTGAGTCCCCTGGGGAGACTCAGAAGCACCCCAAGATCCATGGCAACACTGGAGAGGAATCCTCAGGTTCCAGCCCCGACTCCACACAAGGACTGAGGCCCCGGCATGGACGGGAGAGGAATCCCGAGAGGGCCCCTAGCAACTCGCATGGGGACTGGCCTTTCCTGAGGCCACCAGAGCGGGTCCCTGAGGTCCCCGTCGTAACTCGAGAAGACCTGCCGCAACTCGAGAAAATCCAGGAGGTTCTCCCCTCCAGGCGAGATGAGGCCCATTTGCGCTGAGGCGTCTCGAGGCTGATCACACCTCACCTCTGGAACTTCGAAAGGGTCCTTCACACCCTTGGTGCAAATCCAGAAGTTCCCCGACCTAGCCGTCTCCACTCGAGAGGAATCACGAGGGTCCCGCCCACATCCAGAGGAGCCCCGTTTCCGCCTCGTAGCTCGAGATGAGGGATCCTTTCCCTGCTTCGTCGGGAAAGAGTTCCCGGCGTTCCCGTCGCATCTCAAGAGGAGGCCCTCTCAACAGGAACGGCGAGAGGAACTCCAGGGTAGTGCCACAATTCCAAGAGTCCCCCAGATGTCTCAGTCCATTCCAGAGGAACCTCTTTTCCCTTCACCGGCTCGTCTTTCACGCCGAGGATCGACTCACACCAAGGTGGCACGTGGCACAGCCCTGTGGGAAAGCCTCGTGGGAAAGCCTCGAGGGACAGCCTCGAGGGAAAGCCACAGATCCCTTGATCCACGTGACAGGAAGCGTGACACTACTGCTGCAGCTCGGGAGGAAAGCGCACGTGCATGCCCCCACTCGAGACGAGGCCTGACTCCCCTGGGGAGACTCAGAAGCACCCCAAGATCCATGGCAACACTGGAGAGGAATCCTCAGGTTCCGGCCCCGACTCCACACAAGGACTGAGGCCCCGGCATGGACGGGAGAGGAATCCCGAGAGGTCCCCTAGCAACTCGCATGGGGACTGGCCTTTCCTGAGGCCACCAGAGCGGGTCCCTGAGGTCCCCGTCGTAACTCGAGAAGACCTGCCGCAACTCGAGAAAATCCAGGAGGTTCTCCCCTCCAGGCGAGATGAGGCCCATTTCTGCTGAGGCGTCTTGAGGCTGATCACACCTCACCTCTTGAACTTCGAAAGGGTCCTTCACACCCTTGGGGCAAATCAAGAATTTCCCCGACATACCCGTCTCCACTCGAGAGGAATCACGAGGGTCCCGCCCACATCCAGAGGAGCCCCGTTTCCGCCTCGTAGCTCGAGATGAGGGATCCTTTCCCTGCTTCGTCGGGAAAGTGTTCCCGGCGTTCCCGTCGCATCTCAAGAGGAGGCCCTCTCAACAGGAATGGCGAGAGGAACTCCAGGGTCGTGCCACCATTCCAAGAGTCCCCCAGATGTCTCAGTCCATTCCAGAGGAACCTCTTTTCCCTTCACTGGCTCCTCTTTCACGCCGAGGATCGACTCACACCAAGGTGGCACGTGGCACAGCCCTGTGGGAAAGCCTCGTGGGAAAGCCTCGAGGGACAGCCTCGAGGGAAAGCCACAGATCCCTTGATCCACGTGACAGGAAGCGTGACACTACTGCTGCAGCTCGGGAGGAAAGCGCACGTGCATGCCCCCACTCGAGACGAGGCCTGACTCCCCTGGGGAGACTCAGAAGCACCCCAAGATCCATGGCAACACTGGAGAGGAATCCTCAGGTTCCGGCCCCGACTCCACACAAGGACTGAGGCCCCGGCATGGACGGGAGAGGAATCCCGAGAGGTCCCCTAGCAACTCGCACGGGGACTGGCCTTTCCTGAGGCCACCAGAGCGGGTCCCTGAGGTCCCCGTCGTAACTCGAGAAGACCTGCTGCAACTCGAGAAAATCCAGGAGGTTCTCCCCTCCAGGCGAGATGAGGCCCATTTCCGCTGAGGCGTCTCGAGGCTGATCACACCTCACCTCTGGAACATCGAAAGGCTCCTTCACACCCTTGGTGCAAATCAAGAAGTTCCCCGACCTAGCCGTCTCCACTCGAGAGGAATCACGAGGGTCCCGCCCACATCCAGAGGAGCCCCTTTTCCGCCTCGTAGCTCGAGATGAGGGATCCTTTCCCTACTTCGTCGGGAAAGAGTTCCCGACGTTCCCGTCGCATCTCAAGAGGAGGCCCTCTCTACAGGAAAGGCGAGAGGAACTCCAGGGTCGTGCCACCATTCCAAGAGTCCCCCAGATGTCTCAGTCCATTCCAGAGGAACCTCTTTTCCCTTCACCGGCTCGTCTTTCACGCCGAGGATCGACTCACACCAAGGTGGCACGTGGCAGAGCCCTGTGGGAAAGCCTCGTGGGAAAGCCTCGAGGGAAAGCCTCGAGGGACAGCCTCGAGGGAAAGCCACAGATCCCTTGATCCACGTGACAGGAAGCGTGACACTACTGCTGCAGCTCGGGAGGAAAGCGCACGTGCATGCCCCCACTCGAGACGAGGCCTGACTCCCCTGGGGAGACTCAGAAGCACCCCAAGATCCATGGCAACACTGGAGAGGAATCCTCAGGTTCCGGCCCCGACTCCACACAAGGACTGAGGCCCCGGCATGGACGGTAGAGGAATCCCGAGAGATCCCCTAGCAACTCGCATGGGGACTGGCCTTTCCTGAGGCCACCAGAGCGGGTCCCTGAGGTCCCCGTCGTAACTCGAGAAGCCCTGCCGCAACTCGAGAAAATCCAGGAGGTTCTCCCCTCCAGGCGAGATGAGGCCCATTTCCGCTGAGGCGTCTCGAGGCTGATCACCCCTCACCTCTGGAACTTCGAAAGGCTCCTTCACACCCTTGGTGCAAATCAAGAAGTTCCCCGACATACCCGTCTCCACTCGAGAGGAATCACGAGGGTCCCGCCCACATCCAGAGGAGCCCCGTTTCCGCCTCGTAGCTCGAGATGAGGGATCCTTTCCCTGCTTCGTCGGGAAAGAGTTCCCGGCGTTCCCGTCGCATCTCAAGAGGAGGCCCTCTCAACAGGACCGGCGAGAGGAACTCCAGGGTCGTGCCACCATTCCAAGAGTCCCCCAGATGTCTCAGTCCATTCCAGAGGAACCTCTTTTCCCTTCACCGGCTCGTCTTTCACGCCGAGGATCGACTCACACCAAGGTGGCACGTGGCACAGCCCTGTGGGAAAGCCTCGTGGGAAAGCCTCGAGGGACAGACTCGAGGGAAAGCCACAGATCCCTTGATCCACGTGACAGGAAGCGTGACACTACTGCTGCAGCTCGGGAGGAAAGCGCACGTGCATGCCCCCACTCGAGACGAGGCCTGACTCCCCTGGGGAGACTCAGAAGCACCCCAAGATCCATGGCAACACTGGAGAGGAATCCTCAGGTTCCAGCCCCGACTCCACACAAGGACTGAGGCCCCGGCATGGACGGGAGAGGAATCCCGAGAGGTCCCCTAGCAACTCGCATGGGGACTGGCCTTTCCTGAGGCCACCAGAGCGGGTCCCTGAGGTTCCCGTCGTAACTCGAGAAGACCTGCCGCAACTGGAGAAAATCCAGGAGGTTCTCCCCTCCAGGCGAGATGAGGCCCATTTCCGCTGAGGCGTCTCGAGGCTGATCACCCCTCACCTCTGGAACTTCGAAAGGCTCCTTCACACCCTTGGTGCAAATCAAGAAGTTCCCCGACATACCCGTCTCCACTCGAGAGGAATCACGAGGGTCCCGCCCACATCCAGAGGAGCCCCGTTTCCGCCTCGTAGCTCGAGATGAGGGATCCTTTCCCTGCTTCGTCGGGAAAGAGTTCCCGGCGTTCCCGTCGCATCTCAAGAGGAGGCCCTCTCAACAGGACCGGCGAGAGGAACTCCAGGGTCGTGCCACCATTCCAAGAGTCCCCCAGATGTCTCAGTCCATTCCAGAGGAACCTCTTTTCCCTTGACCGGCTCGTCTTTCACGCCGAGGATCGACTCACACCAAGGTGGCACGTGGCACAGCCCTGTGGGAAAGCCTCGTGGGAAAGCCTCGAGGGACAGCCTCGAGGGAAAGCCACAGATCCCTTGATCCACGTGACAGGAAGCGTGACACTACTGCTGCAGCTCGGGAGGAAAGCGCACGTGCATGCCCCCACTCGAGACGAGGCCTGACTCCCCTGGGGAGACTCAGAAGCACCCCAAGATCCATGGCAACACTGGAGAGGAATCCTCAGTTTCCGGCCCCGACTCCACACAAGGACTGAGGCCCCGGCATGGACGGGAGAGGAATCCCGAGAGGTCCCCTAGCAACTCGCATGGGGACTGGCCTTTCCTGAGGACACCAGAGCGGGTCCCTGAGGTTCCCGTCGTAACTCGAGAAGACCTGCCGCAACTGGAGAAAATCCAGGAGGTTCTCCCCTCCAGGCGAGATGAGGCCCATTTCCGCTGAGGCGTCTCGAGGCTGATCACACCTCACCTCTGGAACTTCGAAAGGGTCCTTCACACCCTTGGTGCAAATCAAGAAGTTCCCCGACATACCCGTCTCCACTCGAGAGGAATCACGAGGGTCCCGCCCACATCCAGAGGAGCCCCGTTTCCGCCTCGTAGCTCGAGATGAGGGATCCTTTCCCTGCTTCGGCGGGAAAGAGTTCCCGGCCTTCCCGTCGCATCTCAAGAGGAGGCCCTCTCTACAGGAACGGCGAGAGGAACTCCAGGGTCGTGCCACCATTCCAAGAGTCCCCCAGATGTCTCAGTCCATTCCAGAGGAACCTCTTTTCCCTTGACCGGCTCGTCTTTCACGCCGAGGATCGACTCACACCAAGGTGGCACGTGGCACAGCCCTGTGGGAAAGCCTCGTGGGAAAGCCTCGAGGGACAGCCTCGAGGGAAAGCCACAGATCCCTTGATCCACGTGACAGGAAGCGTGACACTACTGCTGCAGCTCGGGAGGAAAGCGCACGTGCATGCCCCCACTCGAGACGAGGCCTGACTCCCCTGGGGAGACTCAGAAGCACCCCAAGATCCATGGCAACACTGGAGAGGAATCCTCAGTTTCCGGCCCCGACTCCACACAAGGACTGAGGCCCCGGCATGGACGGGAGAGGAATCCCGAGAGGTCCCCTAGCAACTCGCATGGGGACTGGCCTTTCCTGAGGACACCAGAGCGGGTCCCTGAGGTTCCCGTCGTAACTCGAGAAGACCTGCCGCAACTGGAGAAAATCCAGGAGGTTCTCCCCTCCAGGCGAGATGAGGCCCATTTCCGCTGAGGCGTCTCGAGGCTGATCACACCTCACCTCTGGAACTTCGAAAGGGTCCTTCACACCCTTGGTGCAAATCAAGAAGTTCCCCGACATACCCGTCTCCACTCGAGAGGAATCACGAGGGTCCCGCCCACATCCAGAGGAGCCCCGTTTCCGCCTCGTAGCTCGAGATGAGGGATCCTTTCCCTGCTTCGTCGGGAAAGAGTTCCCGGCCTTCCCGTCGCATCTCAAGAGGAGGCCCTCTCTACAGGAACGGCGAGAGGAACTCCAGGGTCGTGCCACCATTCCAAGAGTCCCCCAGATGTCTCAGTCCATTCCAGAGGAACCTCTTTTCCCTTGACCGGCTCGTCTTTCACGCCGAGGATCGACTCACACCAAGGTGGCACGTGGCACAGCCCTGTGGGAAAGCCTCGTGGGAAAGCCTCGAGGGACAGCCTCGAGGGAAAGCCACAGATCCCTTGATCCACGTGACAGGAAGCGTGACACTACTGCTTCAGCTCGGGAGGAAAGCGCACGTGCATGCCCCCACTCGAGACGAGGCCTGACTCCCCTGGGGAGACTCAGAAGCACCCCAAGATCCATGGCAACACTGGAGAGGAATCCTCAGTTTCCGGCCCCGACTCCACACAAGGACTGAGGCCCCGGCATGGACGGGAGAGGAATCCCGAGAGGTCCCCTAGCAACTCGCATGGGGACTGGCCTTTCCTGAGGACACCAGAGCGGGTCCCTGAGGTTCCCGTCGTAACTCGAGAAGACCTGCCGCAACTGGAGAAAATCCAGGAGGTTCTCCCCTCCAGGCGAGATGAGGCCCATTTCCGCTGAGGCGTCTCGAGGCTGATCACACCTCACCTCTGGAACTTCGAAAGGGTCCTTCACACCCTTGGTGCAAATCAAGAAGTTCCCCGACATACCCGTCTCCACTCGAGAGGAATCACGAGGGTCCCGCCCACATCCAGAGGAGCCCCGTTTCCGCCTCGTAGCTCGAGATGAGGGATCCTTTCCCTGCTTCGTCGGGAAAGAGTTCCCGGCCTTCCCGTCGCATCTCAAGAGGAGGCCCTCTCTACAGGAACGGCGAGAGGAACTCCAGGGACGTGCCACCATTCCAAGAGTCCCCCAGATGTCTCAGTCCATTCCAGAGGAACCTCTTTTCCCTTCACCGGCTCGTCTTTCACGCCGAGGATCGACTCACGCCAAGGTGGCACGTGGCACAGCCCTTTGGGAAAGCCTCGTGGGAAAGCCTCGAGGGACAGCCTCGAGGGAAAGCCACAGATCCCTTGATCCACGTGACAGGAAGCGTGACACTACTGCTGCAGCTCGGGAGGAAAGCGCACGTGCATGCCCCCACTCGAGACGAGGCCTGACTCCCCTGGGGAGACTCAGAAGCACCCCAAGATCCATGGCAACACTGGAGAGGAATCCTCAGGTTCCGGCCCCGACTCCACACAAGGACTGAGGCCCCGGCATGGACGGGAGAGGAATCCCGAGAGGTCCCCTAGCAACTCGCATGGGGACTGGCCTTTCCTGAGGCCACCAGAGCGGGTCCCTGAGGTCCCCGTCGTAACTCGAGAAGACCTGCGGCAACTCGAGAAAATCCAGGAGGTTCTCCCCTCCAGGCGAGATGAGGCCCATTTCTGCTGAGGCGTCTCGAGGCTGATCACACCTCACCTCTGGAACTTCGAAAGGCTCCTTCACACCCTTGGTGCAAATCAAGAAGTTCCCCGACATACCCGTCTCCACTCGAGAGGAATCACGAGGGTCCCGCCCACATCCAGAGGAGCCCCGTTTCCGCCTCGTAGCTCGAGATGAGGGATCCTTTCCCTGCTTCGTCGGGAAAGAGTTCCCGGCGTTCCCGTCGCATCTCAAGAGGAGGCCCTCTCAACAGGAACGGCGAGAGGAACTCCAGGGTCGTGCCACCATTCCAAGAGTCCCCCAGATGTCTCAGTCCATTCCAGAGGAACCTCTTTTCCCTTCACCGGCTCGTCTTTCACGCCGAGGATCGACTCACACCAAGGTGGCACGTGGCACAGCCCTGTGGGAAAGCCTCGTGGGAAAGCCTCGAGGGACAGCCTCGAGGGAAAGCCACAGATCCCTTGATCCACGTGACAGGAAGCGTGACACTACTGCTGCAGCTCGGGAGGAAAGCGCACGTGCATGCCCCCACTCGAGACGAGGCCTGACTCCCCTGGGGAGACTCAGAAGCACCCCAAGATCCATGGCAACACTGGAGAGGAATCCTCAGGTTCCGGCCCCGACTCCACACAAGGACTGAGGCCCCGGCTTGGACGGGAGAGGAATCCCGAGAGGTCCCCTAGCAACTCGCATGGGGACTGGCCTTTCCTGAGGCCACCAGAACGGGTCCCTGAGGTTCCCGTCGTAACTCGAGAAGACCTGCCGCAACTGGAGAAAATCCAGGAGGTTCTCCCCTCCAGGCGAGATGAGGCCCATTTCCGCTGAGGCGTCTCGAGGCTGATCACACCTCACCTCTGGAACTTCGAAAGGCTCCTTCACACCCTTGGTGCAAATCAAGAAGTTCCCCGACATACCCGTCTCCACTCGAGAGGAATCACGAGGGTCCCGCCCACATCCAGAGGAGCCCCGTTTCCGCCTCGTAGCTCGAGATGAGGGATCCTTTCCCTGCTTCGTCGGGAAAGAGTTCCCGGCATTCCCGTCGCATCTCAAGAGGAGGCCCTCTCAACAGGAACGGCGAGAGGAACTCCAGGGTCGTGCCACCATTCCAAGAGTCCCCCAGATGTCTCAGTCCATTCCAGAGGAACCTCTTTTCCCTTCACCGGCTCGTCTTTCACGCCGAGGATCGACTCACACCAAGGTGGCACCTGGCACAGCCCTGTGGGAAAGCCTCGTGGGAAAGCCTCGAGGGACAGCCTCGAGGGAAAGCCACAGATCCCTTGATCCACGTGACAGGAAGCGTGACACTACTGCTGCAGCTCGGGAGGAAAGCGCACGTGCATGCCCCCACTCGAGACGAGGCCTGACTCCCCTGGGGAGACTCAGAAGCACCCCAAGATCCATGGCAACACTGGAGAGGAATCCTCAGGTTCCGGCCCCGACTCCACACAAGGACTGAGGCCCCGGCATGGACGGGAGAGGAATCCCGAGAGGTCCCCTAGCAACTCGCATGGGGACTGGCCTTTCCTGAGGCCACCAGAGCGGGTCCCTGAGGTCCCCGTCGTAACTCGAGAAGACCTGCCGCAACTGGAGAAAATCCAGGAGGTTCTCCCCTCCAGGCGAGATGTGGCCAATTTCCGCTGAGGCGTCTCGAGGCTGATCACACCTCACCTCTGGAACTTCGAAAGGCTCCTTCACACCCTTGGTGCAAATCAAGAAGTTCCCCGACCTAGCCGTCTCCACTCGAGAGGAATCACGAGGGTCCCGCCCACATCCAGAGGAGCCCCGTTTCCGCCTCGTAGCTCGAGATGAGGGATCCTTTCACTGCTTCGTCGGGAAAGAGTTCCCGGCGTTCCCGTCGCATCTCAAGAGGAGGCCCTCTCAACAGGACCGGCGAGAGGAACTCCAGGGTCGTGCCACCATTCCAAGAGTCCCCCAGATGTCTCAGTCCATTCCAGAGGAACCTCTTTTCCCTTCACCGGCTCGTCTTTCACGCCGAGGATCGACTCACACCAAGGTGGCACGTGGCACAGCCCTGTGGGAAAGCCTCGTGGGAAAGCCTCGAGGGACAGCCTCGAGGGAAAGCCACAGATCCCTTGATCCACGTGACAGGAAGCGTGACACTACTGCTGCAGCTCGGGAGGAAAGCGCACGTGCATGCCCCCACTCGAGACGAGGCCTG
Organism: Budorcas taxicolor; assembly: GCF_023091745.1. NCBI lineage: Eukaryota > Metazoa > Chordata > Mammalia > Artiodactyla > Bovidae > Budorcas > Budorcas taxicolor. The sequence continues at coordinate 263,032 of NW_026291565.1, forward strand.
ACTCCCCTGGGGAGACTCAGAAGCACCCCAAGATCCATGGCAACACTGGAGATGAATCCTCAGTTTCCGACCGCGACTCCACACAAGGACTGAGGCCCCGGCTTGGACGGGAGAGGAATCCCGAGAGGTCCCCTAGCAACTCGCATGGGGACTGGCCTATCCTGAGGCAAACAGAGCGGGTCCCTGAGGTTCCCGTCGTAACTCGAGAAGACCTGCCGCAACTGGAGAAAATCCAGGAGGTTCTCCCCTCCAGGCGAGATGAGGCCCATTTCCGCTGAGGCGTCTCGAGGCTGATCACACCTCACCTCTGGAACTTAGAAAGGCTCCTTCACACCCTTGGTGCAAATCAAGAAGTTCCCCGACATACCCGTCTCCACTCGAGAGGAATCACGAGGGTCCCGCCCACATCCAGAGGAGCCCCGTTTCTGCCTCGTAGCTCGAGATGAGGGATCCTTTCCCTGCTTCGTCGGGAAAGAGTTCCCGGCGTTCCCGTCGCATCTCAAGAGGAGGCCCTCTCTACAGGAACGGCGAGAGGAACTCCAGGGTCGTGCCACCATTCCAAGAGTCCCCCAGATGTCTCAGTCCATTCCAGAGGAACCTCTTTTCCCTTCACCGGCTCGTCTTTCACGCCGAGGATCGACTCACACCAAGGTGGCACGTGTCACAGCCCTGTGGGAAAGCTTCGTGGGAAAGCCTCGAGGGACAGCCTCGAGGGAAAGCCACAGATCCCTTGATCCACGTGACAGGAAGCGTGACACTACTGCTGCAGCTTGGGAGGAAAGCGCACGTGCATGCCCCCACTCGAGACGAGGCCTGACTCCCCTGGGGAGACTCAGAAGCACCCCAAGATCCATGGCAACACTGGAGAGGAATCCTCAGGTTCCAGCCCCGACTCCACACAAGGACTGAGGCCCCGGCATGGACGGGAGAGGAATCCCGAGAGGTCCCCTAGCAACTCGCATGGGGACTGGCCTTTCCTGAGGCCACCAGAGCGGGTCCCTGAGGTCCCCGTCGTAACTCGAGAAGACCTGCCGCAACTCGAGAAAATCCAGGAGGTTCTCCCCTCCAGGCGAGATGAGGCCCATTTCCGCTGAGGCGTCTCGAGGCTGATCACACCTCACCTCTGGAACTTCGAAAGGGTCCTTCACACCCTTGGTGCAAATCCAGAAGTTCCCCGACCTAGCCGTCTCCACTCGAGAGGAATCACGAGGGTCCCGCCCACATCCAGAGGAGCCCCGTTTCCGCCTCGTAGCTCGAGATGAGGGATCCTTTCCCTGCTTCGTCGGGAAAGAGTTCCCGGCGTTCCCGTCGCATCTCAAGAGGAGGCCCTCTCAACAGGACCGGCGAGAGGAACTCCAGGGTCGTGCCACCATTCCAAGAGTCCCCCAGATGTCTCAGTCCATTCCAGAGGAACCTCTTTTCCCTTCACCGGCTCGTCTTTCACGCCGAGGATCGACTCACACCAAGGTGGCACGTGGCACAGCCCTGTGGGAAAGCCTCGTGGGAAAGCCTCGAGGGACAGCCTCGAGGGAAAGCCACAGATCCCTTGATCCACGTGACAGGAAGCGTGACACTACTGCTGCAGCTCGGGAGGAAAGCGCACGTGCATGCCCCCACTCGAGACGAGGCCTGACTCCCCTGGGGAGACTCAGAAGCACCCCAAGATCCATGGCAACACTGGAGAGGAATCCTCAGGTTCCGGCCCCGACTCCACACAAGGACTGAGACCCCGGCTTGGACGGGAGAGGAATCCCGAGAGGTCCCCTAGCAACTCGCATGGGGACTGGCCTTTCCTGAGGCCACCAGAACGGGTCCCTGAGGTTCCCGTCGTAACTCGGGAAGACCTGCCGCAACTGGACAAAATCCAGGAGGTTCTCCCCTCCAGGCGAGATGAGGCCCATTTCCGCTGAGGCGTCTCGAGGCTGATCACACCTCACCTCTGGAACTTCGAAAGGCTCCTTCACACCCTTGGTGCAAATCAAGAAGTTCCCCGACCTAGCCGTCTCCACTCGAGAGGAATCACGAGAGTCCCGCCCACATCCAGAGGAGCCCCGTTTCCGCCTCGTAGCTCGAGATGAGGGATCCTTTCCCTGCTTCGTCGGGAAAGAGTTCCCGGCGTTCCCGTCGCATCTCAAGAGGAGGCCCTCTCAACAGGAACGGGGAGAGGAACTCCAGGGTCGTGCCACCATTCCAAGAGTCCCCCAGATGTCTCAGTCCATTCCAGAGGAACCTCTTTTCCCTTCACCGGCTCGTCTTTCACGCCGAGGATCGACTCACACCAAGGTGGCACCTGGCACAGCCCTGTGGGAAAGCCTCGTGGGAAAGCCTCGAGGGACAGCCTCGAGGGAAAGCCACAGATCCCTTGATCCACGTGACAGGAAGCGTGACACTACTGCTGCAGCTCGGGAGGAAAGCGCACGTTCATGCCCCCACTCGAGACGAGGCCTGACTCCCCTGGGGAGACTCAGAAGCACCCCAAGATCCATGGCAACACTGGAGAGGAATCCTCAGGTTCCGGCCCCGACTCCACACAAGGACTGAGGCCCCGGCATGGACGGGAGAGGAATCCCGAGAGGTCCCCTAGCAACTCGCATGGGGACTGGCCTTTCCTGAGGCCACCAGAGCGGGTCCCTGAGGTCCCCGTCGTAACTCGAGAAGACCTGCGGCAACTCGAGAAAATCCAGGAGGTTCTCCCCTCCAGGCGAGATGAGGCCCATTTCTGCTGAGGCGTCTCGAGGCTGATCACACCTCACCTCTGGAACTTCGAAAGGCTCCTTCACACCCTTGGTGCAAATCAAGAAGTTCCCCGACATACCCGTCTCCACTCGAGAGGAATCACGAGGGTCCCGCCCACATCCAGAGGAGCCCCGTTTCCGCCTCGTAGCTCGAGATGAGGGATCCTTTCCCTGCTTCGTCGGGAAAGAGTTCCCGGCGTTCCCGTCGCATCTCAAGAGGAGGCCCTCTCAACAGGAACGGCGAGAGGAACTCCAGGGTCGTGCCACCATTCCAAGAGTCCCCCAGATGTCTCAGTCCATTCCAGAGGAACCTCTTTTCCCTTCACCGGCTCGTCTTTCACGCCGAGGATCGACTCACACCAAGGTGGCACGTGGCACAGCCCTGTGGGAAAGCCTCGTGGGAAAGCCTCGAGGGACAGCCTCGAGGGAAAGCCACAGATCCCTTGATCCACGTGACAGGAAGCGTGACACTACTGCTGCAGCTCGGGAGGAAAGCGCACGTGCATGCCCCCACTCGAGACGAGGCCTGACTCCCCTGGGGAGACTCAGAAGCACCCCAAGATCCATGGCAACACTGGAGAGGAATCCTCAGGTTCCGGCCCCGACTCCACACAAGGACTGAGGCCCCGGCTTGGACGGGAGAGGAATCCCGAGAGGTCCCCTAGCAACTCGCATGGGGACTGGCCTTTCCTGAGGCCACCAGAGCGGGTCCCTGAGGTCCCCGTTGTAACTCGAGAAGATCTGCCGCAACTGGAGAAAATCCAGGAGGTTCTCCCCTCCAGGCGAGATGAGGCCCATTTCCGCTGAGGCGTCTCGAGGCTGATCACACCTCACCTCTGGAACTTCGAAAGGGTCCTTCACACCCTTGGTGCAAATCCAGAAGTTCCCCGACCTAGCCGTCTCCACTCGAGAGGAATCACGAGGGTCCCGCCCACATCCAGAGGAGCCCCGTTTCCGCCTCGTAGCTCGAGATGAGGGATCCTTTCCCTGCTTCGTCGGGAAAGAGTTCCCGGCGTTCCCGTCGCATCTCAAGAGGAGGCCCTCTCAACAGGAACGGCGAGAGGAACTCCAGGGTCGTGCCACCATTCCAAGAGTCCCCCAGATATCTCAGTCCACTCCAGAGGAACCTCTTTTCCCTTCACCGGCTCGTCTTTCACGCCGAGGATCGACTCACACCAAGGTGGCACGTGGCACAGCCCTGTGGGAAAGCCTCGTGGGAAAGCCTCGAGGGACAGCCTCGAGGGAAAGCCACAGATCCCTTGATCCACATGACAGGAAGCGTGACACTACTGCTGCAGCCCGGGAGGAAAGCGCACGTGCATGCCCCCACTCGAGACGAGGCCTGACTCCCCTGGGGAGACTCAGAAGCACCCCAAGATCCATGGCAACACTGGAGAGGAATCCTCAGGTTCCAGCCCCGACTCCACACAAGGACTGAGGCCCCGGCATGGACGGGAGAGGAATCCCGAGAGGTCCCCTAGCAACTCGCATGGGGACTGGCCTTTCCTGAGGCCACCAGAGCGGGTCCCTGAGGTCCCCGTCGTAACTCGAGAAGACCTGCCGCAACTCGAGAAAATCCAGGAGGTTCTCCCCTCCAGGCGAGATGAGGCCCATTTCCGCTGAGGCGTCTCGAGGCTGATCACACCTCACCTCTGGAACTTCGAAAGGGTCCTTCACACCCTTGGTGCAAATCCAGAAGTTCCCCGACCTAGCCGTCTCCACTAGAGAGGAATCACGAGGGTCCCGCCCACATCCAGAGGAGCCCCGTTTCCGCCTCGTAGCTCGAGATGAGGGATCCTTTCCCTGCTTCGTCGGGAAAGAGTTCCCGGCGTTCCCGTCGCATCTCAAGAGGAGGCCCTCTCAACAGGAACGGCGAGAGGAACTCCAGGGTCGTGCCACCATTCCAAGAGTCCCCCAGATGTCTCAGTCCATTCCAGAGGAACCTCTTTTCCCTTCACCGGCTCGTCTTTCACGCCGAGGATCGACTCACACCAAGGTGGCACGTGGCACAGCCCTGTGGGAAAGCCTCGTGGGAAAGCCTCGAGGGACAGCCTCGAGGGAAAGCCACAGATCCCTTGATCCACGTGACAGGAAGCGTGACACTACTGCTGCAGCCCGGGAGGAAAGCGCACGTGCATGCCCCCACTCGAGACGAGGCCTGACTCCCCTGGCGAGACTCAGAAGCACCCCAAGATCCATGGCAACACTGGAGAGGAATCCTCAGGTTCCAGCCCCGACTCCACACAAGGACTGAGGCCCCGGCATGGACGGGAGAGGAATCCCGAGAGGTCCCCTAGCAACTCGCATGGGGACTGGCCTTTCCTGAGGCCACCAGAGCGGGTCCCTGAGGTCCCCGTCGTAACTCGAGAAGACCTGCCGCAACTGGAGAAAATCCAGGAGGTTTTCCCCTCCAGGCGAGATGAGGCCCATTTCCGCTGAGGCGTCTCGAGGCTGATCACACCTCACCTCTGGAACTTCGAAAGGGTCCTTCACACCCTTGGGGCAAATCAAGAAGTTCCCCGACATACCCGTCTCCACTCGAGAGGAATCACGAGGGTCCCGCCCACAGCCAGAGGAGCCCCGTTTCCGCCTCGTAGCTCGAGATGAGGGATCCTTTCCCTGCTTCGTCGGGAAAGAGTTCCCGGTGTTCCCGTCGCATCTCAAGAGGAGGCCCTCTCAACAGGACCGGCGAGAGGAACTCCAGGGTCGTGCCACCATTCCAAGAGTCCCCCAGATGTCTCAGTCCATTCCAGAGGAACCTCTTTTCCCTTCACCGGCTCGTCTTTCACGCCGAGGATCGACTCACACCAAGGTGGCACGTGGCACAGCCCTGTGGGAAAGCCTCGTGGGAAAGCCTCGAGGGACAGCCTGGAGGGAAAGCCACAGATCCCTTGATCCACGTGACAGGAAGCGTGACACTACTGCTGCAGCTCGGGAGGAAAGCGCACGTGCATGCCCCCACTCGAGACGAGGCCTGACTCCCCTGGGGAGACTCAGAAGCACCCCAAGATCCATGGCAACACTGGAGAGGAATCCTCAGGTTCCGGCCCCGAATCCACACAAGGACTGAGACCCCGGCTTGGACGGGAGAGGAATCCCGAGAGGTCCCCTAGCAACTCGCATGGGGACTGGCCTTTCCTGAGGCCACCAGAACGGGTCCCTGAGGTTCCCGTCGTAACTCGAGAAGACCTGCCGCAACTGGACAAAATCCAGGAGGTTCTCCCCTCTAGGCGAGATGAGGCCCATTTCCGCTGAGGCGTCTCGAGGCTGATCACACCTCACCTCTGGAACTTCGAAAGGCTCCTTCACACCCTTGGTGCAAATCAAGAAGTTCCCCGACCTAGCCGTCTCCACTCGAGAGGAATCACGAGGGTCCCGCCCACATCCAGAGGAGCCCCGTTTCCGCCTCGTAGCTCGAGATGAGGGATCCTTTCCCTGCTTCGTCGGGAAAGAGTTCCCGGCCTTCCCGTCGCATCTCAAGAGGAGGCCCTCTCAACAGGAACGGCGAGAGGAACTCCAGGGTCGTGCCACCATTCCAAGAGTCCCCCAGATGTCTCAGTCCATTCCAGAGGAACCTCTTTTCCCTTCACCGGCTCGTCTTTCACGCTGAGGATCGACTCACACCAAGGTGGCACCTGGCACAGCCCTGTGGGAAAGCCTCGTGGGAAAGCCTCGAGGGACAGCCTCGAGGGAAAGCCACAGATCCCTTGATCCACGTGACAGGAAGCGTGACACTACTGCTGCAGCTCGGGAGGAAAGCGCACGTGCATGCCCCCACTCGAGACGAGGCCTGACTCCCCTGGGGAGACTCAGAAGCACCCCAAGATCCATGGCAACACTGGAGAGGAATCCTCAGGTTCCGGCCCCGACTCCACACAAGGACTGAGGCCCCGGCATGGACGGGAGAGGAATCCCGAGAGGTCCCCTAGCAACTCGCATGGGGACTGGCCTTTCCTGAGGCCACCAGAGCGGGTCCCTGAGGTCCCCGTCGTAACTCGAGAAGACCTGCGGCAACTCGAGAAAATCCAGGAGGTTCTCCCCTCCAGGCGAGATGAGGCCCATTTCTGCTGAGGCTTCTCGAGCCTGATCACACCTCACCTCTGGAACTTCGAAAGGCTCCTTCACACCCTTGGTGCAAATCAAGAAGTTCCCCGACATACCCGTCTCCACTCGAGAGGAATCACGAGGGTCCCGCCCACATCCAGAGGAGCCCCGTTTCCGCCTCGTAGCTCGAGATGAGGGATCCTTTCCCTGCTTCGTCGGGAAAGAGTTCCCGGCGTTCCCGTCGCATCTCAAGAGGAGGCCCTCTCAACAGGAACGGCGAGAGGAACTCCAGGGTCGTGCCACCATTCCAAGAGTCCCCCAGATGTCTCAGTCCATTCCAGAGGAACCTCTTTTCCCTTCACCGGCTCGTCTTTCACGCCGAGGATCGACTCACACCAAGGTGGCACGTGGCACAGCCCTGTGGGAAAGCCTCGTGGGAAAGCCTCGAGGGACAGCCTCGAGGGAAAGCCACAGATCCCTTGATCCACGTGACAGGAAGCGTGACACTACTGCTGCAGCTCGGGAGGAAAGCGCACGTGCATGCCCCCACTCGAGACGAGGCCTGACTCCCCTGGGGAGACTCAGAAGCACCCCAAGATCCATGGCAACACTGGAGAGGAATCCTCAGGTTCCGGCCCCGACTCCACACAAGGACTGAGGCCCCGGCTTGGACGGGAGAGGAATCCCGAGAGGTCCCCTAGCAACTCGCATGGGGACTGTCCTTTCCTGAGACCACCAGAGCGGGTCCCTGAGGTCCCCGTTGTAACTCGAGAAGACCTGCCGCAACTGGAGAAAATCCAGGAGGTTCTCCCCTCCAGGCGAGATGAGGCCCATTTCCGCTGAGGCGTCTCGAGGCTGATCACACCTCACCTCTGGAACTTCGAAAGGCTCCTTCACACCCTTGGTGCAAATCCAGAAGTTCCCCGACCTAGCCGTCTCCACTCGAGAGGAATCACGAGGGTCCCGCCCACATCCAGAGGAGCCCCGTTTCCGCCTCGTAGCTCGAGATGAGGGATCTTTTCCCTGCTTCGTCGGGAAAGAGTTCCCGGCGTTCCCGTCGCATCTCAAGAGGAGGCCCTCTCAACAGGAACGGCGAGAGGAACTCCAGGGTCGTGCCACCATTCCAAGAGTCCCCCAGATGTCTCAGTCCATTCCAGAGGAACCTCTTTTCCCTTCACCGGCTCGTCTTTCACGCCGAGGATCGACTCACACCAAGGTGGCACGTGGCACAGCCCTGTGGGAAAGCCTCGTGGGAAAGCCTCGAGGGACAGCCTCGAGGGAAAGCCACAGATCCCTTGATCCACGTGACAGGAAGCGTGACACTACTGCTGCAGCCCGGGAGGAAAGCGCACGTGCATGCCCCCACTCGAGACGAGGCCTGACTCCCCTGGGGAGACTCAGAAGCACCCCAAGATCCATGGCAACACTGGAGAGGAATCCTCAGGTTCCAGCCCCGACTCCACACAAGGACTGAGGCCCCGGCATGGACGGGAGAGGAATCCCGAGAGGTCCCCTAGCAACTCGCATGGGGACTGGCCTTTCCTGAGGCCACCAGAGCGGGTCCCTGAGGTCCCCGTCGTAACTCGAGAAGACCTGCCGCAACTCGAGAAAATCCAGGAGGTTCTCCCCTCCAGGCGAGATGAGGCCCATTTCCGCTGAGGCGTCTCGAGGCTGATCACACCTCACCTCTGGAACTTCGAAAGGGTCCTTCACACCCTTGGGGCAAATCAAGAAGTTCCCCGACATACCCGTCTCCACTCGAGAGGAATCACGAGGGTCCCGCCCACAGCCAGAGGAGCCCCGTTTCCGCCTCGTAGCTCGAGATGAGGGATCCTTTCCCTGCTTCGTCGGGAAAGAGTTCCCGGCGTTCCCGTCGCATCTCAAGAGGAGGCCCTCTCAACAGGACCGGCGAGAGGAACTCCAGGGTCGTGCCACCATTCCAAGAGTCCCCCAGATGTCTCAGTCCATTCCAGAGGAACCTCTTTTCCCTTCACCGGCTCGTCTTTCACGCCGAGGATCGACTCACACCAAGGTGGCACGTGGCACAGCCCTGTGGGAAAGCCTCGTGGGAAAGCCTCGAGGGACAGCCTCGAGGGAAAGCCACAGATCCCTTGATCCACGTGACAGGAAGCGTGACACTACTGCTGCAGCTCGGGAGGAAAGCGCACGTGCATGCCCCCACTCGAGACGAGGCCTGACTCCCCTGGGGAGACTCAGAAGCACCCCAAGATCCATGGCAACACTGGAGAGGAATCCTCAGGTTCCGGCCCCGACTCCACACAAGGACTGAGACCCCGGCTTGGACGGGAGAGGAATCCCGAGAGGTCCCCTAGCAACTCGCATGGGGACTGGCCTTTCCTGAGGCCACCAGAACGGGTCCCTGAGGTTCCCGTCATAACTCGAGAAGACCTGCCGCAACTGGACAAAATCCAGGAGGTTCTCCCCTCCAGGCGAGATGAGGCCCATTTCCGCTGAGGCGTCTCGAGGCTGATCACACCTCACCTCTGGAACTTCGAAAGGCTCCTTCACACCCTTGGTGCAAATCAAGAAGTTCCCCGACCTAGACGTCTCCACTCGAGAGGATTCACGAGGGTCCCGCCCACATCCAGAGGAGCCCCGTTTCCGCCTCGTAGCTCGAGATGAGGGATCCTTTCCCTGCTTCGTCGGGAAAGAGTTCCCGGCCTTCCCGTCGCATCTAAAGAGGAGGCCCTCTCAACAGGAACGGCGAGAGGAACTCCAGGGTCGTGCCACCATTCCAAGAGTCCCCCAGATGTCTCAGTCCATTCCAGAGGAACCTCTTTTCCCTTCACCGGCTCGTCTTTCACGCCGAGGATCGACTCACACCAAGGTGGCACCTGGCACAGCCCTGTGGGAAAGCCTCGTGGGAAAGCCTCGAGGGACAGCCTCGAGGGAAAGCCACAGATCCCTTGATCCACGTGACAGGAAGCGTGACACTACTGCTGCAGCTCGGGAGGAAAGCGCACGTGCATGCCCCCACTCGAGACGAGGCCTGACTCCCCTGGGGAGACTCAGAAGCACCCCAAGATCCATGGCAACACTGGAGAGGAATCCTCAGGTTCCGGCCCCGACTCCACACAAGGACTGAGGCCCCGGCATGGACGGGAGAGGAATCCCGAGAGGTCCCCTAGCAACTCGCATGGGGACTGGCCTTTCCTGAGGCCACCAGAGCGGGTCCCTGAGGTCCCCGTCGTAACTCGAGAAGACCTGCGGCAACTCGAGAAAATCCAGGAGGTTCTCCCCTCCAGGCGAGATGAGGCCCATTTCTGCTGAGGCGTCTCGAGGCTGATCACACCTCACCTCTGGAACTTCGAAAGGCTCCTTCACACCCTTGGTGCAAATCAAGAAGTTCCCCGACATACCCGTCTCCACTCGAGAGGAATCACGAGGGTCCCGCCCACATCCAGAGGAGCCCCGTTTCCGCCTCGTAGCTCGAGATGAGGGATCCTTTCCCTGCTTCGTCGGGAAAGAGTTCCCGGCGTTCCCGTCGCATCTCAAGAGGAGGCCCTCTCAACAGGAAAGGCGAGAGGAACTCCAGGGTCGTGCCAACATTCCAAGAGTCCCCCAGATGTCTCAGTCCATTCCAGAGGAACCTCTTTTCCCTTCACCGGCTCGTCTTTCACGCCGAGGATCGACTCACACCAAGGTGGCACCTGGCACAGCCCTGTGGGAAAGCCTCGTGGGAAAGCCTCGAGGGACAGCCTCGAGGGAAAGCCACAGATCCCTTGATCCACGTGACAGGAAGCGTGACACTACTGCTGCAGCTCGGGAGGAAAGCGCACGTGCATGCCCCCACTCGAGACGAGGCCTGACTCCCCTGGGGAGACTCAGAAGCACCCCAAGATCCATGGCAACACTGGAGAGGAATCCTCAGGTTCCGGCCCCGACTCCACACAAGGACTGAGGCCCCGGCTTGGACGGGAGAGGAATCCCGAGAGGTCCCCTAGCAACTCGCATGGGGACTGTCCTTTACTGAGACCACCAGAGCGGGTCCCTGAGGTCCCCGTTGTAACTCGAGAAGACCTGCCGCAACTGGAGAAAATCCAGGAGGTTCTCCCCTCCAGGCGAGATGAGGCCCATTTCCGCTGAGGCGTCTCGAGGCTGATCACACCTCACCTCTGGAACTTCGAAAGGGTCCTTCACACCCTTGGTGCAAATCCAGAAGTTCCCCGACCTAGCCGTCTCCACTCGAGAGGAATCACGAGGGTCCCGCCCACATCCAGAGGAGCCCGGTTTCCGCCTCGTAGCTCGAGATGAGGGATCCTTTCCCTGCTTCGTCGGGAAAGAGTTCCCGGCGTTCCCGTCGCATCTCAAGAGGAGGCCCTCTCAACAGGAACGGCGAGAGGATATCCAGGGTCGTGCCACCATTCCAAGAGTCCCCCAGATGTCTCAGTCCATTCCAGAGGAACCTCTTTTCCCTTGACCGGCTCGTCTTTCACGCCGAGGATCGACTCACACCAAGGTGGCACGTGGCACAGCCCTGTGGGAAAGCCTCGTGGGAAAGCCTCGAGGGACAGCCTCGAGGGAAAGCCACAGATCCCTTGATCCACGTGACAGGAAGCGTGACACTACTGCTGCAGCTCGGGAGGAAAGCGCACGTGCATGCCCCCACTCGAGACGAGGCCTGACTCCCCTGGGGAGACTCAGAAGCACCCCAAGATCCATGGCAACACTGGAGAGGAATCCTCAGGTTCCGGCCCCGACTCCACACAAGGACTGAGGCCCCGGCTTGGACGGGAGAGGAATCCCGAGAGTTCCCCTAGCAACTCGCATGAGGACTGGCCTATCCTGAGGCCAACAGAGCGGGTCCCTGAGGTTCCCGTCGTAACTCGAGAAGACCTGCCGCAACTGGAGAAAATCCAGGAGGTTCTCCCCTCCAGGCGAGATGAGGCCCATTTCCGCTGAGGCGTCTCGAGGCAGATCACACCTCACCTCTGGAACTTCGAAAGGGTCCTTCACACCCTTGGTGCAAATCAAGAAGTTCCCCGACATACCCGTCTCCACTCGAGAGGAATCACGAGGGTCCCGCCCACATCCAGAGGAGCCCCGTTTCCGCCTCGTAGCTCGAGATGAGGGATCCTTTCCCTGCATCGTCGGGAAAGAGTTCCCGGCGTTCCCGTCGCATCTCAAGAGGAGGCCCTCTCAACAGGAACGGCGAGAGGAACTCCAGGGTCGTGCCACCATTCCAAGAGTCCCCGAGATGTCTCAGTCCATTCCAGAGGAACCTCTTTTCCCTTCACCGGCTCGTCTTTCACGCCGAGGATCGACTCACACCAAGGTGGCACGTGGCACAGCCCTTTGGGAAAGCCTCGTGGGAAAGCCTCGAGGGACAGCCTCGAGGGAAAGCCACAGATCCCTTGATCCACGTGACAGGAAGCATGACACTACTGCTGCATCTCGGGAGGAAAGCGCACGTGCATGCCCCCACTCGAGACGAGGCCTGACTCCCCTGGGGAGACTCAGAAGCACCCCAAGATCCATGGCAACACTGGAGAGGAATCCTCAGGTTCCGGCCCCGACTCCACACAAGGACTGAGGCCCCGGCTTGGACGGGAGAGGAATCCCGAGAGGTCCCCTAGCAACTCGCATGGGGACTGGCCTATCCTGAGGCCACCAGAGCGGGTCCCTGAGGTTCCCGTCGTAACTCGAGAAGACCTGCCGCAACTGGAGAAAATCCAGGAGGTTCTCCCCTCCAGGCGAGATGAGGCCCATTTCCGCTGAGGCGTCTCGAGGCTGATCACACCTCACCTCTGGAACTTCGAAAGGCTCCTTCACACCCTTGGTGCAAATCAAGAAGTTCCCCGACATACCCGTCTCCACTCGAGAGGAATCACGAGGGTCCCGCCCACATCCAGAGGAGCCCCGTTTCTGCCTCGTAGCTCGAGATGAGGGATCCTTTCCCTGCTTCGTCGGGAAAGAGTTCCCGGCGTTCCCGTCGCATCTCAAGAGGAGGCCCTCTCTACAGGAACGGCGAGAGGAACTCCAGGGTCGTGCCACCATTCCAAGAGTCCCCCAGATGTCTCAGTCCATTCCAGAGGAACCTCTTTTCCCTTCACCGGCTCGTCTTTCACGCCGAGGATCGACTCACACCAAGGTGGCACGTGGCACAGCCCTGTGGGAAAGCCTCGTGGGAAAGCCTCGAGGGACAGCCTCGAGGGAAAGCCACAGATCCCTTGATCCACGTGACAGGAAGCGTGACACTACTGCTGCAGCTCGGGAGGAAAGCGCACGTGCATGCCCCCACTCGAGACAAGGCCTGACTCAACTGGGGAGACTCAGAAGCACCCCAAGATCCATGGCAACACTGGAGAGGAATCCTCAGGTTCCAGCCCCGACTCCACACAAGGACTGAGGCCCCGGCATGGACGGGAGAGGAATCCCGAGAGGTCCCCTAGCAACTCGCATGGGGACTGGCCTTTCCTGAGGCCACCAGAGCGGGTCCCTGAGGTCCCCGTCGTAACTCGAGAAGACCTGCCGCAACTCGAGAAAATCCAGGAGGTTCTCCCCTCCAGGCGAGATGAGGCCCATTTCCGCTGAGGCGTCTCGAGGCTGATCACACCTCACCTCTGGAACTTCGAAAGGGTCCTTCACACCCTTGGGGCAAATCAAGAAGTTCCCCGACATACCCGTCTCCACTCGAGAGGAATCACGAGGGTCCCGCCCACATCCAGAGGAGCCCCGTTTCCGCCTCGTAGCTCGAGATGAGGGATCCTTTCCCTGCTTCGTCGGGAAAGAGTTCCCGGCGTTCCCGTCGCATCTCAAGAGGAGGCCCTCTCAACAGGAACGGCGAGAGGAACTCCAGGGTCGTGCCACCATTCCAAGAGACCCCCAGATGTCTCAGTCCATTCCAGAGGAACCTCTTTTCCCTTCACCGGCTCGTCTTTCACGCCGAGGATCGACTCACACCAAGGTGGCACGTGGCACAGCCCTGTGGGAAAGCCTCGTGGGAAAGCCTCGAGGGACAGCCTCGAGGGAAAGCCACAGATCCCTTGATCCACGTGACAGGAAGCGTGACACTACTGCTGCAGCTCGGGAGGAAAGCGCACGTGCATGCCCCCACTCGAGACGAGGCCTGACTCCCCTGGGGAGACTCAGAAGCACCCCAAGATCCATGGCAACACTGGAGAGGAATCCTCAGGTTCCGGCCCCGACTCCACACAAGGACTGAGGCCCCGGCATGGACGGGAGAGGAATCCCGAGAGGTCCCCTAGCACCTCGCATGGGGACTGGCCTTTCCTGAGGCCACCAGAGCGGGTCCCTGTGGTCCCCGTCGTAACTCGAGAAGACCTGCCGCAACTCGAGAAAATCCAGGAGGTTCTCCCCTCCAGGCGAGATGAGGCCCATTTCCGCTGAAGCGTCTCGAGGCTGATCACACCTCACCTCTGGAACTTCGAAAGGGTCCTTCACACCCTTGGTGCAAATCAAGAAGTTCCCCGACCTAGCCGTCTCCACTCGAGAGGAATCACGAGGGTCCCGCCCACATCCAGAGGAGCCCCGTTTCCGCCTCGTAGCTCGAGATGAGGGATCCTTTCCCTGCTTCGTCGGGAAAGAGTTCCCGGCGTTCCCGTCGCATCTCAAGAGGAGGCCCTCTCAACAGGACCGGCGAGAGGAACTCCAGGGTCGTGCCACCATTCCAAGAGTCCCCCAGATGTCTCAGTCCATTCCAGAGGAACCTCTTTTCCCTTCACCGGCTCGTCTTTCACGCCGAGGATCGACTCACACCAAGGTGGCATGTGGCACAACCCTGTGGGAAAGCCTCGTGGGAAAGCCTCGAGGGACAGCCACAGATCCCTTGATCCACGTGACAGGAAGCGTGACACTACTGCTGCAGATCGGGAGGAAAGCGCACGTGCATGCCCCCACTCGAGACGAGGCCTGACTCCCCTGGGGAGACTCAGAAGCACCCCAAGATCCATGGCAACACTGGAGAGGAATCCTCAGGTTCCGGCCCCGACTCCACACAAGGACTGTGGCCCCGGCATGGACGGGAGAGGAATCCCGAGAGGTCCCCTAGCAACTCGCATGGGGACTGGCCTTTCCTGAGGCCACCAGAGCGGGTCCCTGAGGTCCCCGTCGTAACTCGAGAAGACCTGCCGCAACTCGAGAAAATCCAGGAGGTTCTCCCCTCCAGGCGAGATGAGGCCCATTTCCGCTGAGGCGTCTCGAGGCTGATCACACCTCACCTCTGGAACTTCGAAAGGGTCCTTCACACCCTTGGTGCAAATCAAGAAGTTCCCCGACCTAGCCGTCTCCACTCGAGAGGAATCACGAGGGTCCCGCCCACATCCAAAGGAGCCCCGTTTCCGCCTCGTAGCTCGAGATGAGGGATCCTTTCCCTGCTTCGTCGGGAAAGAGTTCCCGGCGTTCCCGTCGCATCTCAAGAGGAGGCCCTCTCAACAGGAACGGCGAGAGGAACTCCAGGGTCGTGCCACCATTCCAAGAGTCCCCCAGATGTCTCAGTCCATTCCAGAGGAACCTCTTTTCCCTTCACCGGCTCGTCTTTCACGCCGAGGATCGACTCACACCAAGGTGGCACGTGGCACAGCCCTGTGGGAAAGCCTCGTGGGAAAGCCTCGAGGGACAGCCTCGAGGGAAAGCCACAGATCCCTTGATCCACGTGACAGGAAGCGTGACACTACTGCTGCAGCTCGGGAGGAAAGCGCACGTACATGCCCCCACTCGAGACGAGGCCTGACTCCCCTGGGGAGACTCAGAAGCACCCCAAGATAGATGGCAACACTGGAGGGGAATCCTCAGGTTCCGGCTCCGACTCCACACAAGGACTGAGGCCCCGGCATGGACGGGAGAGGAATCCCGAGAGGTCCCCTAGCAACTCGCATGGGGACTGGCCTTTCCTGAGGCCACCAGAGCGGGTCCCTGAGGTCCCCGTCGTAACTCGAGAAGCCCTGCCGCAACTCGAGAAAATCCAGGAGGTTCTCCCCTCCAGGCGAGATGAGGCCCATTTCCGCTGAGGCGTCTCGAGGCTGATCACACCTCACCTCTGGAACTTCGAAAGGGTCCTTCACACCCTTGGTGCAAATCAAGAAGTTCCCCGACATACCCGTCTCCACTCGAGAGGTATCAAGTGGGTCCCGCCCACATCCAGAGGAGCCCGGTTTCCGCCTCGTAGCTCGAGATGAGGGATCCTTTCCCTTCTTCGTCGGGAAAGAGTTCCCGGCGTTCCCGTCGCATCTCAAGAGGAGGCCCTCTCAACAGGAACGGCGAGAGGAACTCCAGGGTCGTGCCACCATTCCAAGAGTCCCCCAGATGTCTCAGTCCATTCCAGAGGAACCTCTTTTCCCTTCACCGGCTCGTCTTTCACGCCGAGGATCGACTCACACCAAGGTGGCACGTGGCACAGCCCTGTGGGAAAGCCTCGTGGGAAAGCCTCGAGGGACAGCCTCGAGGGAAAGCCTCAGATCCCTTCATCCACGTGACAGGAAGCGTGACACTACTGCTGCAGCTCGGGAGGAAAGCGCACGTGCATGCCCCCACTCGAGACGAGGCCTGACTCCCCTGGGGAGACTCAGAAGCACCCCAAGATCCATGGCAACACTGGAGACGAATCCTCAGGTTCCGGCCCCGACTCCACACAAGGACTGAGGCCCCGGCATGGACGGGAGAGGAATCCCGAGAGGTCCCCTAGCAACTCGCATGGGGACTGGCCTTTCCTGAGGCCACCAGAGCGGGTCCCTGAGGTCCCCGTCGTAACTCGAGAAGCCCTGCCGCAACTCGAGAAAATCCAGGAGGTTCTCCCCTCCAGGCGAGATGAGGCCCATTTCCGCTGAGGCGTCTCGAGGCTGATCACACCTCACCTCTGGAACTTCGAAAGGCTCCTTCACACCCTTGGTGCAAATCCAGAAGTTCCCCGACCTAGCCGTCTCCACTCGAGAGGAATCACGAGGGTCCCGCCCACATCCAGAGGAGCCCCGTTTCCGCCTCATAGCTCGAGATGAGGGACCCTTTCCCTGCTTCGTCGGGAAAGAGTTCCCGGCCTTCCCATCGCATCTCAAGAGGAGGCCCTCTCAACAGGAATGGCGAGAGGAACTCCAGGGTCGTGCCACCATTCCAAGAGTCCCCCAGATGTCTCAGTCCATTACAGAGGAACCTCTTTTCCCTTCACCGGCTCGTCTTTCACGCCGAGGATCGACTCACACCAAGGTGGCACGTGGCACAGCCCTGTGGGAAAGCCTCGTGGGAAAGCCTCGAGGGACAGCCTCGAGGGAAAGCCACAGATCCCTTGATCCACGTGACAGGAAGCGTGACACTACTGCTGCAGCTCGGGAGGAAAGCGCACGTGCATGCCCCCACTCGAGACGAGGCCTGACTCCCCTGGGGAGACTCAGAAGCACCCCAAGATCCATGGCAACACTGGAGAGGAATTCTCAGGTTCCGGCCCCGACTCCACACAAGGACTGAGGCCCCGGCTTGGACGGGAGAGGAATCCCGAGAGGTCCCCTAGCAACTAGCATGGGGACTGGCCTTTCCTGAGGCCACCAGAACGGGTCCCTGAGGTTCCCGTCGTAACTCGAGAAGACCTGCCGCAACTGGAGAAAATCCAGGAGGTTCTCCCCTCCAGGCGAGATGAGGCCCATTTCCGCTGAGGCGTCTCGAGGCTGATCACACCTCACCTCTGGCACTTCGAAAGGGTCCTTCACACCCTTGGTGCAAATCAAGAAGTTCCCCGACCTAGCCGTCTCCACTCGAGAGGAATCACGTGGGTCCCGCCCACATCCAGAGGAGCCCCGTTTCCGCCTCGTAGCTCGAGATGAGGGATCCTTTCCCTGCTTCGTCGGGAAAGAGTTCCCAGCGTTCCCGTCGCATCTCAAGAGGAGGCCCTCTCAACAGGACCGGCGAGAGGAACTCCAGGGTCGTGCCACCATTCCAAGAGTCCCCCAGATGTCTCAGTCCATTCCAGAGGAACCTCTTTTCCCTTCACCGGCTCGTCTTTCACGCCGAGGATCGACTCACACCAAGGTGGCACGTGGCACAACCCTGTGGGAAAGCCTCGTGGGAAAGCCTCGAGGGACAGCCTCGAGGGAAAGCCACAGATCCCTTGATCCACGTGACAGGAAGCGTG
Source organism: Budorcas taxicolor (assembly GCF_023091745.1). Lineage (NCBI taxonomy): Eukaryota > Metazoa > Chordata > Mammalia > Artiodactyla > Bovidae > Budorcas > Budorcas taxicolor. The sequence goes on from NW_026291565.1 coordinate 280,909, forward strand.
ACATTACTGCTGCAGATCGGGAGGAAAGCGCACGTGCATGCCCCCACTCGAGACGAGGCCTGACTCCCCTGGGGAGACTCAGAAGCACCCCAAGATCCATGGCAACACTGGAGAGGAATCCTCAGGTTCCGGCCCCGACTCCTCACAAGGACTGAGGCCCCGGCATGGACGGGAGAGAAATCCCGAGAGGTCCCCTAGCAACTCGCATGGGGACTGGCCTTTCCTGAGGCCACCAGAGCGGGTCCCTGAGGTCCCCGTCGTAACTCGAGAAGCCCTGCCGCAACTCGAGAAAATCCAGGAGGTTCTCCCCTCCAGGCGAGATGAGGCCCATTTCCGCTGAGGCGTCTCGAGGCTGATCACACCTCACCTCTGGAACTTCGAAAGGGTCCTTCACACCCTTGGTGCAAATCAAGAAGTTCCCCGACCTAGCCGTCTCCACTCGAGAGGAATCAAGTGGGTCCCGCCCACATCCAGAGGAGCCCGGTTTCCGCCTCGTAGCTCGAGATGAGGGATCCTTTCCCTGCTTCGTCGGGAAAGAGTTCCCGGCGTTCCCGTCGCATCTCAAGAGGAGGCCCTCTCAACAGGACCGGCGAGAGGAACTCCAGGGTCGTGCCATCATTCCAAGACTCCCCCAGATGTCTCAGTCCATTCCAGAGGAACCTCTTTTCCCTTCACCGGCTCGTCTTTCACGCCGAGGATCGACTCACACCAAGGTGGCACCTGGCACAGCCCTGTGGGAAAGCCTCGTGGGAAAGCCTCGAAGGACAGCCTCGAGGGAAAGCCACAGATCCCTTGATCCACGTGACAGGAAGCGTGACACTACAGCTGCAGCTCGGGAGGAAAGCGCACGTGCATGCCCCCACTCGAGACGAGGCCTGACTCCCCTGGGGAGACTCAGAAGCACCCCAAGATCCATGGCAACACTGGAGAGGAATCCTCAGGTTCCGGCCCCGACTCCACACAAGGACTGAGGCCCCGGCTTGGACGGGAGAGGAATCCCGAGAGGTCCCCTAGCAACTCGCATGGGCCTGGCCTTTTCTGAGGCCACCAGAGCGGGTCCCTGAGGTCCCCGTTGTAACTCGAGAAGACCTGCCGCAACTGGAGAAAATCCAGGACGTTCTCCCCTCCAGGCGAGATGAGGCCCATTTCCGCTGAGGCGTCTCGAGGCTGATCACACCTCACCTCTGAAACTTCGAAAGGGTCCTTCACACCCTTGGGGCAAATCAAGAAGTTCCCCGACATACCCGTCTCCACTCGAGAGGAATCACGAGGGTCCCGCCCACATCCAGAGGAGCCCCGTTTCCGCCTCGTAGCTCGAGATGAGGGATCCTTTCCCTGCTTCGTCGGGAAAGAGTTCCCGGCGTTCCCGTCGCATCTCAAGAGGAGGCCCTCTCAACAGGACCGGCGAGAGGAACTCCAGGGTCGTGCCACCATTCCAAGAGACCCCCAGATGTCTCAGTCCATTCCAGAGTAACCTCTTTTCCCTTCACCGGCTCGTCTTTCAGGCCGAGGATCGACTCACACCAAGGTGGCACGTGGCACAGCCCTGTGGGAAAGCCTCGTGGGAAAGCCTCGAGGGACAGCCTCGAGGGAAAGCCACAGATCCCTTGATCCACGTGACAGGAAGCGTGACACTACTGCTGCAGCTCGGGAGGAAAGCGCACGTGCATGCCCCCACTCGAGACGAGGCCTGACTCCCCTGGGGAGACTCAGAAGCACCCCAAGATCCATGGCAACACTGGAGAGGAATCCTCAGGTTCCGGCCCCGACTCCACACAAGGACTGAGGCCGCGGCTTGGACGGGAGAGGAATCCCGAGAGGTCCCCTAGCAACTCGCATGGGGACTGGCCTTTCCTGAGGCCACCAGAACGGGTCCCTGAGGTTCCCGTCGTAACTCGAGAAGACCTGCCGCAACTGGAGAAAATCCAGGAGGTTCTCCCCTCCAGGCGAGATGAGGCCCATTTCCGCTGAGGCGTATCGAGGCTGATCACACCTCACCTCTGGCACTTCGAAAGGGTCCTTCACACCCTTGGTGCAAATCAAGAAGTTCCCCGACCTAGCCGTCTCCATTCGAGAGGAATCACGTGGGTCCCGCCCACATCCAGAGGAGCCCCGTTTCCGCCTCGTAGCTCGAGATGAGGGATCCTTTCCCTGCTTCGTCGGGAAAGAGTTCCCGGCGTTCCCGTCGCATCTCAAGAGGAGGCCCTCTCAACAGGACCGGCGAGAGGAACTCCAGGGTCGTGCCACCATTCCAAGAGTCCCCCAGATGTCTCAGTCCATTCCAGAGGAACCTCTTTTCCCTTCACCGGCTCGTCTTTCACGCCGAGGATCGACTCAAACCAAGGTGGCACGTGGCACAACCCTGTGGGAAAGCCTCGTGGGAAAGCCTCGAGGGACAGCCTCGAGGGAAAGCCACAGATCCCTTGATCCACGTGACAGGAAGCGTGACACTACTGCTGCAGATCGGGAGGAAAGCGCACGTGCATGCCCCCACTCGAGACGAGGCCTGACTCCCCTGGGGAGACTCAGAAGCACCCCAAGATCCATGGCAACACTGGAGAGGAATCCTCAGGTTCCGGCCCCGACTCCACACAAGGACTGAGGCCCCGGCATGGACGGGAGAGGAATCCCGAGAGGTCCCCTAGCAACTCGCATGGGGACTGGCCTTTCCTGAGGCCACCAGAGCGGGTCCCTGAGGTCCCCGTCGTAACTCGAGAAGCCCTGCCGCAACTCGAGAAAATCCAGGAGGTTCTCCCCTCCAGGCGAGATGAGGCCCATTTCCGCTGAGGCGTCTCGAGGCTGATCACACCTCACCTCTGGAACTTCGAAAGGGTCCTTCACACCCTTGGTGCAAATCAAGAAGTTCCCCGACCTAGCCGTCTCCACTCGAGAGGAATCAAGTGGGTCCCGCCCACATCCAGAGGAGCCCGGTTTCCGCCTCGTAGCTCGAGATGAGGGATCCTTTCCCTGCTTCGTCGGGAAAGAGTTCCCGGCGTTCCCGTCGCATCTCAAGAGGAGGCCCTCTCAACAGGACCGGCGAGAGGAACTCCAGGGTCGTGCCACCATTCCAAGAGTCCCCCAGATGTCTCAGTCCATTCCAGAGGAACCTCTTTTCCCTTCACCGGCTCGTCTTTCACGCCGAGGATCGACTCACACCAAGGTGGCACGTGGCACAGCCCTGTGGGAAAGCCTCGTGGGAAAGCCTCGAGGGACAGCCTCGAGGGAAAGCCACAGATCCCTTGATCCACGTGACAGGAAGCGTGACACTACTGCTGCAGCTCGGGAGGAAAGCGCACGTGCATGCCCCCACTCGAGACGAGGCCTGACTCCCCTGGGGAGACTCAGAAGCACCCCAAGATCCATGGCAACACTGGAGAGGAATCCTCAGGTTCCGGCCCCGACTCCACACAAGGACTGAGGCCGCGGCTTGGACGGGAGAGGAATCCCGAGAGGTCCCCTAGCAACTCGCATGGCGACTGGCCTTTCCTGAGGCCACCAGAACGGGTCCCTGAGGTGCCCGTCGTAACTCGAGAAGACCTGCCGCAACTGGAGAAAATCCAGGAGGTTCTCCCCTCCAGGCGAGATGAGGCCCATTTCCGCTGAGGCGTCTCGAGGCTGATCACACCTCACCTCTGGCACTTCGAAAGGGTCCTTCACACCCTTGGTGCAAATCAAGAATTTCCCCGACCTAGCCGTCTCCACTCGAGAGGAATCACGTGGGTCCCGCCCACATCCAGAGGAGCCCCGTTTCCGCCTCGTAGCTCGAGATGAGGGATCCTTTCCCTGCTTCGTCGGGAAAGAGTTCCCGGCGTTCCCGTCGCATCTCAAGAGGAGGCCCTCTCAACAGGACCGGCGAGAGGAACTCCAGGGTCGTGCCACCATTCCAAGAGTCCCCCAGATGTCTCAGTCCATTCCAGAGGAACCTCTTTTCCCTTCACCGGCTCGTCTTTCACGCCGAGGATCGACTCACACCAAGGTGGCACGTGGCACAACCCTGTGGGAAAGCCTCGTGGGAAAGCCTCGAGGGACAGCCTCGAGGGAAAGCCACAGATCCCTTGATCCACGTGACAGGAAGCGTGACACTACTGCTGCAGATCGGGAGGAAAGCGCACATGCATGCCCCCACTCGAGACGAGGCCTGACTCCCCTGGGGAGACTCAGAAGCACCCCAAGATCCATGGCAACACTGGAGAGGAATCCTCAGGTTCCGGCCCCGACTCCACACAAGGACTGAGGCCCCGGCATGGACGGGAGAGGAATCCCGAGAGGTCCCCTAGCAACTCGCATGGGGACTGGCCTTTCCTGAGGCCACCAGAGCGGGTCCCTGAGGTCCCCGTCGTAACTCGAGAAGCCCTGCCGCAACTCGAGAAAATCCAGGAGGTTCTCCCCTCCAGGTGAGATGAGGCCCATTTCCGCTGAGGCGTCTCGAGGCTGATCACACCTCACCTCTGGAACTTCGAAAGGGTCCTTCACACCCTTGGTGCAAATCCAGAAGTTCCCCGACCTAGCCGTCTCCACTCGAGAGGAATAAAGTGGGTCCCGCCCACATCCAGAGGAGCCCGGTTTCCGCCTCGTATCTCGAGATGAGGGATCCTTTCCCTGCTTCGTCGGGAAAGAGTTCCCGGCGTTCCCGTCGCATCTCAAGAGGAGGCCCTCTCAACAGGACCGGCGAGAGGAACTCCAGGGTCGTGCCACCATTCCAAGAGTCCCCCAGATGTCTCAGTCCATTCCAGAGGAACCTCTTTTCCCTTCACCGGCTCGTCTTTCACGCCGAGGATCGACTCACACCAAGGTGGCACCTGGCACAGCCCTGTGGGAAAGCCTCGTGGGAAAGCCTCGAAGGACAGCCTCGAGGGAAAGCCACAGATCCCTTGATCCACGTGACAGGAAGCGTGACACTACTGCTGCAGCTCGGGAGGAAAGCGCACGTGCATGCCCCCACTCGAGACGAGGCCTGACTCCCCTGGGGAGACTCAGAAGCACCCCAAGATCCATGGCAACACTGGAGAGGAATCCTCAGGTTCCGGCCCCGACTCCACACAAGGACTGAGGCCCCGGCTTGGACGGGAGAGGAATCCCGAGAGCTCCCCTAGCAACTCGCATGGGGACTGGCCTTTCCTGAGGACACCAGAGCGGGTCCCTGAGGTCCCCATTGTAACTCGAGAAGACCTGCCGCAACTGGAGAAAATCCAGGAGGTTCTCCCCTCCAGGCGAGATGAGGCCCATTTCCGCTGAGGCGTCTCGAGGCTGATCACACCTCACCTCTGAAACTTCGAAAGGGTCCTTCATACCCTTGGGGCAAATCAAGAAGTTCCCCGACATACCCGTCTCCACTCGAGAGAAATCACGAGGGTCCCGCCCACATCCAGAGGAGCCCCGTTTCCGCCTCGTAGCTCGAGATGAGGGATCCTTTCCCTGCTTCGTCGGGAAAGATTTCCCGGCGTTCCCGTCGCATCTCAAGAGGAGGCCCTCTAAACAGGACCGGCGAGAGGAACTCCAGGGTCGTGCCACCATTCCAAGAGTCCCCCAGATGTCTCAGTCCATTCCAGAGGAACCTCTTTTCCCTTCACCGGCTCGTCTTTCACGCCGAGGATCGACTCACACCAAGGTGGCACGTGGCACAGCCCTGTGGGAAAGCCTCGTGGGAAAGCCACAGATCCCTTGATCCACGTGACAGGAAGCGTGACACTACTGCTGCAGCTCGGGAGGAAAGCGCACGTGCATGCCCCCACTCGAGACGAGGCCTGACTCCCCTGGGGAGACTCAGAAGCACCCCAAGATCCATGGCAACACTGGAGGGGAATCCTCAGGTTCCGGCTCCGACTCCACACAAGGACTGAGGCCCCGGCATGGACGGGAGAGGAATCCCGAGAGGTCCCCTAGCAACTCGCATGGGGACTGGCCTTTCCTGAGGCCACCAGAGCGGGTCCCTGTGGTTCCCGTCGTAACTCGAGAAGACCTGCCGCAACTCGAGAAAATCCAGGAGGTTCTCCCCTCCAGGCGAGATGAGGCCCATTTCCGCTGAGGCGTCTCGAGGCTGATCACACCTCACCTCTGGAACTTCGAAAGGGTCCTTCACACCCTTGGTGCAAATCAAGAAGTTCCCCGACCAAGCCGTCTCCACTCGAGAGGAATCAAGTGGGTCCCGCCCACATCCAGAGGAGCCCGGTTTCCGCCTCGTAGCTTGAGATGAGGGATCCTTTTCCTGCTTCGTCGGGAAAGAGTTCCCGGCGTTCCCGTCGCATCTCAAGAGGAGGCCCTCTCAACATGACCGGCGAGAGGAACTCCAGGGTCGTGCCACCATTCCAAGAGCCCCCAGATGTCTCATTCCATTCCAGAGGAACCTCTTTTCCCTTCACCGGCTCGTCTTTCACGCCGAGGATCAACTCACACCAAGGTGGCACGTGGCACAGCCCTGTGGGAAAGCCTCGTGGGAAAGCCTCGAGGGACAGCCTCGAGGGAAAGCCACAGATCCCTTGATCCACATGACAGGAAGCGTGACACTACTGCTGCAGCACGGGAGGAAAGCGCACGTGCATGCCCCCACTCGAGACGAGGCCTGACTCCCCTGGGGAGACTCAGAAGCACCCCAAGATCCATGGCAACACTGGAGAGGAATCCTCAGGTTCCGGCCCCGACTCCACACAAGGACTGAGGCCCCGGCATGGACAGGAGAGGAATCCCGAGAGGTCCCCTAGCAACTCGCATGGGGACTGGCCTTTCCTGAGGCCACCAGAGCGGGTCCCTGAGGTCCCCGTCGTAACTCGAGAAGACCTGCCGCAACTCGAGAAAATCCAGGAGGTTCTCCCCTCCAGGCGAGATGAGGCCCATTTCCGCTGAGGCGTCTCGAGGCTGATCACACCTCACCTCTGGAACTTCGAAAGGGTCCTTCACACCCTTGGTGCAAATCAAGAAGTTCCCCGACCTAGCCGTCTCCACTCGAGAGGAATCACGAGGGTCCCGCCCACATCCAGAGGAGCCCCGTTTCCGCCTCGTAGCTCGAGATGTGGGATCCTTTCCCTGCTTCGTCGGGAAAGAGTTCCCGGCGTTCCCGTCGCATCTCAAGAGGAGGCCCTCTCAACAGGAACGGCGAGAGGAACTCCAGGGTCGTGCCACCATTCCAAGAGTCCCCCAGATGTCTCAGTCCATTCCAGAGGAACCTCTTTTCCCTTCACCGGCTCGTCTTTCACGCCGAGGATCGACTCACACCAAGGTGGCACGTGGCACAGCCCTGTGGGAAAGCCTCGTGGGAAAGCCTCGAGGGACAGCCTCGAGGGAAAGCCACAGATCCCTTGATCCACGTGACAGGAAGCGTGACACTACTGCTGCAGCTCGGGAGGAAAGCGCACGTGCATGCCCCCACTCGAGACGAGGCCTGACTCCCCTGGGGAGACTCAGAAGCACCCCAAGATCCATGGCAACACTGGAGAGGAATCCTCAGGTTCTGGCTCCGACTCCACACAAGGACTGAGGCCCCGGCATGGACGGGAGAGGAATCCCGAGAGGTCCCCTAGCAACTCGCATGGGGACTGGCCTTTCCTGAGGCCACCAGAGCGGGTCCCTGAGGTCCCCGTCGTAACTCGAGAAGACCTGCCGCAACTCGAGAAAATCCAGGAGGTTCTCCCCTCCAGGCGAGATGAGGCCCATTTCCGCTGAGGCGTCTCGAGGCTGATCACACCTCACCTCTGGAACTTCGAAAGGGTCCTTCACACCCTTGGTGCAAATCAAGAAGTTCCCCGACCTAGCCGTCTCCACTCGAGAGGAATCACGAGGGTCCCGCCCACATCCAGAGGAGCCCCGTTTCCGCCTCGTAGCTCGAGATGAGGGATCCTTTCCCTGCTTCGTCGGGAAAGAGTTCCCGGCCTTCCCGTCGCATCTCAAGAGGAGGCCCTCTCAACAGGAACGGCGAGAGGAACTCCAGGGTCGTGCCACCATTCCAAGAGTCCCCCAGATGTCTCAGTCCATTCCAGAGGAACCTCTTTTCCCTTCACCGGCTCGTCTTTCACGCCGAGGATCGACTCACACCAAGGTGGCACGTGGCACAGCCCTGTGGGAAAGCCTCGTGGGAAAGCCTCGAGGGACAGCCTCGAGGGAAAGCCACAGATCCCTTGATCCACGTGACAGGAAGCGTGACACTACTGCTGCAGCTCGGGAGGAAAGCGCACGTGCATGCCCCCACTCGAGACGAGGCCTGACTCCCCTGGGGAGACTCAGAAGCACCCCAAGATCCATGGCAACACTGGAGAGGAATCCTCAGGTTCCGGCCCCGACTCCACACAAGGACTGAGGCCCCGGCATGGACGGGAGAGGAATCCCGAGAGGTCCCCTAGCAACTCGCATGGGGACTGGCCTTTCCTGAGGCCACCAGAGCGGGTCCCTGAGGTCCCCGTCGTAACTCGAGAAGACCTGCCGCAACTCGAGAAAATCCAGGAGGTTCTCCCCTCCAGGCGAGATGAGGCCCATTTCCGCTGAGGCGTCTCGAGGCTGATCACACCTCACCTCTGGAACTTCGAAAGGGTCCTTCACACCCTTGGTGCAAATCAAGAAGTTCCCCGACCTAGCCGTCTCCACTCGAGAGGAATCACGTGGGTCCCGCCCACATCCAGAGGAGCCCCGTTTCCGCCTCGTAGCTCGAGATGAGGGATCCTTTCCCTGCTTCGTCGGGAAAGAGTTCCCGGCGTTCCCGTCGCATCTCAAGAGGAGGCCCTCTCAACAGGAACGGCGAGAGGAACTCCAGGGTCGTGCCACCATTCCAAGAGTCCCCCAGATGTCTCAGTCCATTCCAGAGGAACCTCTTTTCCCTTCACCGGCTCGTCTTTCACGCCGAGGATCGACTCACACCAAGGTGGCACGTGGCACAACCCTGTGGGAAAGCCTCGTGGGAAAGCCTCGAGGGACAGCCTCGAGGGAAAGCCACAGATCCCTTGATCCACGTGACAGGAAGCGTGACACTACTGCTGCAGATCGGGAGGAAAGCGCACGTGCATGCCCCCACTCGAGACGAGGCCTGACTCCCCTGGGGAGACTCAGAAGCACCCCAAGATCCATGGCAACACTGGAGAGGAATCCTCAGGTTCCGGCCCCGACTCCACACAAGGACTGAGGCCCCGGCATGGACGGGAGAGGAATCCCGAAAGGTCCCCTAGCAACTCGCATGGGGACTGGCCTTTCCTGAGGCCACCAGAGCGGGTCCCTGAGGTCCCCGTCGTAACTCGAGAAGACCTGCCGCAACTCGAGAAAATCCAGGAGGTTCTCCCCTCCAGGCGAGATGAGGCCCATTTCCGCTGAGGCGTCTCGAGGCTGATCACACCTCACCTCTGGCACTTCGAAAGTGTCCTTCACACCCTTGGTGCAAATCAAGAAGTTCCCCGACATAGCCGTCTCCACTCCAGAGGAATCACGAGGGTCCCGCCCACATCCAAAGGAGCCCCGTTTCCGCCTCGTAGCTCGAGATGAGGGATCCTTTCCCTGCTTCTTCGGGAAAGAGTTCCCGGCGTTCCCGTCGCATCTCAAGAGGAGGCCCTCTCAACAGGAACGGCGAGAGGAACTCCAGGGTCGTGCCACCATTCCAAGAGTCCCCAGATGTCTCAGTCCATTCCAGAGGAACCTCTTTTCCCTTCACCGGCTCGTCTTTCACGCCGAGGATCGACTCACACCAAGGTGGCACGTGGCACAGCCCTGTGGGAAAGCCTCGTGGGAAAGCCTCGAGGGACAGCCTCGAGGGAAAGCCACAGATCCCTTGATCCACGTGACAGGAAGCGTGACACTACTGCTGCAGCTCGGGAGGAAAGCGCACGTGCATGCCCCCACTCGAGACGAGGCCTGACTCCCCTGGGAGACTCAGAAGCACCCCAAGATCCATGGCAACACTGGAGAGGAATCCTCAGGTTCGGCCCCGACTCCACACAAGGACTGAGGCCCCGGCATGGACGGGAGAGGAATCCCGAGAGGTCCCCTAGCAACTCGCATGGGGACTGGCCTTTCCTGAGGCCACCAGAGCGGGTCCCTGAGGTCCCCGTCGTAACTCGAGAAGACCTGCCGCAACTCGAGAAAATCCAGGAGGTTCTCCCCTCCAGGCGAGATGAGGCCCATTTCCGCTGAGGCGTCTCGAGGCTGATCACACCTCACCTCTGGCACTTTGAAAGGGTCCTTCACACCCTTGGTGCAAATCAAGAAGTTCCCCGACATAGCCGTCTCCACTCCAGAGGAATCACGAGGGTCCCGCCCACATCCAAAGGAGCCCCGTTTCCGCCTCGTAGCTCGAGATGAGGGATCCTTTCCCTGCTTCGTCGGGAAAGAGTTCCCGGCGTTCCCGTCGCATCTCAAGAGGAGGCCCTCTCAACAGGACCGGCGAGAGGAACTCCAGGGTCGTGCCACCATTCCAAGAGTCCCCCAGATGTCTCAGTCCATTCCAGAGGAACCTCTTTTCCCTTCACCGGCTCGTCTTTCACGCCGAGGATCGACTCACACCAAGGTGGCACGTGGCACAGCCCTGTGGGAAAGCCTCGTGGGAAAGCCTCGAGGGACAGCCTCGAGGGAAAGCCACAGATCCCTTGATCCACGTGACAGGAAGCGTGACACTACTGCTGCAGATCGGGAGGAAAGCGCACGTGCATGCCCCCACTCGAGACGAGGCCTGACTCCCCTGGGGAGACTCAGAAGCACCCCAAGATCCATGGCAACACTGGAGAGGAATCCTCAGGTTCCGGCCCCGAATCCACACAAGGACTGAGGCCCCGGCATGGACGGGAGAGGAATCCCGAGAGGTCCCCTAGCAACTCGCATGGGGACTGGCCTTTCCTGAGGCCAACAGAGCGGGTCCCTGTGGTCCCCGTCGTAACTCGAGAAGACCTGCCGCAACTCGAGAAAATCCAGGAGGTTCTCCCCTCCAGGCGAGATGAGGCCCATTTCCGCTGAGGCGTCTCGAGGCTGATCACACCTCACCTCTGGCACTTCGAAAGGGTCCTTCACACCGTTGGTGCAAATCAAGAAGTTCCCCGACCTAGCCGTCTCCACTCGAGAGAATCACGAGGGTCCCGCCCACATCCAGAGGAGCCCCGTTTCTGCCTCGTAGCTCGAGATGAGGGATCCTTTCCCTGCTTCGTCGGGAAAGAGTTCCCGGCGTTCCCGTCGCATCTCAAGAGGAGGCCCTCTCAACAGGAACGGCGAGAGGAACTCCAGGGTCGTGCCACCATTCCAAGAGTCCCCCAGATGTCTCAGTCCATTCCAGAGGAACCTCTTTTCCCTTCACCGGCTCGTCTTTCACGCCGAGGATCGACTCACACCAAGGTGGCACGTGGCACAGCCCTGTGGGAAAGCTCGTGGGAAAGCCTCGAGGGACAGCCTCGAGGGAAAGCCACAGATCCCTTGATCCACGTGACAGGAAGCGTGACACTACTGCTGCAGATCGGGAGGAAAGCGCACGTGCATGCCCCCACTCGAGACGAGGCCTGACTCCCCTGGGGAAACTCAGAAGCACCCCAAGTTCCATGGCAACACTGGAGAGGAATCCTCAGGTTCCGGCCCCGACTCCACAGAAGGACTGAGGCCCCGGCATGGACGGGAGAGGAATCCCGAGAGGTCCCCTAGCAACTCGCATGGGGACTGGCCTTTCCTGAGGCACCAGAGCGGGTCCCTGAGGTCCCCGTCGTAACTCGAGAAGACCTGCCGCAACTCGAGAAAATCAGGAGGTTCTCCCCTCCAGGCGAGATGAGGCCCATTTCCGCTGAGGCGTCTCGAGGCTGATCACACCTCACCTCTGGAACTTCGAAAGGCTCCTTCACACCCTTGGTGCAAATCAAGAAGTTCCCCGACCTAGCCGTCTCCACTCGAGAGGAATCACGAGGGTCCCGCCCACATCCAGAGGAGCCCCGTTTCCGCCTCGTAGCTCGAGATGAGGGATCCTTTCCCTGCTTCGTCGGGAAAGATTTCCCGGCGTTCCCGTCGCATCTCAAGAGGAGGCCCTCTCAACAGGAACGGCGAGAGGAACTCCAGGGTCGTGCCACCATTCCAAGAGTCCCCCAGATGTCTCAGTCAATTCCAGAGGAACCTCTTTTCCCTTCACCGGCTCGTCTTTCACGCCGAGGATCGACTCACACCAAGGTGGCACGTGGCACAGCCCTGTGGGAAAGCCTCGTGGGAAAGCCTCGAGGGACAGCCTCGAGGGAAAGCCACAGATCCCTTGATCCACGTGACAGGAAGCGTGACACTACTGCTGCAGCTCGGGAGGAAAGCACACGTGCATGCCCCCACTCGAGACGAGGCCTGACTCCCCTGGGGAGACTCAGAAGCACCCCAAGATCCATGGCAACACTGGAGACGAATCCTCAGGTTCCGGCCCCGACTCCACACAAGGACTGAGGCCCCGGCATGGACGGGAGAGGAATCCCGAGAGGTCCCCTAGCAACTCGCATGGGGACTGGCCTTTCCTGAGGCCACCAGAGCGGGTCCCTGAGGTCCCCGTCGTAACTCGAGAAGACCTGCCGCAACTCGAGAAAATCCAGGAGGTTCTCCCCTCCAGGCGAGATGAGGCCCATTTCCGCTGAGGCGTCTCGAGGCTGATCACACCTCACCTCTGGAACTTCGAAAGGGTCCTTCACACCCTTGGTGCAAATCAAGAAGTTCCCCGACCTAGCCGTCTCCACTCGAGAGGAATCACGAGGGTCCCGCCCACATCCAGAGGAGCCCCGTTTCCGCCTCGTAGCTCGAGATGAGGGATCCTTTCCCTGCTTCGTCGGGAAAGAGTTCCCGGCCTTCCCGTCGCATCTCAAGAGGAGGCCCTCTCAACAGGAACGGCGAGAGGAACTCCAGGGTCGTGCCACCATTCCAAGAGTCCCCCAGATGTCTCAGTCCATTCCAGAGGAACCTCTTTTCCCTTCACCGGCTCGTCTTTCACGCCGAGGATCGACTCACACCAAGGTGGCACGTGGCACAGCCCTGTGGGAAAGCCTCGTGGGAAAGCCTCGAGGGACAGCCTCGAGGGAAAGCCACAGATCCCTTGATCCACGTGACAGGAAGCGTGACACTAGTGCTGCAGCTCGGGAGGAAAGCGCACGTGCATGCCCCCACTCGAGACGAGGCCTGACTCCCCTGGGGAGACTCAGAAGCACCCCAAGATCCATGGCAACACTGGAGAGGAATCCTCAGGTTTCGGCCCCGACTCCACACAAGGACTGAGGCCCCGGCATGGACGGGAGAGGAATCCCGAGAGGTCCCCTAGCAACTCGCATGGGACTGGCCTTTCCTGAGGCCACCAGAGCGGGTCCCTGAGGTCCCCGTCGTAACTCGAGAAGACCTGCCGCAACTCGAGAAAATCCAGGAGGTTCTCCCCTCCAGGCGAGATGAGGCCCATTTCCGCTGAGGCGTCTCGAGGCTGATCACACCTCACCTCTGGAACTTCGAAAGGGTCCTTCACACCCTTGGTGCAAATCAAGAAGTTCCCCGACCTACCCGTCTCCACTCGAGAGGAATCACGAGGGTCCCGCCCACATCCAGAGGAGCCCCGTTTCCGCCTCGTAGCTCGAGATGAGGGATCCTTTCCCTGCTTCGTCGGGAAAGAGTTCCCGGCGTTCCCCGTCGCATCTCAAGAGGAGGCCCTCTCAACAGGAACGGCGAGAGGAACTCCAGGGTCGTGCCACCATTCCAAGAGTCCCCCAGATGTCTCAGTCCATTCCAGAGGAAACTCTTTTCCCTTCACCGGCTCGTCTTTCACGCCGAGGATCGACTCACACCAAGGTGGCACGTGGCACAACCCTGTGGGAAAGCCTCGTGGGAAAGCCTCGAGGGACAGCCTCGAGGGAAAGCCACAGATCCCTTGATCCACGTGACAGGAAGCGTGACACTACTGCTGCAGATCGGGAGGAAAGCGCACGTGCATGCCCCCACTCGAGACGAGGCCTGACTCCCCTGGGGAGACTCAGGAAGCACCCCAAGATCCATGGCAACACTGGAGAGGAATCCTCAGGTTCCGGCCCCGACTCCACACAAGGACTGAGGCCCCGGCATGGACGGGAGAGGAATCCCGAAAGGTCCCCTAGCAACTCGCATGGGAACTGGCCTTTCCTGAGGCCACCAGAGCGGGTCCCTGAGGTCCCCGTCGTAACTCGAGAAGACCTGCCGCAACTCGAGAAAATCCAGGAGGTTCTCCCCTCCAGGCGAGATGAGGCCCATTTCCGCTGAGGCGTCTCGAGGCTGATCACACCTCACCTCTGGCACTTCGAAAGGGTCCTTCACACCCTTGGTGCAAATCAAGAAGTTCCCCGACATACCCGTCTCCACTCGAGAGGAATCACGAGGTCCCGCCCACATCCAAAGGAGCCCCGTTTCCGCCTCGTAGCTCGAGATGAGGGATCCTTTCCCTGCTTCTTCGGGAAAGAGTTCCCGGCGTTCCCGTCGCATCTCAAGAGGAGGCCCTCTCAACAGGAACGGCGAGAGGAACTCCAGGGTCGTGCACCATTCCAAGAGTCCCCCAGATGTCTCAGTCCATTCCAGAGGAACCTCTTTTCCCTTCACCGGCTCGTCTTTCACGCTGAGGATCGACTCACACCAAGGTGGCACGTGGCACAGCCCTGTGGAAAGCCTCGTGGGAAAGCCTCGAGGGACAGCCTCGAGGCAAAGCCACAGATCCCTTGATCCACGTGACAGGAAGCGTGACACTACTGCTGCAGATCGGGAGGAAAGCGCACGTGCATGCCCCCACTCGAGACGAGGCCTGACTCCCCTGGGGAGACTCAGAAGCACCCCAAGATCCATGGCAACACTGGAGAGGAATCCTCAGGTTCCGGCCCCGACTCCACACAAGGACTGAGGCCCTGGCATGGACGGGAGAGGATCCCGAGAGGTCCCCTAGCAACTCGCATGGGGACTGGCCTTTCCTGAGGCCACCAGAGCGGGTCCCTGAGGTCCCTGTCGTAACTCGAGAAGACCTGCCGCAACTCGAGAAAATCCAGGAGGTTCTCCCCTCCAGGCGAGATGAGGCCCATTTCCGCTGAGGCGTCTCGAGGCTGATCACACCTCACCTCTGTAACTTCGAAAGGCTCCTTCACACCCTTGGTGCAAATCAAGAAGTTCCCCGACCTAGCCGTCTCCACTCGAGAGGAATCACGAGGGTCCCGCCCACATCCAGAGGAGCCCCGTTTCCGCCTCGTAGCTCGAGATGAGGGATCCTTTCCCTGCTTCGTCGGGAAAGAGTTCCCGGCGTTCCCGTCGCATCTCAAGAGGAGGCCCTCTCAACAGGAACGGCGAGAGGAACTCCAGGGTCGTGCCACCATTCCAAGAGTCCCCCAGATGTCTCAGTCCATTCCAGAGGAACCTCTTTTCCCTTCACCGGCTCGTCTTTCACGCCGAGGATCGACTCACACCAAGGTGGCACGTGGCACAGCCCTGTGGGAAAGCCTCGTGGAAAGCCTCGAGGGACAGCCTCGAGGGAAAGCCACAGATCCCTTGATCCACGTGACAGGAAGCGTGACACTACTGCTGCAGCTCGGGAGGAAAGCGCACGTGCATGCCCCCACTCGAGACGAGGCCTGACTCCCCTGGGGAGACTCAGAAGCACCCCAAGATCCATGGCAACACTGGAGACGATCCTCAGGTTCCGGCCCCGACTCCACACAAGGACTGAGGCCCCGCATGGACGGGAGAGGAATCCCGAGAGGTCCCCCTAGCAACTCGCATGGGGACTGGCCTTTCCTGAGGCCACCAGAGCGGGTCCCTGAGGTCCCCGTCGTAACTCGAGAAGACCTGCCGCAACTCGAGAAAATCCAGGAGGTTCTCCCCTCCAGGCGAGATGAGGCCCATTTCCGCTGAGGCGTCTCGAGGCTGATCACACCTCACCTCTGGAACTTCGAAAGGCTCCTTCACACCCTTGGTGCAAATCAAGAAGTTCCCCGACATACCCGTCTCCACTCGAGATGAATCACGAGGGTCCCGCCCACATCCAGAGGAGCCCCGTTTCCGCCTCGTAGCTCGAGATGAGGGATCCTTTCCCTGCTTCGTCGGGAAAGAGTTCCCGGCCTTCCCGTCGCATCTCAAGAGGAGGCCCTCTCAACAGAACGGCGAGAGGAACTCCAGGGTCGTGCCACCATTCCAAGAGTCCCCCAGATGTCTCAGTCCATTCCAGAGGAACCTCTTTTCCTTCACCAGCTCGTCTTTCACGCCGAGGATCGACTCACACCAAGGTGGCACGTGGCACAGCCCTGTGGGAAAGCCTCGTGGGAAAGCCTCGAGGGACAGCCTCGAGGGAAAGCCAACAGATCCCTTGATCCACGTGACAGGAAGCGTGACACTACTGCTGCAGCTCGGGAGGAAAGCGCACGTGCATGCCCCCACTCGAGACGAGGCCTGACTCCCCTGGGGAGTCTCAGAAGCACCCCAAGATCCATGGCAACACTGGAGAGGAATCCTCAGGTTTCGGCCCCGACTCCACACAAGGACTGAGGCCCCGGCATGGACGGGAGAGGAATCCCGAGAGGTCCCCTAGCAACTCGCATGGGGACTGGCCTTTCCTGAGGCCACCAGAGCGGGTCCCTGTGGTCCCCGTCGTAACTCGAGAAGACCTGCGCAACTCGAGAAAATCCAGGAGGTTCTCCCCTCCGGCGAGATGAGGCCCATTTCCGCTGAGGCGTCTCGAGGCTGATCACACCTCACCTCTGGAACTTAGAAAGGTCCTTCACACCCTTGGTGCAAATCAAGAAGTTCCCCGACCTACCCGTCTCCACTCGAG